>NC_090930.1:400016023-400318209 GCF_040938575.1 Ambystoma mexicanum | reverse complement strand
CATTATGAGTATGGCGATAAGAGGTAGAATTGGCGGTAACTATGTTACCGCTGATTTTACCATTACACCAAATTAAAAGGTTGGGCCTGGAGCGGAGGAATTACCTCCAGGAAAATCCTGGAGGTAAATTCTAGAACTCACTGCCAAAAAAATCAGCAGAATCATCAGAATTACTGCAGTGGATATTCTGCTGCAGTAATACCGCCAACAAATCCCCGTTAGATCCAATAGACTCAAAACAAATGCGGAATTACACCACCATCACCACTTGTAATCTGGCAGTAATCCCGCCAAGCAAAGTGGTGATAACAGTAATTTTTTTGAGCAGTATTTCAGCGAATTTACCACCGGGATACCGCCCAACTCGCAATGAGGCCCATATGAGTTATTTCAAAGAAACAAGTTCCCTATGGATCCTAATATAGAATATCTCCTGAATTATAAACAAGTGCACACAATCAAATTGAATATACAAAAAGGACAACATCACAGTAAGCGATCTGGGTTTGGCAGATGGTCATGTGCACAGGTGGGGGACGGTGCAGTGGACAGAGAAGGGGTTGGGGATTGTATGTCTATGGTTGCCATCTTGATATGGTTTGTGAAACTAACAATACAGTATCATAATAATTCAGCTGGGTTGACAGTCATGGAAATGAGGAAAACATGTCTGAATGGGGCACATGATGTCTGGTCTAGGAGGTTAGTTGTTCTGTTGAGTCCCCATGTTTGATCAGTGTCCTCCACAGAAAAGGGGAGAAATGTTAGGATATTTATGTAGCTGACGGGTTTGTGTGGTATTTTCAATGTGTAGTTACTAACACTTTGGTATTGGGGGCCACATTTGAAACTAACAATTAGTGTTGGGGTATATAGCCCTGGCGAGATTTGTTAGGCCACAGAAGTGTTGGCATCGCAGCAGGGGCATGAACAGGGGCATTGCCATGTTCAGAAAAGAATGCTTTAGAAGTTTCAGGGCAAATTTCAAAGCGTGCATTGAAACATTGTGATGGTCCTTGAAAATAACCGTTCATTGTTTGAGGCATGAAATGAGAAGGAGATGAAGCTTAACATATTCCCCAGGCCAAAGGATGCCATGCTAAGCAGAAAGTTGTCCAAAGGTGGCTCAGGGATGAAAACTACATGCGCTGTTTTGGGGGGTGGTGACAGATGATACCATGGAAGATGGGAGGTGAAATCTTAAAGAAATCTTGGAGAAATGTACAGCAGTTGAAGGCCGTAATTCGAATCAAGGCCAGTGTACTGGCAGAGACAGGCCGGGTAATACTTAGCTGCAAGAAGGACCTGGCGAGCCAAGGGTGAGACGACCATTCTGAAAGGCAGAGAGACCAGAAATCGTTTTTGGGGTGAGTATGATTAGGTATACAATCAATTAGGACCCCTTTCTGCAAGGCAATTGGCAAGGTGTCAGAGTGGACATGGAAGGCAAGACTCAATTAGTCCTTGAGGTACCAAAGGACACATGGAGTAGCCTGAATCCAAAGTAATATATGGGGTTTTGTTCTCCTATGCAGAGTGTGGTTATAATCTCATAACTGTATTACCAATCTCATGTTAAGCAAGGGTAGGGGAGGAGAGCTGAAACTGTACTCATATTGCATTGCCTTCATCACAAATGTATGCAGTTAGGATTTCCAAAGTTAGAGAGAAAATCACAGACGTTTGAAATGCAAAATGCTTATTGATGTAGAGTGTGTTTCTCTTTTGTTCCCACACACATCCAATGCAAAATGGTTATTGATATGAAGTATGTCTATTACAAGAACACTCTTATCCAACACGTGAACTGATGAGTTTGAATGTAAAGTGCATAACTGTGAAAGTGTGTGGTGATTTGTACTGTGTTTAGAGCCTGTTCTATTTCTTGCATCTATAGTTAACTGGGCATTATTAATGGGTGGCCCAGTACACAGTCTGTAAATGCCTAGCTAAGATCCTCGGGTATAAAAAGGGTAGAAAAAGGGAAGGGCCAGGATTCCCCCTAAAGGCCTCAACTGCCAAATGCAGATTTCTAATACCGATTCTATCTTTTCCTCTTGCAAATAAATGCACATTGGGTTCCAATTTGTTTGACCTTCTCCTCTGATTACTGAATGTCCATGGAATTATCACTGCTTTGGCACTCTCGACCCCCTACAAAATGCATGTGAGTTTCACAGTGCTTTGGAATTCTCTACTTTATCAAAATATAATAGGTTTTTAGTGTTTTGGCCTTCATTTCCAGCTTTTAAATGCACATTGCTTCAGAATTCCACTTTCCTATACAATACAAATATGCTTCTCAGTGGTGTGTCCTTCTACTCAGACTACTAAATGCATCTGTAGTTCTCAGTGCTTTGTCTTTCTTCTCTGCATACACAATGCATGTGTTGCTGTCTGTATTTTTCCCTTTTAGCCACCTACAAAGGTTGTGTGTCTAACACTGCCTAGGCCTTCTCCTCCACCTCCTAAATTCACAGGACATTCTCAATACTTCTCTTCTGCCTACAAAATGAACACATTGGGTTTTCAGTTTTTGGCCTTCTCCTCTGTCCACAAAATGCGTATAGTTTTCTCATTGCTTTGGTAATCTCCTTCACCTACAAAATGCATGCATTGTTCATACTGCATTCAGTGTGCTTTGGTGTCTCCCTCTACTTACAATATAGATGTGGGTTTTAGTGCTCTGCGCTTCTCCATGTTCAAAATGCAAGTGTGTCTAACACTGATTTGGCCTTCTCATTCGCCTACCAAATGCAGGTTGGAATCACAGTGGTTTGGTGTTGTCCTCTGACTACGGCATGCAGATGAGGGTTCATTGCTTTGAACTTCTCCTTCACTTTCTAAATATGTGTGTGGTTCTCAATGGTTTGGCAGTCTTCTCTTGCATATTGGGTTCTCTTTGTTTTGTCTTATGTGATAGGGTCAGGGACATGACCCTGTCAGGGGGGACAGTGACTCCGCCCAGCATGTATGCCAGAGCTGGTCCTACCACAAGCGCAGAATGAGGGATTTGGGAGTGCCCCATCTCCCAAACCCCCTAATTGTGCCAGACATACTTGTGGCCTTGGTACTGCCTTCTATTGCACTATGCCTTGAAGCCTGGTATCTGGCAGAAAGTCTCTCTGCTTTCTTGCAGAACCACAAGTTCCATGATGCCACTCATATCCAGCAGGAACCTCCACATGCCAAAGTGCCAACCCTGCAGTCTTACTCCCTCAATGACCAGTGGATAACCAGCACCCACCCCATATTTCCAGGAGGCAACTCGAGCAGCCAAAATTGAAGGCACACCACCATGAAAAACTCCTAAATGCTTACATGGGGAAAAGGGTTGCGGCTAAAATGGTATCTGAAAGAAAAGAAAATAACAGATTGGCCCAAGACATCAGGTGGGGGCAAGGACCAATGTGAAGGGGAAGGACGTGACCAGGGAGGAAGGTGCCAGTATGAGAAAACCTGCATTGCCAGTAAGGGGATCCCCTGACCTACACAGAGATGGAGGCACATTGTTTGTGACCTCTCCTTCTGACCTCCCCCAGACAAAGAGACTAGGCAGAGAACAGAAGTTGGAGCAGAGTGCTGAGGACATGTTGGAGATTTTGGAATAGAGTACAGTTGAAGTATTGTGTGGGAAAGAGAGTGTTATCAAGCATGAGAGTTTGGAGTCACTGTGGAGAGAGTGAGTGTTAGATTGGGAGAGAGAGGGGAAGAAAGGAGAGAGTGGGAGTAGAGGAAGAGTAGAAAGAGATCTGTTCAGAGAGAGAGAGAGAGAGAGAAAGAGAGAGTGTGAAAGGAAGAGAGTGGATGTGAGGGTAAAAGGGAGTGTAGACAGATGTAGATGGTGGAGGTTGGAGAAAAGGAGCGAGTAGTAGGAAGGATATAATGGAGCAATGAGGAGTAGGTAAAACATCATAGGCAAAGAGAGAGGGGGAGTAAGAGTGGGTAGAAAAGTGTAATTATAGGGAGAGGTGCGAGAGAGAAAGAGAAATGAAGGATGGGAGAGAGTGAGAAACATCAGAGGGAGAGAGAGAGAGGGGTAATGAAAAGAGAAGGGTGAGGAAGACCTCATTAAGAGAAAGCCAAAAGGGAGAGAGGGAGAAGATAGGAGAACAAATAAGAGGAAGAAAGAGTAGTGGAGAGAAATTAAGTTGGGATCAGAGCTGAGGAAGAGAGGGAAACAGTATGGAGTGAAGAGCGTGAGAGTGCAAGAGAGTTTGAGAAGTGAGAGCGGACAAAGGCACACCTTTTGAATCAGTATCTGGGAGGGAATATTAGGGTATCTTGCCAATTAGTAATACCAGGGGATAATGAGGCAGGAAAGGGTATGGCCCTTAGCCCCCTAACTGTAGAACAGTTTAGCCATAGATAATAGGGGTAACCTGCCTCTAGTCGTGATGCACAACCCTCTGGGGAGTATGGAAGATGTGGCTAGAGTGGACTGGAGGGAGCCAATGGGTGGTTGAGTGTAGGTCAGGGGATCCTCTTAGATTCTCTCACCTGCAATCCAGTACTGATCAATATCTATCTCAAAACTGCACATAAAACCCTTGAAAATATCTAAGAGAAGTGTAGAGTTCTTGAGGTCTTCTGTGACACATATTCATCTGCCTAATAAATGCTTGTGGGGTTCTCATTGCTTTGGCATTATCCTCCACCTACTAAATGAACATGGGATCCTCAGTATTTTGGCTTCTTCCTCTTCTGCTTACTAAATGCTTACTCAGTGTTTTAACTGTCTCCTCTGTCTATACAATGTATGGGAGGTTCTCAGGGCTCTAACCTTCTCCCGAACTATAAAATGCAAATGTGCCTAACACTTCTCTCGTCTTCACTTCATCCTTTATAAGTAGGGCTATCATTATGTGTCCTACTTTGACACCTGTGGGATGTATTGACCCACTTTTGCTCTGCTATGCTGCATCACTCTGTTATGGTGGTGCCAGAAACAGCAACATGGCTGCAAAACCCTTGTGCGCCCCAAAACCCCTAAAAATCACGCTTTCAACGCACAAAAAGATGGCTGCCCAATCTGCCATGCATGTTGTCAGTGGTGGAACAGAGCTCTCACTACAGAAATATGTCACTGGGCTCCACAACAATTGAAAGTGGAGTGCAGAAGGAAAAAGCAGTGCTTTGCTAAATGAAACTCCGAATATTGCTTGCTTTAAATCACCTTTTCTTTGCTGCTGAAACTTCAGAATGCCGGTACAGAACACCTTCCAAATATTCAAAATTCTCGCTGGGTGCTACAATTCACTTAGTTTAAGGAATTACTGTGAACTTTCAAGGTCCTGAAAGGGTAAGAGCATAAAGAGATCTCCACAGCAAAAGTGGCCTGCCTGTGGATCTGTAAACAAATCTCTGTACAGCAGAGGGCTACCTGTGATGACAGCTGTCAGGGGGCTTCCTGATTAAACTTTAACTTGTTATAAACTAAAAGTCAAATGTTTGCAATATAAGAGGCCTGTTACTGATAGTAACCCATATTGTAGTTGTTTTTGATCCCATAGGTTAAAATCTTGAATGAGAATTCCATCTGTTCTTTGATACAATTTTGTTTTGTGCTAAGGAAAAGCCAAAATAATTTAACAATTAAATTAAACCTGGGTGAGCTGCAAGAACTGGAAAGGCAGGTTTTTTTCCCAGAGGGAGGGCCTTCCTCTCAGCTGAAACTCACGGGGAGGTGCTAATTGCTGGTTAGCCCAGGACTAAACAATGGATATCCTCCAGCCCAGGAAATTGGAAGTGTGAAAAGGATTCACAAATGGCCACTGGAAGGAGCAAGCAAGGAAGGGGATGCCTTGGGCTCCCAGGAGAGACAAAGGGGCGGAGCCAAGCAACCATCTTTTGCTGAACCTGAACAAAGAACACATTTTGAAAGACTTATAACTTGCTATCCAAAATGGTGAAAATATAAAAATGACAGAGCTGTTAATTTAATTTCTGGCTGCACGTGTGAAGAGGCGGCAGAACTTTGTGACATGTTCTGGACAGGAATGGCAAGATATGTGATTTTACGCAAAATGTATGACTGTTAGAATTGTGAAAATGTACACGCATGTCCCCATGTTCAACACGCATATTTGTGGAAATTAGCAGAAAAATTGGAAAGTGTATTCATGGCGAAATGGGCAACAATCTGTAGAAAGGGGAGACAAGATCCCACCACTGCGGGGTTTTGAGAAATAGCTGCTATGTAAAATATGGCATCTTTATGTGTGATTTGTATAAAAGGTGACCAATGTAGAAATGAACATTTAATATAAAATCATACTTGGAGACCAATGGCTAACGGAAGGTCTTTGAGGATTGTAAAGCAAATCATAAAACCTGACATCACCTAGCCTTGAGCCAATCACTCAAATTGCAAGGCGGAGATGAAGTATTGACCCTATCCCAGCTCAAAGGGGCAAGCTTAGCTAAGCCGACCCACACACCCCCTTTATGATGTAATTTTATAGCATAAATAGAGACAGCTGACCAGACATAGGGACAGACAGATCCACTCACCCTCCTGATGCTGGTGGAGTGCCCTGCTGCTGAAATTACATCTTCCTTGTTCCAGACTCCAGAAACTTGGCAAAGCAAAGGCATATTGCATAGCTGAATCATTCTCAGCTTGGCCTCACATTCTAGAACAGAACCACAAAAATCCTAGGGGAAGCATCATAATACAGCGGGGCGGTGCTGTTACTGCTTGCCTGCGGAATTGAAATATCCTCAGAACCAAGAAGGGCAGATCCCGTCCATTCCTGTGCCGTACTGTGACTAGTGTGCCTTGCTGACCCTGTCCAGCCCTGTGCTGTGCTGTGACCAGAGCGCCTTGCTGACCCGGTCCAGTCCGATGTGCCCAGCTTCAGTCCCTGATAGGTCCAGAATCCCAATGGTCCAAAATCTTAAATCCATTTTGCTTTGTGAGTATTAACAGAAAGCTAGAAATTGTTGATTCCCGTGCAGTATCTTGTTCCTTGTACCCTCCTAACCTCCGAACTATCCATACTTCCATAATCAGTAATATTGTCTAAATCTGTAGTGAAATCTTATTCTGTCTATCTGCAAAAGCATCTTTTTCCTAGTCATTTGTCAACTTGATCTATTAATTTCATTTGAGTGACCAGCCTAGCGCTCCAGGGTGGACAGCAAGGAACCAGGACTGAGTCGCGAATCACTCCTGACTCTTACCTGTGCCGTCCTGGTGGCTTAGCTTGGATGCTCTAGTCCATAGCCAATATTTTCTGATTTTAAAACTAAAGCCTCTTTCCATTCTCGCGCCTCGCTCGCAAAAACAACCTTTACTAAAATTGCTATAACTTCCTCAGTTTTTGTGATAGAAATGAAATTTCAACTCCTACTTGTAGCTAATATCCATATCCATCTCGAGAGCCCAAAACAGTGCGGTTCTCCTGCGAATATCACGCACAGAAAAGTTTGCCGCGAATTTTCATTTTGAGAAATTTTAACACGTGTAAAATAGATATAAATTGTTTCTGACTTGGATTTTAAGATTGCCAATGTTTTCTGCTCTGCTGACTAAATTATTCCTTATGTTTGTGTGCAACTGTTCAAAGTGGCTCCCATAGGAATTTATAACAATTTAAGCATTTTTCCACACATTTAGAGTTCTTGCTCAGCCTCTTTAAAAGTCAATCTGACAGTTGAAAAGCCCACTTCGTTTTTCTCTTTCTGTAAGGAGGGAAGGGGGAAGTGAGACACTGTTTGACCTGTAATATCCCTGAATACTTGCTCTCTCCTTCCATCTCTTTGCATTGCCTATTGGGGGTTGAGAAGTGTTGCAGGGGGAATTTCTAACCATTGTGCTATCTGATCTGAAACCAACACAAATGTATTATTTTCTCTGCTGCATTTGTTTGCTCATAATTTAGTCTCAGGGTATTAAAGACATCATTCTGTGTTCTGTCACCCCATTGGTGATTGTTGTTTACCTATTAATATATAGATTGTGTTTTTGATCTTAACTAAGTAAATAAATAATACCTTTTACAAACCAGCCTGATTTTTGGTGCAGCGTGACCCGGGGTATTCTTAAATAAGGGGTGTGATACGAGTGGTACATCTTTCAAATAATTGAATCCATATATCAAATACGATTTTCCATTGCGCTGTACACTAGGCTGAGAGCAGAGTGTATCGCCTGATTGAAATCCTTAACACACCTACACAATTCACATTGGTTTTCACTACTTTGATTTTCTTACCACCTTCAGAATGCACATTTTCCTCACACTGCTTTAATCCTGGTTTGGATCCCTGTGCTTGGTCAGGTTCTCATTGCTTTGGCTACTCCTCCACCTTATAAATGCACATAGAGCTTATAGAAGGTTTCGCGCCTTGAAACACTTGTGTATAGGCGCGTTACAAATACCATATCATATCATATCAGAAATTATTTGTCAATATTAGAGTTTGAACAGTGAAATTGAACCCAATAATTGTATGGAATTCCTACACCCACTCAACAGTCAGAGCTAACACCATCATAAAATGCACATATCATGTATGTAAAGGGGGTAATGCAAGTTACTTTCTTTACATTGTGAGGTCTAAAGAGCTTGTTTAGAATATAAAAATCGAATCAATGATGACAAAACAAGCCTTTGCAGAAAATGAATTGGAAACTTTAAAGGTAACTGCAACATCCAAAAATTCAAAGGAATGTTGGTATCTAGTATCAGCTACCTCAGCAAACCCAATCTCCTCCATTTGAATTTTGGATCCCTGAATCTGAGTGGTTCACATATTTCTGTGCACTAGTGGGAAAGGTAGAGAGGTATTTAGTGTCCCAGGTGATATGACAATCAACATGGGTGTAGATGTGGTAGTAAAAGGAAACCAAGAAGGATTCCCACAATTAAAATTAAGCTGAAAATATTGAACTGTCCTGCTTCTTTCAAATATGAGGAAGATGGCTCAGTGCTGGAAGAATGAAAATGCAGTGAGAGATTTTCAAGTCAAGTGTGAGATGCGCCAAAAAACACAGCATTTTATTTCCTGGTTTTCTGCCTCTTGCTACCACGATAAGGGCACGTCTGTGGGAGGAAATCACTTGTGCACCTGAGACATAGCACTCGACAAACAGGAAGAACACCACACATTATAACCATCCTAAAGACCTTTAATCCCTTTAACTGCAGAACTTTAATAAAGTCTATGCAAAAAGGGTGAGCATACTTGTGCTTAGCACTTGAGTGGCTAAACACATTACACCTCAAGACTGGGTGTAAAGGAATGTAGGGGGTGTCTGTACTGCTTTCTATATGGTAGAGTAGAGGCACAGAGGACCCCAGCCAAGATTATCTATTTGGTAAAACGTGGGCGAGCAATCAAGGCCTAGATTATCAGGAGGTGATGCAGGCTGATTCTTAAGTACAGTGTAGTCCCAATGAACCCACAAAGGAATGGCCAATCACTGTATTAGTTAAAACACAGCCTTTATATAAATAAGGTTCAAGGTTATATACACAATCAGGATAATACACTTTGTGCTCCGACAATTCCAAAATGGTAAATATATACAGTTCTAGGTGGTACCATGATTATTCTGACTCCATTAACATGCATCAACTGGACTCAGTTCAAATAGCATACGAATCAAAACAGTAAAACAATATCAACCATAGAATTAGGAGGAAGATAAATTGGTTAGACTATTTTCAGAATACTGAGCCCCTACCACTAGGCACAATTCCGTATGAGGATCCCCCGACCTGGTCAACGTGTAAATGAAGATGCACTACAAGCCCAGGCCAGATATTGACTATGAGAGTCTTATCTTCTTTTATAGTTCCTCAAACCAAAGGTACCTTGTGTTGTAGAGTTCTTCATCAGGGAATCAACAGGCCCTTCTGGAGTGCCCTCCCTTTCCAGTAGGAGCCATGGGTCTTTGAACTTCCGAGATGAAGAAAAGGGGAACATAGTCGTTGAGGCAGCAGCTCCAGTTCTTGCTGTGCTCGTTGACAATCGGACAAAAACGTCCTGCAATAGGGGAGGCGTGCGGTGTACCTCGATGATGATGGTTCGTTGCCGCAAAGAGTTAGTGAAGAACTGTGGCCCAGCAAGAGCGTCAAGTCGTCCGGCGTCTCTGCGGTCTTCGGTGGTGGGAAACCCACTGGTGCATTCTCCTCGGTTGTCAAAAACCTTGACTTTCTCTGGCAGGATGAAAGCGGTCGATGGTGATGAACAAGGGAGTCCTTGGATCAAATGTTCTTAGGCAAAGAAGCACTGCGGCTCTGGTCAGCAACGGCGGTCTTCGATGGTGGACGGCTGTCCGGTGCTTCTCTTTGTGCTTCTGCGGCATTCCTTGTCTCCGGTCGGCAGCCTTTCCTAGGTCTGTCTACCAGGGAGCTTTGGCAAAGATCAGCTGGTGCACGATGGTCCCTCGGAGCTCAGGGAGCGGTCTCCTAGTCAGGTCCTCTCTTGGATCAGTTCCTTGAAGGCACAGCAGCTTTCAGATTAGAGAAGGACAGCAGCAGCAGTTTTTCTTCTTCCAGTGGACTTCAAAGTTAAGCATCAGTTTCAACTTCAGCTTCTGACGATTTCTAGCAGTGAGAGGCCCCAGATATACCGTTGATCTCCAATTCACTCTGCTGGATCACACCCAGGCAACCATTCACTCAGAAGGGCATTCAGGCAGTCAGTCAGCCAATCAGGCCCATTGTGCATTCAGGCCATTCTTCTCCATCCAGACACTCACAACACAGAATGTGGATTCAGACAAGTACCCAGCCATTCAGCACTACACACTGCATTCATACCAGTTTCGGGCAGGGCTATCTCAGTCATTGTGTCAAACACCAGATACTAGACACCCACAACACAGAATGCGTATTTGTCACACACTCCATTCACCTAGGTCCCACCCCACGGGCGTACCCACAACATACAGTCATTGGGAAGGCTCCAGCCAGTCTGGCCTGGACTTCCCCACAACACCATATATGGAACTTCCACCCAACAGTCAGTCAAGGGGAAGGGACAGAGTCAGGGCTTTCTGGGACTTCGGGAAAAGTAAGGTAACAGGCGATAGAAAGCAAGAGGCCACAGGGGGCATCTTGTTTCCTATCAGGAATCCACTGATTCCAATGGCAGGGCCTGGGCATCCCAAAATGGAGGATACACAACACACCTGTTAATTCACCACGGAGCTGCCACCAGCCCGTACCCTGCTCTGTGGGCCACACACAGGTGCCCAAAAACATACACTAGAAGTACAGGGTCGTACTCCCACCCATGGGTGCCATAAGGGTATACCAAGGGTCTGTTCACCAAACCAAATACAGGAAGAGCTGCACCGCCAGGAGTCCCTCATGAACTCCTGTGCAGAAAACAAGACAGAACACATGATAAAAAGCAATGCAGGACAAGGATTCGGAGGCCCTGTCTCTCCGATGCATTTCCGGCATCACACTGGGTTTTTATCATTGCCAAGAAAATCAGGAGAGACAAAAAGCACCAGTGAAAATGGACTCTATCTCCAAAAGTGTGAAAAGGCTCAAATGTGTAAGGAAAATGATTCTGCTGACTGTAGAACATAGCCTGTGTTCCAAAAAATAAACTGAAAAGTGAAATGATTTAAATGAATCATCATGCAATTTGATAGGACATTGCTATGTTTCAGATGCCGTTACAAGTGTAGAAAATGTACCTGTGATTGTCTAAACTAAAATGTTATTTTATTTCAAATGGAACACATCCATTTGATCAGTGGATGCATTTTGAGTTCTATATACCTTGTTATGTAAATGGCAGAATATGGTATTTATGCATTAAGATTAAATAACATTGGTGCTACCAATGCAGCCTGCAATGGTGCTGAATGTCAAAGTTGATCTGCATTTCAACTCTGAGCAAAAGTCCCTCCTGACTTTGTACGTCTTCCAAGCGATATTCTTACAAAAATAAACTGATATACTAGGGTTGTAGAATTTTCTATGGAGGCAGAGATTATTATCTGAACTGAAGAGATGTTTGAGTTTATGCCTGACTTCAAACAGATTTCAATAAGAAATTCACACATTAGTGGTCACTTCTCGACCTGTTCTTCAGCACATCCTGCCAGACAGTCGATAAAGTTCTATTAAAAGGTCCATCCATCATTGTCAGAAACCACCCACAGTGAACTATGTGACTGTGCTGGAGCACTAAGGCCCCTCCAAGTGGAAATACAGTACATGTGAGTACAATGCATTTCTCTTGTTGATTTAGATGTGCATATCTGGTGCCACTGATACAAAATGCAAACATGATTAATATTGATAACCTTTAAATGATTATACATAATAGTATGAAACTAACTCTGTTTTAAAGATCAAGGACTCATCTTTGATCTGACATCAAATTCAACATATTTATACATTTTACTAATTCATAAAATTCATTAATAATTTGAAAATGATGATCGAAAATGCCATTGGTCAAACCGCATGTCTGTGCAAGCGTCTCAGAACATAGATTCTGATAATCTTGGTTTCGTTGAGTAGGCACATTGCTAGTGGAAATGAGAAAAGAAAAACACTGTTTCTGTCAAAAGTATTAGGAGTGGATTTTTCCCCACCTTCTTCTGACCACAAATATGGAAATGAATATCATACAACGATGAAAGGGGTGTACATTCAATAGAAGTGTCTGACTGTTGGGTAAGCCAATGAAAGGGCATGTCCTATCACATATCAGGACATACTTATGACATAACCATGGGAATTATGGAGACTTTAAAACAGTATGAGCACTAGGGAAAATCTGTGTCTTTTCTGGATTTGTCAATTCTGCATTACATGGTGTCACCAATCTCCTTTCTCGCACATTTTCATGCTTCTTCCAGGATTTCATTCAAATGGCAATCATATTGTCGTGAGTGCATATATGGTTTCCTTATTGGGTACCTTACTTCCATGATTCTTTGCGGTATAGGCATTCTTACAGGTACTGCACATGTTGCACACTGAGGTTCCCAGCATATAGGCAGCTTTGGGGCATAGTTTTGAGTGGGAGTACTTGCCTCCACCTCTACAAGACCCACCAGGAACACATGAGTGTTTATGCTGACTCCATGCAAAGAACGATTAGTTCAAGGTGAGCATGACACCTCCGCAAATATAATTAGATTCGACCTCTGAATTATTACCCTGATTACAACTTGGAGTGCAATGTTTGGAGTGGTGATTGTCACTAGGGGGGCACCTTTCCAAATAGAAAAAAAAATATATTTTGCCAGAAATGCAACAGTGTTTCCCATTACATTGCAAGATAAATGAGAGTAAATTGTGTATAGAAAACATGCTATTTCTGCAACATAGAGTGTGGGATTGATAACATATTATTTATGGAAACAGAATAGTTTGTTAGGGGAGTTACATCCTGCTTTCATTGTATTCAAGTTTTGGGGAGGTTATATTTGCTAGGAGTGCATTCTTTGTCATGAGTGTGCTGTAAAATAGGGAATGTTCCCTGCACTGAAAGTGTGATATGAATAAGTGATATTTAAAAACTAACCTAAGCAGTATCACAGATACAGTTGGAATTAGACCATGGTTCAAAATACACTCATAAAATGGTGTGATGAGGATATGCTTGATAATGTCTATTCTTTGAAGGCCAAATCTATTTAATCCGAACGTAGAAATGTGAGCAACTTTAATTGAGTAGTTGTGTATCCCCCTTAGAGTAGTGCAAATTGGGTGAACGAGTTAAAATAGCTGGTTTAGTCTAAATTGAAAACTTCTTTTTTATTAGTTTATAACAACCTTAAACAAACAATGTTCAAACAGTTAACCTCTTCCTTTTAAAACGAAAAACAATATATACACAATAAAATTATTAAAACAATATACAAAGGGGAAGAAAGGAGAGAAGGATTCACAAATGAAATGAAGGACCGACCTTGCAGTAATTTAAACACAATATCATATCTGTCACATAAGTCTTACAAGGGCTTCCTTTCCACTTAACACTTCCAAGTTTCCCAAACTCACACCATCTTCACCGTTCCAGGAAAAAGTCCTGGGGAATAACCCATTACCCTCCAATTTAAAACATGACTTCCCTAACCCAAAACTTGCAGATCCAAGTTATTGTAAGCAGAGTGTAAATTGCACACACTTGTTAGTAACCTATATTAACCCATTTATGTTAGAAGTAGGAAACCTGAAACTGTTCTTTGATTCTAACATGTACATCGGTAATTGGGAAAAGCAGCATTGGTGCATTAATCACAAATGTAACTTCATGTGTAATTTGAAATGTTTTAAAGTGAAGGCAACACTTGTGACATATTCACTGACAAGCAGTATTAGTTTAATTAGAAAGTTAGGTGTTATTTAGAACTTAACATATATAGAGAATTGGTCATGGAAATTAGTGCCTGTGTGTGAGAAATAGTGAGATTTCTGCAGGCAGGTAATTTTCATCTGTGATTGTGTAACGTTGTGGCAGCTTTCCCTCCATAAAGCTGGAGACCACCAGTCTTTTGATTTCCTCTTTAATTTCTTTTTTTTTAAATCGAGTTTTGAGCAAAACCACATGGTTCCTGTCCAGAATTGTGTGGTGAGACTGTATATGGGGATCAGAGGGTATGAGATTCGGATATCCACCTAATAAACAACTGAAATATTAGCATATTAATCAAAATATATTTTACAGAATCTAGGTTAGGGATTGGTTTTCCACATTAAGGCTTTCTCCGGAGGAAGTTAAGATGGCAAAGGTTCCCTGAAAATGGATGTATTTTTCATTATTTGAAGAGGAAGTAAGCATGTGGGCACCATATTGTACAGAATTCTTTAACACTATCAGTAAGTTGCAAAAGGTACCACATTCTTCGCTTAATGCTAAGATAATTCCGCTAGTCAGAAAATAGGTAGCAATTGCTTGGGCAATTATAACCTGCTTATAGTAATAAACTGCACTGGGAAAATATCCAGAAGACTAATGCTAGGGCGATTGGAAGATTGGGTGGAAGAAAGTCATGTACTTATGCAATGGAAGCCAGGCTTGAGAAAAGGTGAGCACAGTCAATCATGTGTTTAGGTTTTTATTATTAGTATGTAAGGATATACTTTTAGAAGAAAAATATTTATATGTTGTATTTATCAATCTTAAACAATCTTCAATAGTATTTCAAGAAGAGAACAGTGGAAGTGTCTCTCTATGTATCAAGTACCCAAACCATTGTTAATTGCTTAGTTGACTTGTATATTGGAAACTCAACGATACTTAGATGGGAACATGGGGGCAAGAATACACAATTGTAATCTTCATGATAGAATGGGGGGTGTAACAGGGGTGTGTCCTTGCTAATTTTCTGTTCTGCGCATACATATTTGAGACTGCAGATTAGATTTCAAAGCTTCACGCTGACGCACTAATGCCAAATTGGTGTAACGTCGGCAAACTCCTTTATGCAGATGATGCTTTTCTTGTCTCCCAAATCACCATGGACCTGAAGAAATTACTCAAAGGATTTCATGACGCCAATATACAAAATATTTGTCAATAAACTGTAAGAAAACAAACTCAATGCTGTGTGCCTCAGGGAAGGTGAGATCATGCAAATTTAGGTTTACCCTTTTAGGAGAAGAAATTGAACAAGGATATTATTTTGAATATCTCGGATTCTCGGCCTGTGTAAAAGTAGAGATGGGAACATTGGGAAATAACATTTCCAAAAGTGATTCAACACTGGCTAACTAGAGTTTAGCGATGTTAGGATTTTCCTAACATTTACTCTACAGGTAATAGAGCTATCAAATCCAGTGTCAAGGTGTATACAGACCAGGCGGTTTTTGCAGTTTTTTATGGTACTTAAGTGTTGGGGCAATGCCAAAGCACTATAATAAGTAGCACTGGAAATGTTTGCCTGAAAAAGATACTAGGTGTGCCGAAACGTTCACATATGATTGGGTTGATTTGAAACTTGATTTTATGAGCACAGAACATACGAGGATGTTAAATATTAATATTAAATATTTGCAATATTGGGTTTGCCTACGGGTAACTTCACCTTAAGTTACAAGATGCCATGTTTTAGCCAGGTTATAGACATGGCATGGTTGACTGGTATGTCTGTGCTTTTATTATTATGAAGGCATGATTGCTTCTTGGGTTACCAAAACAGGCTGTAAACATCTGTCAGAAGCCTATTGACATAATTCTACCTGTGGAATAAAGGAGAATTAGAGTTTGAAGAATACTTAGATATAATGAATCCACCATTTTCTTTCGTGGTTTACATGTAAAAATATGTTTCGGCATACTTCCTCTGGCACTAGTTAAAAAGTGTTTGCTACTTACACCAAGTGCTAGCTGTGTATCCTGCTGTGGTTCTATAATTGCCACACCTTTTTATATATTTGCCCTCTTCAAAGGCATCTGAAATGTTGGATTTTAACACTGAGTCTGAAAAACCATGACATTAGAAAACTAGAGACAAGTGAGATATTATATAAATCCTCCAATTCCCAGATGAGAGGGTTCCATGTCTGTACTGTGCATTCACTCACCGTACAGTACTTTCTCACACAGTAAAGACATTGGGCCTCATTCCGAGTATGGCGGTAAGGGATAGCGGCCACCGCTAACGAGAGCGGTGGCGGTAATCCCTTACCGCCATACTCCGAGTTCCCTTAGCGCCATGGTGCTTTTAACACCTGCTTTTAGCAGGCGTTAAATACCATGGCGCTAAGGGACCTTGATGTTAATTACGCCACCGTAATTTACGGTGGCGTAATTGACGCCTTCCCCACTCCCATTATGCCCTATGGGGCAGGAATGGGAATGGGGAAGGGTAAATGGGGATTGGGGAATTACCGCCCCGCCAACCTTGGAATGGGGCGGTAATTCCGCCAACCACCAAGGCGCTGCCGGTCCGGGTACGGCGTCAACCAAGGCGTTAATAGCGCCATTGGTTAGCGCCGTACTCGGAATGAGGCCCATTGAAAACGTTTCCCTCACTTCCTGTTCCATTCCCAAACCTCTTCCTCGGAGGAATGCGCACTTGCAGCAGAGCAAAGACATACCACCTAGAGGAGAGATATGTGAAAAACATCAAATTAAAATATTGTATAGCTTGTCCTCTGCCGTTGGAAATAGAGCATTTTGTCAATATATGACATGGAGTATTATATGTGTATTTGTTTAAACATATACTTTATTGTTTATATTTTGTATCATTGTACCAGAATGCAATGCTACTGCTGTATTTTTAGGCTACACTGGCAATATGTATTCATTGTGCGCTGTGGATATATTGCATTTTGCTGTTATGACAATTGTTGAATAAAACATTGAGCATCATCATACAATAATTCAGTGATGTAAACACGATGCACACAGTTTGTCTGAAAGAGCTTGAGACAGATTCCACATTATCTGGCCAATCCCTGAACATTGACAGTACACAGCTGACGTCCCACAGACGAGAGTACTAAGGAGAGAGCGGATGAATAAATCTGACACACTAGAGCAATCTACAGAGGAGAAGGAGCTCACTACTGATGCAAAGAAAGCAACACAAGCAGGGTGGGATTAACAATAGGATGGGCTAATTCGCAGATATGTGCTATAAATAGAATCCTTATACACTGGGATGAATTACTAGGGACGATTGACATTCTATAGAATGGTATGGTGGCCTTCAACTATTTACTTTCAAAGTCGTTTCAACACCATCCTCAACAGATTTACAATACGATTTGTGAGAACTCTTCCAGACTGTCAAAAGTCTTGCACGCCCTATTCTCTCTTGCTTTATGGTCCCAATGAGAGATATATTAGTGCCTGCCCGCGACACAACTCACCAAACCCACCTACCAAAGTAGTGGATAAAACAGGGTGAAGGGGTTTGTGGAGTGAGATGAATAACAGGAGACTTGCGCAGGTCAGCCATGCAGGACTTATAAACCCGGAGGAAACGGGCAACACAAAGTTTGGGAAAATCAGCAAAACAAGGACATTTAATAATAGTAGACATTTGATAATAGTAGAGCCTGTTTTTTCCTATGATGACCATGAGACCTGACACCCTGTGGAGATAATAAACAACCAGACACATTGAGGGCCATGATGTCCCCACCCATCCTGAATGATTCAAGACATATCTGCATGATCAGTGTCTCAGTGAAACACTTAAAGTAGTGACTAGCATTTCAGTATTCTTTCTTTTGAACTAATGTTCTTTGCCAAGGCACAGTAATTAGTTGATAAATAAAGTGATATGTATGGTAGCATGTTTATTTATGGGGCTGCCGGAAGTTTGCACAGAATATCAGGATTGTTACCACTTCATATAAACTACACAGCTGGGTATTACATTAATGTTTACTAGGATGCTTAACCTATTTGTTTGCAACACATTAAAAGCAGTAGATATTTGTTTAAAACCAGGTTCTACATTTATTCAATAAAGTAGCCACATCCGTACGCTTTAAGGATAATCAGCTTCGATACGAGTTAGGCAGTAAGTGGTAAAATTGGCGGTAACTGAGTTACCGCCAATTTTAACACTACGCCAAATTATGAGGTTGGGTTTTGTGTTGAGGATTTACCTGCAGGAAAACCCTGGAGATAAATCTTCCCAGTCAACGTGGAAATATCAGCAGAATTGGCGGACTAATTTTGCTGCAGTAATTCTGCAAAATAAGCCCCATTGGGTCAAATCGACCCAAAAAAAAGGGGGAATTACACCACCACCACTTGTAATCAGGCGGATATGCCACCTGGCCAAGTGTCGGCAACGGTAATTTTTTTGGGCAATATTTTGCCAGAATTCACCGAATTTCCGCCTAACTCGTAATGAGGCCCAATGCAAGTTATCTCTGAGTTTCGTGACCTCATAAAGGAAATTGGCCTACTGCTTCTTTCTACTAGTTGCAGAACTCCTTTAACGTACAGTACGAGCGACCTTATGCCATACGTATAATAGTAGTGAGATCACTACTCACCTATCATTAGAAAATCGCTTCACTTCTATAACCGCAATGCCTTATTGAAGGTCATTGTGACGTCAATTGCCTGCAGTACAGAGCAGCAGTCAAGCGGATATTAGACCATTTAAGGAAAGCCTAACTCGCTTTTCAGATTTCTTTATTCTAAGATAGGTTTCTGTAACACTGTACCATAATTCTTTGTTTAGCAACTTTGTGTTGATTCTGTGCACTCCTGAAGTTTTACACAGGGAAGCACGACTGTATCAGCCTGCCTCTGCCTATTTTGAATCGCTAAACAGCTTCTTAATTCTTCACACTGCACTATTTACATTTTGTTTGCATTACATTACAGGATGCATATTCGTGTCCATTGATTGTGTGCATCAATAACTGGAAGAGCATGCACATTCAAATAAGCAGGAGACCAATGTAGATGAGGTTGTGGTATGTAAAAAGGATATTGCTAGTCATCTCGGAGTTTCGGTACCATATAAGGGCTGCGCGCAACCCCTCAGTGGCTAGCAATGTCCTTATCATGTTAGGGAAGAAGTGTTTTTTCCCATATAAGATAAGGAAAACCTTTCACTGTCATTGTTGTGTTCAATTCCTCTAGCCTGGACATGTTTTTTTTCTATTTCTCACGCGTTTTGCTTTACACATGTGATCCACATTTCATTATGAATGAAAAGTTTACAAAAGACTTACCGACAGACAGTGTTAATAACACATCTTCATGAAATGACTGGCAGTTAACACATCCATCTAACACCTAGGTGTTTACATTCATGCCGGGCGCTTCGTGTATGATGATCAGGTTTAAACCTGATTTCTGTAAATGGAAATTAAATGTGTAAACCCACCAGTCAATCCACACATACTAACGCCTGGCAAGTACGCCTTTCATAATGCATCTTGGAACTCATGCATCAAATTACATAAAAGGGACTGTTGTACTGTGAAGCTAGGCGAGCACCACGGTAACAGCATTTCTAAATAATCTGTGAGGGTGGCCGTCCTTGTATTATGCAATCCCCTGTGCCAGATTGTAAAACCTCTAACAGAGGAGAAAGCAGTCGCTCGTTTGAAACATTTATAACATTCGCTTGAAAGCTGTTTATGCCCAGGGCTACCAGGGTTGGCAGGGGACATGTCTTGTCTACTTAATACAAAGGAATATTTTCATTTACTGGAGAGCACACACATTCTTTCTTAATGCAAACCAGACATAGGCAAATTACTGAGAGGTGAAATGATATTGCGTTGTGATAGATCGGCGATTCCATTGGCCTTTTATGAACATAGAAGGGGTTTATACCTGGGCAGTGCGCTCTGGATATGCTTTGCTGCTATTACCAGTTTAGTATTACACACTTTATTCCTTGGTTTAACACTTCCTCATGAACACAAAGCAATGCGTGTTATTGCTTTACACGTTACGACTTTCTAAATTGTTGACGCATCGTCTGTTTCTGTTTTCGAAAGTCTCTTCTTTTGACATAATTCCGTCAACACGTGTTTGCCTCGAGCAGACTCAGTTGAGGGTGATCCATTTGGCACAGACATTTTACAGCAAAGCGGAAGTACATATTGCATGCATTTTGTTTTAATTGTGCTAAGCTTTCAGACTTGAAAACGTGAGTTATTGAAACACAAGAAACGGATGTTGAAAATCCTATCAATCCCTAGAATGCCCCTTTTAATTTGCTGCTTTTCCTTTTTCTAGTGATTACTTTACATGTTTTATTAAACGTTCCGTTCCCCTTTGAGGATGTGGTAATGTTGTTAGTGCTACTGTACTTAAGCTTCTCTAGTAGCATGCCCGAGGGAGAACTGGGTGGGTGACATTTCTACCTGTGCCCCTCCCGCAATTAGGATGCCTATATGCCTATCCCAGGGCACAACAAAAACACTCTGGGCCTCATTACGACCCTGGCGGAAATCGTGGCGCCAAATGCACCATGGAGCACGGCGGAAAGCTGCCGATAGCGCCATGGGGGTTGGCGGATTTACCGCCCCATTCCGACCTTGGCGGGGCGGTAAATCCCCATTCCCCATTTTACCCTTCCCCATTCCCATTTTTGCCCCATAGGGTATAATGGGAGTGGGGAAGGCGTTAATTACGCCACCGTAAAATACGGTGGCGTAATTAACAACAAGGTCCCGTAGCGCCATGGATTTCTCCGCCCGGAAAAACCAGGCGGAAAACGCTCCATGGCGCTACGGGAACTCGTAGTGGGGCGGACGGGTCCGCCGCGAATACCGCTGGCGTAAACCCACTCCGCCAGGGTCGTAATGAGGCCCTCTGTCTTTAACGAATACATATGTACTAAGGGCACTGCAAGGTGTTTGCTATGCCTGGCGTGCTTGGCACCAAACAGATCATTCCAAAGCCATCGTCTCTTGTGCCCAGGATCACATGAATCTTTTCACCCTCCCTGTCTCCTCTGTCACCCTCCTGCTTCCCAAAACACCCACATTCTTCTGAACACGTCTACTTACTGTATATTGAGATGGCAGCGCCCGTCTTTCCAGGTTCTCATTAACTAACAGGCATCAGGTGTGTGTGATTTTGCACTTTGTGATTTGATTGGCTAGCCAATCATGCTTTCTGTCACTGTTTGGGGCCTGCCCCTTCTACTGGTGGTTCTGAATTGCGAGCTGATAAAAGTTTCATCATCATTTAAATAAATTGGCATGTGTACAAACCGGTTACTGAGTGGATTCTTCCATGCGGTCCAGAGCACTTTAAGGCACAGCATCTTTTGGATCTGTATTAAGAATGCCCATTCCGCACCTTGCTTGTAGCTTTATGCTGCCTTTGGAAGTAGGGTTTTCAAGGTCAGTAATAACATCAATGCAGGATTGTCTTATAACTGACTTCCTTTAAGGGACCGCAACAAATGGTGGCTCCCTGTAAAGAGCACACGCCTCCTGATCTAGGAATCGTTGGGTTGGTCACGGTATCTTCCCCACTTTTCCCATCGGGCCCAGCATCACAGTATGGGCGGCTGCTCCCAGTTCCCTTGACCCCCAGACATCAGCCTAAGGGATAGGTAGGTGACTTTGCCACAATTATCAGTACAAGCATTTTAGGATATGGCTCAGCATCTGCACTGCTTTGCCACTAAACCTCCTCCTGCTCAACACCTTAAGAGCAGGAGCTATTCTCAATACACTAAATAGGTAAATTCTCATCACACAAACAATCGCTGGATATGCTGACATTACCGTTAGCATCAGAATCATGTTTCAAACATATCATCTTCAACCCACGTCCATCACCCAACACCAAACACCATGGTCATACATGTATGTTGCACTTTTACTCTGTCATTAACTCTCCACTTGGCATCAAAGTGTTCCATGTGGCTCCTCTTTACTCACCTCCAAATCTCTTCCCTGTCTGCAACCAGCTTCCCAGTGTATTTCATCCATGAAGGAAAATGATGTGTGCAGCTTGGCACCTGATTGCAGAAAGCTGCTGCCTAGTCATGGAGTGAGTTATCATTCGGGGCACGCAAAAGTTATCTTCAATTTCATTTAGCCAATCTACTACATTTACCAACGCCATTTGAATGTTATTGCTTTCTAGACAGTTGTCCAATTCCACCAAGCACAAACATCTACAAATCCTACAAATCCTGAAATCCACTCCATGGATGCTATACATCTGGAACCTGCAAAAAACATTGCATCTCAATAGAGCAGCACAGAATATCGCTGACGTTACCAGCTCTTTGGCTAGCATGAGCACCAACAGCAACAACGTGTGGGGTACATTTAAGGCCTTCAGCAGAAATCCCCTTGAAAACAAAAACCACACTGAAATACTGCCACAAAAACATGCAGTCTCTACCTCTCCTGTCCCCTCACAGGCCCTCTGCACTGCACTGGCCTCGCACTTCATCTCAAAAACTCAGGATATCCTGTCCTCACTCTCCTCCCCTCTCCTCCCTCCCTCTCTTCCTGGCTCTTCCTCTTGCTCTCTTGCAGCCGCCCCTCCGCCCTCCTTCTCTTCATTTCCACCTTTTTCTGCTGACGAGGTTTCCAGACAAGTCCGATCTATGAAAGCCTCGTCTAAACAGGTTCACCCCTGTTCCTCCAAAACCATCAAGGACCACATCGTCTCCCTGGCTCCTGCCCTGGCTGACTTTTGCAACCACTCATTCGCCTCTGGAGTCTTCCCATCCCCCCTCAAGCACTCCCTTGTGCACCCCCTCCTCAAGAAACCCTCTTCCGACCCCTCCTGCCCGGCCAACTATCGCCCAATCTCCATTACTCCCTTCCTGGGCAAGCTCCTGGAGAAACTGGCCATCTCCCAGCTTAACCTCCATGCTGAATCTGTGGGTAATCTTCATGACCATCAATCCGGCTTCAGAGCGGCCAGAAGCACGGAAACTGCTCTCCTGAACATCCGTGAGGACCTGCTCCTAAACCTCGATTCCAACACTCCCTGTGTTCTCATTCTGCTCGATCTCTCCTCTGCCTTTGACACTGTCAACCATGCCATCCTGCTCAACCGTCTCCGTGATAACCTGGGTATCACTGGTCAGGCTCTGGCATGGCTGACCTCTTTCCTCTCTGGTCGACCCTCCCAGGTCCAAATGGGCTCCTTCCTCTCTGACATCTTTTTCTCCACCTGTGGTGTCCCCCAGGGATCCAACCTCTCTCCCTGGCTTTTCAACCAGTATCTGGCACTCCTTGCCCACCGCATCGCCGCCCTCTGCCCCCACTTCCAGTGCTATGCGGACGATACCCAGCTCATTTTCAGGCTACCCTCGGCCTCCTCCTCTCCTTCCCTCATCTCTGACTGTCTGTCTGCTATCCAGGAATGGTGTGCCGCCAATGACCTCTGCCTTAACGCCAGTAAGACTGAGATTCTACTCATCGGCGCACCCACTCCCTCCTTCCCTGCAGCTCTCTGGCCGGCCTCCCTTGGCCCCCTTCCTGCCCCTACATGCAAGGCTAAAAACCTCGGGGTCATCTTCGACTCCACACTCTCCTTCTCTCCTCATATATCTGATGTCTCTAAGAAATCACACTACCAGCTGCACCTCCTCAGAGGTATTCTTCCCTTCCTCTCCTTCCCCCAGAAGCTCACTGTCTCCCGAGCCCTGGTTCTCTCTAGGCTGGACTACTGTAACAGCCTCTATCTTAATCTCCCTGCCTCCACTCTCCGCCCTCTGCAACTTATCCAGAACAGAACTGCGAGACTTGTCCTTGGCCTCAAGCCCAGGGACCGTATCTCTCCAGGACTGAAATCTCTTCACTGGCTCCCAGTGGCTGCGAGGATTAAGTTCAAAACCCTCTGCATTGTCCACAAGGCCTTCTGGGGCTTGGGGCCTAAATACCTTCAACTCTCTCTTCCTAAATATCTTCCTTCACGAGCCCTTCGCTCATCCATCTCTAACTCCCTCATGGTCAGCCGCTTCTCGAAGCAACGCGCTGGGGGTAGATCTCTCTCCGCAGCAGGGGCCTCCCTCTGGAACAGCCTGCCTGCCTCCCTGAAACTTGAGGAGAACCATCTCCGGTTCCGGAAGCACCTCAAAACCTTCCTCTTCGCTTCTGCCTTCTCTCTCCCTCTCCCCTGCTAAACCTGCTTAACTCCCCACTGAATTCTGTACTTAACCTGCATCTGGGCCACTCTCAGCGACCTCGGTCCAGGGCCCAGCCACTCTCCACTTGCACTGCCCCCCTGGCTCCCCCTGCACTGTGGGACTGTCACTGTATCCCTACAGCCCCCTGCTCAGCACTTGCTCTGCACTTACCTCGCACTTGCCACTAGTTGGCCCTTTTTATTTATTATTATCGTTATTATTTCACTACGCCACTTACCTTGTACTGCACTTTTCCCCCCACCTCCTCCCCCTGCACTTTCTCCTTTTCCCCTTACCTCTGCACTTGCGCGATCTGAATGACACCTGGCCTAGTAGGATCGCTTGTCCGTCTTCCCCTTGTTTCCCTCCCTCCCTGCCTCGTCGCGCCTTGAAACACTTGTGTATAGGCGCGTTACAAATACCATATCATATCATATCATATCATAAAACGGCATTGCTTTTCTTTTCCTGGCACATGTGTGGCGAGCATTGAACACTGCCACCCAAAGAATGGCTCTGCATTTGCTTTTCTTCAAATTGAATCATAAGAAAATGAACTGCATTCAGAACAGCACCACATTTGCTGTTCTGTCCTCTGAAAGCCTTAGGTTGCGCATGACATTTAAGATGGCCCTGCATTTGTTCTTTATTTCGTGTAAAACACTACCAAATTGTGCGCTCCAAATAAACACACCCCTGCGTGCTTTATTTTTATTTGATTGCAAAAAAGTTAGGTCATAGCTCCCAAGAACGGCATTGTCTACTGAGAAATCACATGAGGCGCAGAGAGCTCTGCTTTTCACTCAACATGGCTTTCAGTTTCATTTTGCTGTGAACCATCACACTCAAATTGCAGTAAATGAAAGAAATAACGTGGCGTTTCTTTTTCCATGTCAATATCAAAGAAATACTGTGCAGCATCTTTTTGAGTCCATAAACCAACCGTATATGCAAAAACCTCCAGAAGATTAATTGAAAAACCATCCTGTGGTCTGCAGAAACTGCATTTGTAAACTGGAAAGGATAGGATCACAAGTGTGAATCTGCCCTTTTGAAAATAAGGAAAATGCTGTTTAAAAGTTCATGTCAAATGACAGCTTTTGCTCACACAGAAATGTGATTGAATATGTCGGTTGGGGTCTGGTTATATAATGCACATTATATTTGTCACTGAAAGATTTGGTTACTTAGAAAAGACTCAGAAACCAGTAAAACTGGGGTTTGGCCCAGGCACTGAATTCAATGACCTGCCCTGCCTCCCACTGAAAATGTGACATTCACAAGTGAACCGGCCCACAATGACATATGTAAAGGCAGAGAGTGTGAGGATTATCTGCCCTGCTAGACTAGCAGGCAGCCCTGGAAGAAGGAACAATGGAAGCCAGTGGGGCTGGTGCATGACCAAGAGATGTGATTTCCTCCAGCACCCACTCTGAAGGAGGAACTGTCAAACTTCAAAGGGCATCATAAAAGTCCTTTTTTGTAAGCCAAGCCTGGCAGAGACAGTTTGCTGTAGGGGTCTGCAGCACCACCCACACATGTGACAAATCCACCCCATTGACAACAAAAGGACCTCTGTAGTTTAAGACATTTTTCCCGGCACCCTGATTAAGAAGTTATTTGTATTATGCCAGTTTTCCCTGCGATTTTTGAACAAATGTAAAGAGACCAAGTACATGTTTCTAGCACTTGGTAAACTGAAATGGCCATGAAAGATGCATTTATGGGTGAATTATAAATGGGACAAATATGAAACTAGATGCGTTGATGCAAATTGTTATTGGGAATATGTGTAGTCATTGGCAGAATTTTAAATATTATGCATTTCATAAAAAGGGCGAAAATGTGTACAATGGTGATGCGACCTCGCACAGAGTCGGTAATCGTATTGTTCAATTCCCTGTGACCTAGTGATTCTGCATATTTATTTCTCATGGCGGTGGCTAGCATAAGTTTGAAGTTTTGATCTATAACTCATTTTTGGTAAAATGTAGGATGGAGAGACAAAGAAAGGCTATGAATGCAAATAGAGAAATTATGTCATTTCCACTGATCCAATCGGCCCAGGGGGAGGGGAGAGGACCGTTAGGCTGTCCTATCCCAGGAGAAGAATAATTCCAGAGTACTTCCCCCCAGGTTGTAAATTTGATGATGACATTTTGGCTATATAAGGAGGAGGCAGAGAAATACAAGGGACTCACTCCCTGACTCACTCCAGAATCCAAATCGATTCAAGATCCAAGAAACCAGATACATCCATCCAGGCAGATGCATCCAGTCATCCAGATCCAGGAACATCCAGATCCAGGGAGAAAGGAGAGGAGGCGGCATTCCAGCATCCCATTCAGGAGAGCCAGTGACCAGATCCCTTGGCCCAGCTGTCCCAGTGACCAGATCCCTTGGTCCACCCGTCCAGAGTGACCAGATTCCTTTGCCTAGCTGGCCCGAGACCTTGCTGGCTTTTTAGAATTCCAAACTCAAGCTTACATTGTAAGTAGCACATAACCCAAGTCCCCAAACTGCATATCCCGCTCTTTTGACCCTTGCACCCCATTGAAATCCCATTCAAGTCCCAAATTGCCAGTATAAATCTGTTCACCTTTCCATAGATGGATCTGTATTAGCTTTGTATGTTAGTGTACTCCTTTCATAAATCTTTCAAAAGTATTATTTGCAAGTAAATCAATTAATTCCCCTATGAAGAGTTTTGCGGTGAGTTGGTTGAACACTTACTAAACAGAGAAATCGAATGGGCCCCGTTCCTTGAGGCCTATAAATGACTGCTTCACTCTGGCTGCAATCCCTATCTCCGAGAACGCTGGTCACATGAGACTTGGAGGTTTTCACCGTATCTCACTTGCAAGATGGGGAAGAGGGCAGATGGAGAGGGAATGGTGTTCTGGTTTGAGCGGTCTTGGACCGTTTGTTTTTGGTTTGAAAAATGCTTAATAAAAACTAATTTGAAAGAAAAGAACATGAATAGAAATACTTTTATATTTTCAATACACGGGAAGATGGCTTGAACAGACATTGTGGTCTTATGAGTCTGTACCCTAAATAACAAATTACCATTCTTTGGACCCATAATGGTCACAACTGAGAGACCTGCTATTTCCTATACTGTGTTCTTTCATGATACCGGACTAACACATCTCCAGGGCCACCCATCTCTCTGAGGCAATGATCTGTTGCTGTGCTCACTCCTACCCAAGTCCTCCCAGCTCTTTAAAAGAATATCCCACAAACTTGTAAGGGGCTGATGATTGCTTCGGTTTCATGTCAGACTGACTATTTTGTCACTCAGGTGTAGAGAAATACACTCTCAATATTGCATTATTCTTTTCACACTAGCCTTTTATTAGGGAGAATGATCATAAATGTGCTCATTCCCTCCACCTTAGAGACCCCCAGCAACTTTGCTGGATTTTGAGGACTTGATTTTTTACCTGGAAAAAGTGTGACCCTTTTTTTCCCCACTCTTTCATGTATTTTGATGTGTGTTTTTCAATTGTGTTCTTTGATTATGGAGTTTTAGATAACTCCATAGGCATCATATGTTCATGTGTGTTACACAGCACCCTCATTCCAGTGACACAGGGATGTCTTGTAGACTTCCCAAAGGCTTAGATACCTTCTCTGGGATAAACAACTGTTTCCCTGAGAATGTAAAGTGAAATTGACTTTACTAGTCTTTCCAAATTCCTAGACCCAGCACACACTATCTTACAATCGAGTGCTGGAGGGGTTACATAATATCCCCTATGTCTAAATACTCATGTAGCAGTCAAATGATACCCTTTCCTATCGAAAAGGCTGGTGGACATGGTTTTACAATGAACTACCATGATTTTTCCCGACAGCGAACACCGGTAGCTAAAAATCACGGGAGCCACGTTTTTCAAGATGGTGCTGTAAGCCCCTTTGTTTAAACAGGTCCCGGTCTTCTTTTTTCACCGTTTTATTTTTTTTAAAGGTCCTTCTAGTGTTTGTCTCTGCGTGCCAAACCAAGTTTGGTCCCTTTGTTCGTGTGCCTTTGGCAGGCTTCAGGACGGAAGACCGCCTCTGGTTTCTGAGTGTCTGAGGAGGGCAGGAAGTGAGGAAGTGCCCAAAACTCCCTGGGCTTAGTTCCTAGGAGACCCAAATGCACTCTGGCATGATTGGCTGGCTGACTGTCCGGCAAGGACAGCCACCCTGCTGGGTGAGTGACAGCTAGGCTGGAATGAAAGGGAGAAAACTGTTTAAAAGGTTAGTCTCTTGGACTGGAAAAAAACGAAGACAAGCTGGAAGAGGAAGGCTGCAGCAACTCCTGGACCATTGGTGTGTTTGGTCATGTAATATTGGCTACATATTGTTGCTTGAATTATGTATTTTCTGGCTGAATATTGTTCCTTGAATTATGTATTTCCTTGTATGTTGTGTGTTTGTTTTATGTGGTGTTGTGGTTATGATAATGTTGGTTGTATATTTTTGCTTGAATAAGGTATTTCCTTGCTTGTGTGTATGTTTGTAATGTGCACACAGTAGGGGTGAATGTGTATGTTGTGTGTGGGCAAAATAATGTTGGCTGCATATTGTTTCTTGAATTATGTATTTAATTGCTTATGTGTATGTTTGTAATTTGGACGCTGTGGGTTGAGTCTGTACGTTGTGTGTGTTTTGCCTATGGTGGTGAATGTGACGTCAGATTTAACTAACAGTACTACTCTGTAACACTCATAATGGAAGGTCCTGACAAAGGGTGCTGTTTACAGTGCTGCTAGCAACATATGATAGGTGATCAGTTGGCATCTAATAAGACTCCATTTATCAAAAAATGAACTTATTGAAACTGTCTCTACTAAAGATTTGTTTTTAATACAGCAATATCATTACATAAACAGATATAACAACTGTAGCAGGAACCATGAAGGTTGAATATTCTCAATCTGATATGTTTGGCTAGTACAATCATAAGTCCAAGCCTATCAGACTCTTGACTAATGTTGAACTTGTAATCAATAGCTAACAATGCAAGAGTTACTATACATGTTTTACGATAGAGAGTATATGTAGAGCATCAATGCTTACACATTTGAGGCACATACAGGAAGTAAAGAGGAAATGAATGCTATGACCAGAAAATGAAACTAAGATTGCAGACCATCATTTTTTTTTACTTTGTTTTTATTGTTTTCATTGCACAACCAACGTAAAGCAATGCCAAACTCCACTTCCCACCCCAGACCACCCGTTCAAGGGATCAAACATTGCGTGTATGTTCCATATACTTCCATAGGAAACCGTCTGTGTATTATTCAAACCTCTCGGCCTTCCTGAGTTATGCAGGTTCTCTGCCCTCCTGTGCAATGTCACAGTTAATTGACCACGTCTGCAATCCAGGCAGCCTGTGGACCCCTGCATCTTGGGCTATATCACAACCCTCTGGTTTACCCTTTGTGTGGCCTGCTATGACAGTATACAATCCATTTCCATTGCCTCTACCCTCTTAACTCTCCACAGGCAGGTTTGGCATGACCCGTTCCTCTCCTCCCTCCTGGACTTCTTCCCGTGGACTGATCAGTCTCTCAGCCTCAAACCTATTCTGGGTGAGTGTATTCCATGCCAGTACATCTTCGCTCCTTTCTCGTTGTCCCCTTTCCATCATCCTGTGCCACACTACTGTCTCAGCCATCGCCCATCTTCACAAATCCCCCCACCGTGCCTCTACACTTGGGCCCCCAGCTTGTTTCCAGGCCATGGCTATCCTCCTTTAAGCCAAATGTAGATTAAAACTTTCATCCTAGTCATGTGCTCTGTTTGTCTGCCCCGTGCACGCCCTCTCCTCCGGTTTTGTGAACATCCCTAATAGATAAGCCTTGGGCAGCTATCCTCTCATGTCCCCTCCTCCCCTTTCTGCCCTATCCACAATTCATGTTCAGAACCTTTGCACAACATGACAGGTCCGGAGCATTCCTGCCTCTTCGACCAAGCATTTGGGGCAGCCTTGTTTTTCTACTCCTGGGATTTGAGATATCCTATGTGGTGTCATATATGTCATGATCATATAGGTCATGAGGTCCCCACTCCTCCTCTTCAGGGCCTCATCCTCTCCCAAGGATCCTGCTGCTCTCACCTAACTGCCCTTGGATGCTCTGCTGCTGCAACCTTTTACTCCTCCCACTCAGACACTTACCCATCCCTTCCCAAAAAGCTCACAATCTGCTCTCCCCTCCCTGTCCCAATGGTGCTGTCTGTCTGTGGATGCTCTGCTGCTGAGGTTACCTGCCCCTCCTGCACTGCCTACAGTAACCCATGCTCTCCTCTGCCCAGCCCCAGTAATCCTCTTTTGGGCTTCATCCTTCAAACCCTGGAACCTGCCCCACTCACTTAACTGTCTGTGACGCTCTGCTGCCGAGGCTACCAAGTCCTCCTTTTTAGGGCCTCATCCATCTCATCCTATTGCCTCATACTCACCTCTGTGCTACTCACGCTCTTTGACTGCCTGCGGAGGCTCTGCGGCTGAGGTTACTCACCCCTACTCTTCAGGGCCTCATCCTTCCCTGCCCTGTTAGCCTCTCCCTTCCCTCTACGGAACCTGCTTTGGATCCTGATCTCTCCTCTGTCTGTGGACACTCTACTGCTGAGGCCACCTACCCCATACTCAAATACCCATCTTGTCATGCACTCTGTCTGTCTCTCCCCTCCTCGTTCACCCTCCTCTCCCCTCCCCCTCTTCCTCTCTCTCCTCCTTTTCCTCTTCCTCCTGCTCATCCTCATGTCTACCCCATGACTTACCCCTCTGTCTACCCCTTCTCCCTCACACTCTCCCTCATCGTCCTAACCTCATCCACCCCCCTACTGTCAAAACCTCCAATATCATTAACAATGCCCCCTGGAATGCCCAATCCATCTGCAATAAGGCGGTTCTTGACTTGTTCTTCCGACTCAACCTCCACTTCCTCTGCATCACTGAAACTTGGATCACCCCCTTCAATTCCACTGTTCCTGCTTCTCTCACCACCCCTTCTTCCTCCTCTCATGTCTCACGCCCCTCTGGTCACAGAGATGACATTGGTCTCATTCTCCACCCTAAATGTCTTTCTTCAACCCCTACCCTATCTCTCCCTACCTTCTCTTCCTTTGAATTTCTCTTCAAATCCTTCACTTACCCTCATGCAATCTGCTTCTTAATTGTTTACAGACCTCCAGCCCCCTCTCTTCCTTTTATGAGGACCTGGATCACTTCCTCTCTCTCATCTCCCCCTCCCCTACTCCTCTCTCTGTTCTCAGCGATTTCAACCTTCCCCTCTCCATCTCCTCTCAATCTTCCCCTCTCCTCTCTACACTAGATTCCTATCTCCTCTCTCCCCTCCCTGCTCCCCCCACCGACTCCTCTGGCTTCACTCTCAATCTCATCCTTCTCTCATCCTATTCCTCATCACCTGTTTCTTCTCTTCCCAACTATCTCTTTGACCATGCCTTACTCTCCTTCTCCCTTACCCCCTCCTCCTTCACCTCTCCCTCCCATTCCTTCTTCTCTTGTCGTGATCTCTGCAACTTCAACCTTTCCCTCTTCTTCAACTCCTGCTCTTCTTCCCTTCCCCCTCTCTCTGACTTCTCTTCTCTCTCGGCTGATGACGCCCTCTCCTCTCTGTCCTCCTCTATATCCACCAGTCTCGACAAACTCTACCCTCTCACTTCTTCCACCCTTCTCGCAAACCTTCCCAACCCTGGCTTTCCCCTCACCTTCTGTCCATGCGTCGTCTCCTCCGTCACCTTGAATGACGTTGGCTCAAATCCCCTTTTCTGACTAATCAATCCTCCTATTTCTTATATCACTCTCACTACGACTCTTGTCTCAAATCAGCCAAGTGCTCCTGCTACTCTAACCTCCTCCACTCACAAGCTTCTCACCCCGCCAAATTTTCCAGACCCTCCGTCGCCTTCTTTCCCCTCCTACTCCTGATCCCTCTACCAACTCTTCCCTCTCTCCCTCCGACTTTGCCAACTTCTTCTCATCCAAAATTCTCTCTCTACGCCAAAACATTCTCATCTCCCCTTCCTACTCCCCTCCTCCTTCCTTCATCACCCCCACCTCTACTAGCATGTCTAACTTCTCTTCTATTACCCCATCCTGTGTCTCCCTTCTTCTGTCCAGAACTCACCCCACTGCTGCCCCCTCCGATCCCCTTCACACCTCCCTTATTCCTAAAATCTACCCCCTCCTCATTCCCTACCTAACTACTTTCTTCCACATTTGTCTCTCTGCCACTTTTCCTTCAGCTTTCTAACGCACCACCATCATTCCCATCCTCAAGAAACCTTCTGCTAACCCTCTTCTTGCTTCCAACTTCCGACCAATCTCGATTCTCCCCTTCCTCTCTAAGCTCCTCGAGCACCTAGCCTACTCTCAACTCTCAGCTTTTGTATCCACTCACTCTCTCCTCCCCACCTCTCAATCTGGTTTCCGCTCTAAACACTCCACTGAGACTGACGTACTTAATTCTTTCCTCACTGCTCGCTACGCTCAGCAATCCTCAATTCTCATCCTCCTCGACCTGTCTGAAACATTTGATAACGTTGATCACCCCTTGTTAGGCAGAATCACATGCAGTACCTTTTGGGAACACTACATGTAATTAGGACTACAAGTGTAAGCACAATTTCACATTTGGTACAAGCCTGTACTACACAGTAAAGCTGTAGCTATGGCTGAGCAGCCAGCCTTATCTCAAGTGAGCAGTAGAACAAGTTACACAAAGGACCAACAACTACAGTGATTCAAATATACAGTCAGTCAATAATGTATTTCGGATACTAAGCTCCATAGAACACAAGAACAACATTACATACATCCATAAAATAGCAAAATTCATAGACTATCTACTTAAAGATCATATACAAAGACCATATCATAAATTGATAAAATACTGTTGTAAAATAGCATTCAAAATAATACAAGATCACTGCTCCAACTACTCGGTTTCCTCAATATTTAATACATTAGCACCATTTCCAACTATGTTCCAACAAGATATTAGAGAACCTCAATCTCCCTGGAGCCTCATCAGCCCCTTTCTATAATACAATTCTCTCTTCAAAAAAGAGAGCAACGCCCAAGCAGTGAAAACGGAGTCAGCGCTCAATAGAAAAGTGAGAGCGGCTTTATAGTGGCAGATCTCTGCCTTCTTAAGAGCGGGTATCAAAGTTGCTCTCCGAATCACTGTATACCCTATACAAAACAGCAACACATGAGCCAGATCTTCTAAGTGATGGCTACAAACCGGGCATGCAGCAGAATCCGGGAACCCTTTCCAACTTGCTGTATTCCCTCGCAAGAGAAGGCAATCAAACCTCGCCCTAGTAATTAGCCAGCGGTCTTTCTTATAGGAACCCCAAATTAAATAGGGTTGGATCACACAAGGCCTACTAATCAAGGAATGTAGTTGTACAGATTTGTTGCCATACTCTAAAAGTGTTCGTTTCCTCACAAAGGGCTCTCCCAACACAGCTTTGTAACTGTTCCCCTCTGCTTTTCTTAGTAATACACCTGGCGGAAAAAAGAGCACTTACATTAGCCATTCCCAAGGCTTTAGAGATATAGTCAAGCCAAGGGATTCTGTGCCACCCCACCCTGCCCACTACATACCGGATGATAAAGTGGCAGAGAGATGCATGTTCATTTGCCCACAACCAAACCCAGAATAAGGTCGCAGCTAGCGCCCACTGGTCCTCCCAAAACTCTAATCCCAAATCTCGATGAATAGATATGCATGCCACGGAGTTCGGGAGGCCCAACAGTCTCCTAAATAATTTGTTCTCCTTGACTTGTACTTCGTCAGCCCTCTGAAAACCCCATAGAGGTGCACCATACATTGTAACTGCCTTGGCTTTCTCAACATACATTTTAGAACTCACCTCCAAAGGCTGGCCCTCACACCTTGACATAAATCGAAAAATGCCACCTATTTGCCGACTCATGTTAGCGATTGTTTGGCCAGGTGGGCCTTCCCAGTTAGAGCTTCAGAGAAGCTTATCCCCAAATAATCAAGCACCTTAACCCTAGGGATGACTTCTCCGGCACTGTGCATCAGTCTCATTTCCACTGGCCATTTTCTGACAGCCAATTTTTTAGTATTCATTTTTAACCCTAGTTCACACATAAAAGTTGTGTAAGCATTTATCAAAAACTGTAATGCTCTTGGGGTTCTGGCTAGCAATACGATATAATCCGCGTAAGCTAGCACGGAAAAGCCCGTCCCCCCAGAACCAAAAGGTCAGCCAAGATGTTTGTAAGATGTAATGAAAGTCCATTAATATATAGGCAAAAGCAAATTGGGGCCAGCACGCAACCCTGCCGCACACCTCAACCGACTCTGAAGCATGCCGTACAGTGTCCCCCCGGACCACTGCACACACAAGCCTCATTGTCGGTGTGAATGTCGACCAGGACCCTCAGTATGTCCCCCGGGCAGCCCAAGGACCCGAGCACGGCCCAGAGATTTGCCCTGTCTACCTTATCAAAGGCCGTACACCACCTCACCCCTACAAAAGACTGAGTTAGCCACAAGAAGATACAGATTAAGGCTCTGTTCCATAGTTCCGACTCCCGGACGAAAACCAAGCTGGATGTCTGATAAAACTGATTGTTCCAACAGCCATGTTTCAATATGTTGTAAAAAGACTCTTCCAAAAAATTTGAAAGAGGAATCCAACACTGAAATAGGTCTATAAGCACTGGGACGCGCCTGGTCCCCTTTTTTAAAAATTGGAAAAATGATGGCCCTTTTCCACAAAGGGGGATAACTACCAGATTCCATACAGGCATTGAACACCACCATTAATAGTGCTGCCCACAAATCCAAAGGGTCCTGGAACAGATCTGATGGAATCATATCCGGGCCTGGCGCCCATTATGGGCTTGCTGGTTAATGGCCTTCTTTACTTACTCCACTTCAAATTTTAAACATGATGCAGTTTGATCTACGCATCCCCCAGAGGTCACTACCCCAAACAGACTCCCAAAGTGCTCTATCCATCCCCTTCCTCTACATAGGTCCCACTATCCACATTGGACATGCACCTGACAGAGCTACCCTAAACAAATTCCCCAAAAGTCTCCTGATCCCTTCGTTTAGCTGCATTCAAAATGCCCTCCCAGGAGACCCCTTCAATTTCCCGTTTCCTTCTTTTGAGCTCTATTTAGTAAAATGCTCTAGCCTGGGTGATCGCTCTTCTAATAGATGTTGGATCCTTTAGAGCCTTCAATAGTCCTCTCTTCGCCCCTCTGCAGGCCTCATCAAACCACCCTCTCTGTGGAGTTCTCCCGTTGGCCTTAATTGATATCGTAAATTTACTGGAGAGGGCACCCACTGTTAGGGAGAATTCTCTGTTTAGGCTGAATTTCCTAACCTAGTGAGTCCCCCAGCAGCTTTGCTGGATTTTTGGGGTTTATTTTCTTCTCCTGCCAAGAGTGGGACTCTTTTACCCTCACTCTTGGACATGATTTGAGTGTATTCCTGTGACTTGTAATGTGCCTTTGGGCTTTGGGGTATTTTTCCCCATAGGCTATCATTGGTTTTTGTATGTGTGTTACACAGCACCCTCAGTGCAGTAACACAGGGGTGTCATAGTGACCCCCAAACATAGACTCCATACCCTGGGACTGACTACTGTCTCCTTGGGCATGTAAAGTCACCATTGACTTTACTAGTCTTAAATTGTGAACAGAACAAGTACAAACCATCATACTGTGGAAGTACTGGTAGGGGCAATTAGATTGCCCCTGGGTCTGTTTGTCGATGGGGTACTGTCCCGTCCCCCCTCGCCGAGTTTCTGGCTGGTGGCAGTGGATACCACGGAAATATTCCACCGGAATATTTCCCAATGGGATTTCCCATTGATTTTAATGCACCACTTTTTGGTGCAATGTTAAAGATACCGCCGGTTTATTTATTTAATATTAATTCACCGGTTGGGATTTTTTGCCAGAACTCGCCGCCAAAATGGCGTCTGGGTTCACTTCAGTAACCCTGAACCCGAGTCAAGCCTTTGTTCCACTTTTGGCGGGCTTCTGCACAGAAGCCCTCCAAAGTGGTGCCACTGTTTTCTGGGTCTACAGGATGTGTGGGAGGGGGATTTAGGCACCCTGGACTGAGTTGCCTTGGCAACTCAAGTCGCACTCTTGTGTGATTGGCCCAGTGGTGAGCCCCCCGGCTCACCACTTAGCATGTTTGAGTGACAGCTAGGACTGGTGAATGGGGGTTTGCTGCATAAAAGCAGGGTTTTGGGGACTGGTACTTCAGAAGTCGCCACAGGACCTAAGAAGCCGAAGAGGGAGAAGCTGAGCTGACCTGCCACGATGACACCACCGGTGGAGCCCTGCGGAAACGTCTCACCACTTCCCAACGACAGAGGAGATCTCCAGTCCGGAGAGTCTTCTTCCCTTGACTGGTGGGACAACCAGTTTTTGCCTTCTTTTCACCTCCCTGGAGCATCTCCTGGCTGCCTTGCCTGTGCCAAACACCCCGGCAACCGGAATACCACTTTTTACTTCTACCGTGAAAGAGGGGTAACATCCTTTTAACCGGAAAAACTCCACGGCTGGTTTCTTCCCTGGTAGTGCAACGACCTTCAGCCTTCCTCCACGTCGAGATCTTCTCTTCCTCTGGACGACGCCGTGACTTGCACCCACTACCAGGAACAACTGCCACCACTGGAGGATCCTTTCCATTTTGAAGGTACTGTGTTCCGCCCGGCTTCCCTTGCCACCGATTGTACGGGGTAGATTTAGCCCTCGGCTCTCGAACCTGGGTTAGCCTGGGACACCCTAACTAAACTTTTCTAAGCTTAACAGAACTTTTCTACTCACCTGTAAAGACTTTTGAGACTTTGTGACATTGTGTGATCTTGGGCATATTTGGCCTGGCTCTCCCTAAAGTGGGCCTGGCACTGAACTTCCTTGCTCCTCAATAGACTGCCTTCTCTAATACTTACTGTGGTTCTCTGAAAAGTGTTTTGCTATATTGCTTTCTTAATTCTACCTTTTCCCTCCCTTTTTAAACAACTTGTTGGAGTGCCATCTAACGTTAAGCGCTCACCTCTGTCTGGAAATAAGTGGTGTTAACTAAGACTTGTCCAACAAATAACTAGGGATGTACATATAGTAATTAGGACTGTGTTTTGAACTTACTTACCTTTTTCTGTGCTAGTGCAATTTACAAGTGTGTCTTTTAAATAAATAATTATATACTTTTACACAAGCTCTGGTCAGTGTTTGCGTGTGCTACTGTGCCTCTGTACCTATTCTGTATGCTCTGTATACTGCCAAACTCTTCTTGAGGGAAGTCTGACTGCTCAGCCACAGCTACCAAGTGAATCTGTGTGGTACGGACTGCTACCAAGTGGGTTTACTGCCAAACACCTGTAGTCTTAAATCTTTTGCAGTGGTCCCAGAGGGAACTGCACAGGTTTCTGCCTAACACCCACTAACTCCACAAATGTATCCACAATTAACTTTGATGGTAAATTATCCCCCAGTATGCCTGCCAAAAGGGGTTCATTCTCCACTATTGATTCATAATGCAATTTCTCCTCCAAAATAGTCCCCCATTTGATTCTTCTAGAGCCAATAGTCATCCCCTTCACCGGACAGGGAGCGACAACTGATGGTACCCCGGCCCCAAGCAATCGCGTTAAGGACAAACGGATAGGGTGGTGATCACTGTTCACATCAGGGATCACCTCAAAGCTTGACTCCCGTTCCCAAAGACTCACCGAAATGCAAACATAATCAATTGTTGAGGAGCCCAAATGGTTATTATAGGTCACCTGGCCTGGAATATCTGGGGCCAGGTGACCATTAACAGTGCAAAATCCCCATTCCGTCAGCCACGAGCACATTTGCAAACCCTTTGAGCATACCCTTTCATCCCTCATACTTGGAGCAGGGATATTCATGGACAAATCCTTCAATGGGTCTAAGAGGTCCTTAACTACGGCCATTCCTATTTTGATGTTAAAATCATCTCCCTAAATATACACTTCAATTCTATTTCTACCTGCAGACAATAGGTCCTCAATAAAACCTTTAACCTTTGTTAATCTATCAGCCTCCAAGATATGCAGGCTATTATAAAAGTTAATAATGCAGATCGATTCACCCCCTTCAGTAGAAAGATGAACCACCTGCAAATAATCCATACTTGTATCAGTCACCTTGACTCCACAATTTAGCAAAGATTCATTCAGAATAGACCAACCCCCATAACATCTGCCCCTCGATTCTTTCTTAGCCAGAATTCCATAAGAGACAAAACCATCTAATTGCGGGCGATCCATTGCCCACGTTTCTTGTAACATGATCACCTCATTAGCTTGAAGAAACTCAACAACAGGACTATTATCCAACTTCCTCTTTGAGCCTGCGATATTCCAGGAAAGCAGGCGAAACTCTACGGGTATACTTGCCTGAAGATTACCGACCAAAATGGATACCATCAATTGCTCTCCCATTCTTGTCTCAGAAGCATGGCAACCCTATGGAGCAACTGACTGTCAGTCCAGATCCTCACACGAAGTGAGGATATCAAACTGATTGGCCATCTCCAGAGCGACAGAGGGGGCCCTTGCCTTATTATCCCTCTTTTCATGGGTATTAGGGTCCAGCCTGCCCCCGACCCTCACATAGAAATAATCCAAGGGGAGAAGCTTACTAAAGAGTCTATTACCATTTGGTTTAAGACCTCGGGCAAGATTAGAGCTCAAAAGATAACCAGCCGTAGTTGCATCCGAAAAAGTCACCACTACACAATCACCATGCAGATTATTTGGCCTACTACTAACCCCGCCCACTCTTCTGGCCATACGAATGATTGCGGGATCTACCTTAGGCGCCATCAAATTGGTGTTAATCCAATGCAATGCTTTATTAATTAGGGAGAGGGTTGATTCAAAGCTGCCCTTAGGGAGCCCCGGGAGGCCGGTAATAATCCCCACAAACGGAACTGCTTCCGGTGGTAGGTTTGAAATTGTCGTATCCCCTACCCCTTGTGGAGAGGCAGTTTCCTCAATGACTTTATCCCTCCCTAGGTTGCAAGCAGACCCCATCCCTTCCTTATTGGCCACAGGCCCTTCAGCGATATCCACTACAATTGCAACGGATGATTGCCTACTTAACTCTTCCACGGCCATGTTGCAGCTAGGGGAATGTCCACCCTTCATTGACGCGCACAAAGCACAGGGCGCAGAACCAGCCGCCCCTTCTAACCAAATTTTAGCCAGATCACACATCTTACTTGAAAGGGCTCTAATAGAGTCATCCATAATTGCTAAAGTATTTAAGACCCCCGGCTTCAATCCCAGCAGGGATTTTAAGATCATCTGGAGAGGCTTTAATTTATCATCAAGTAGGGATTGCAACCACACCTTATGCCCCTCACAAACTGAGGAGGAATCCAAATACAAACTGGCATGGTCCCCAGACATTGGGTTACCCAACCTTGAAGTGTCCAATATAGATGATTCCTGCTCAATTTTCTGTACTACCCCCAAACCCTCTATGCACCCCCCTCCCAAACCCCTTCTCACATTGCAGGGGTCCTGGGCCATCAATCCCATTATTTCCATTACAATGGCCCTCTAGCAAAGGAGCTACCTCTCTAGGGGCTAGCTCTGCTGCATTCATGCAGCTGACTATCTCGTTGGCCATTGCATCCATATAGGAATCAAGGGTTCTCTAGGTTGCATTTGGTACAGATTTTGGGGGAGGTTTTCACACTTTAGTGGTTTTAACATTATTGGTTTTTTTCGCCAAATGTACACTTACCCTAGGTTTCTTGGAAAGAGAATATACATTTATTAACTCAGTCAGTTAGAAAACACTACTCTAGCATAAGCAGTTCAATATCACACACTAATACACCACAAAATCCAACCAGTAAGTAACTGAACAGGTTTAGCACTAAAAATGAAGTGGGAGCAAAATGGTACTTCAGATACTTAATAAAGTAGGGAAAAGACAAGGTTATAAGAATAGACAGCTCAAATACATTCATAGGCAGGGCAAAGGGTTTCAGATAAATACAACCAGCAATTCTTCTCAATAGGCCTGGGCCAAAGTCAATGGTTCAGAATCTTTTGTATAGGATAGCACAGTTCTGGTATATAACGGTTAAGTCTTTGCCACAGATTTTTTAAGAATTTGGCTAGACGAATAGTTTGATGAATGTTTAGGGAAGGACAAGCCTTCAAAGTTGAAGAAAGTTTCACACACTTTCTCGATCGCAGAAAAAGGTCCGGACCGCGTTTGCACAGTACCTTGTCAATAAAGAAAGCTGTAGCTGAGGCAGTTGTTCCTGGCAGTTCGAGCAGATCTCGCTGATCCTGAGCTTCAGTCGTGGGGACAAGAAGGAGGACGTCGGGAGGTTCCTGCACTTCCCAGGGAAGAGGCCAAAAGCTGTAGCAAGATGTTGGTTTGAGGTGTGAGTGCCTTAAAGTCCACGAGCTGGTTTCCTTCCCTCTGGCTATCTGGTTTTCAACAGCATGCTGATGAAAATTCGACCAGTGGGAAAGCAGCACAAAAAGGATACTGAAGAGAATTCTAATACCTCCAATCCAAAAGAGTGCCACAAACATAACAAAAGTAAAACAAACACAAAAAACATGGAAGAGTGGGAAAAAAAGGCTCACACTCTTTCCGGGTAGAAATATCAAATCCTAGAAATCCAGCAAAGTTGCTGGGGGTCTCAAAAGGTAAGGGAAATTAGCACATTTTGAGAATTCTCCCTAACACCTCTTACTTCTTAGTACTCTGTCCACCTTCGGCTTCAAAGGCTCTGTCCTTACCTGGCTCTCCTCTTACCTCTCCAATCGGTCCTTTGCTGTCTCCTGGGGGTATACACGCATTTCACTGCGGTATTTTTCATCGCATGTTTTTTCATTGCCGTTTTATTTTCGAAAAAAAACTCATCTTTTTTTTTGGAGGGGGGGTTAAAAATTAAATATATGGTTGTGGGTGTAAGGGAATAAAAAAAAGGGGGGACTTGGTGGGGTAAACCCCCCCCAAAATAAAAACGGCGATGAAAAAACCCGCTATGAAAAATACTGCGGCGAAATAACGTAGAACCATCCTGGGATGGCCCCACCTCCTCCAACTTCCCCTTGGGCTGTGGTGTATGGTGTCCCCCAGGGCTCTGTACTAAGTCCTTTTCATTTCTCTCTTTATAACTTCCTTCTTGCCCGCGTCAACTCTTCTTTCGGTATTTCACCATTTCTACTTTGATGACACCCAACTCTTTCTCTCCTTCTCTTCTTTCACTCCTGATCTCCATCACAGTCTATCTTCCTACCTTACGGCCATGAAAAACTGGATGTTATCACATTTTCTTTCCCTCAACACTGACAAGATGGAAGTCCTTTTCTTTCCTAATAACACACCTTCCCCTACCCCCCTCCTTTCATTCACTTTCCCCCTTCCAATCTCACCATCTCCACCCATCCTCGCAATCTTGGTCTCTACATTGACTTTTCCCTCTCCTTCCCCAACCACATCTCTCTCACCTCTCGTGCCTGTCAGCACCATCTCTTCAACATCTGAAAGATCCGCTCCTCCCTCACCTTCCATGCTTCTAAACTCTTAATCTCCTCCCTCATCTTCTCCCGCCTCTTCTACTGCTCTTCTCTCCTCTTTGGATTCCCTGTCTCTTATCTGGCCCTCCTAAAATCCATCTACCAGTCCTCTATCTATACTCTCTGTCTCCTCGGTCCTCGCGATTCTATTTCCACCTCGCTCTCTCACCTTGGCTGGCGTCCCTTTCTCTCCCAATTTAAATTCCAATTCCTCTGTCTGGTTTTCAAATCTCTCCATGACCTCGCCCTCGCCTATCCGGCTTTGCAGCAGTTTCCCACTGTCATATGCCTCCTTGTACATTTTCAACAACTTGGGCGCCAATGTGCCCACGTATTCTCTATAGAATTCCCCAGGTAGCCCATCTGACCCTGGTGTTTTTCTTCTCTTTTATTACCTCCTGAATTTCTTCAACCGTCAATGGTGCATCTAATAGTTCTGCCTTCTCCAGCACAGACTTGGTAGTGGCAATTCTGACAAGCCCTCCTCTGCCTCAGAGCGGTCTGCATTCCGCCCCTGATTATATAAGGATTCATCAAATCTAGCAAACACTGTGTTCACTCCTGCTTGTTTCCTGTGTATCTCCCCGGTACTATCTTGTATTGCACAGATCATTTCCCTTTTCTTGCCTTTGCGACATGGCCACGCATAGCCACGCTAGCAGCCTTCCTAGCTTGTCCCCCTCTCCATGTAGTATTTCCGTGTATTTCGCATAATCAAACTTGCCTACCCTTTCCCATTGTTCTATACACTGTTGTTTAAGTTCTGTCCTCTTTAATTCCTGTCAACTTGCTTAAGTTCTGCCTCAGCAATTCGCATTTCTAAATCCGAAAGATCCCTTATCATGGTTTTCCTAACTGCACTCATCACAGTTTTAAAAGCCTCCCATTGTGTGCCCACATTGTCCACACTACCTGTATTATTCTCAAAGAAACCCACTACACTATCCGATATCTGATCTCAAAATGCCTCGTCAAGCAACCCTTCTGCCCGTAGCCGCCATACTGGAATGGAAGGTCTATATGAAAAGCCCTGCCAATCCACAGGTAGGGCGGCCTGGTCTGAAAGGACCCTCGGAAAAAACTCGGAGTGCTCAGTTCCCCTAGTGTCTCCCTTCCTGTGAAAAAGTAATCTATGCATGTGGATATACCGTGTGGTGACGAGTAATGTGAATAACCTTGTGTATGTCTGTGTCTTGACCTCCAGACATCCTCCAGGTCTAGGTGATCCATTAACTTCACCAGAGATTTCACTGTGTGCGGAGGGGGGGAGGGCGCAGTTTCAAGTTTCCCTTCCAATCTATCCAGCACTGGATTCATCGTGCAATTAAAATCTCCCCCCCAGATCCACATTGCCCTGTGATATGGGGCCAGGCGTGGCAACAGGGAGCCAAAAAAGGCACACGCATTGTGATTGGGTGCCTACGTATTGACTATACACACTTCCCGGCTCTCCAAGAAATCATATACCAAAATCATCCTGCCCTCTATGCCCTTCCTTGTCTCCAAAATTTTAAAAGGTGCAGAGGGCACTTCCCAGACCACTACTCCCCTAGCATATGCAAAGTATGGAGAGCCCACCAGCGTGCCTCCCCATTTTCTTGCCAGGGTGCATTGTCTTTCCCACAAGAGGTGCGTTTCTTGTAATAATGCTATGCCCACTCCCTTTCTCCGCAAATATGTAAGCACCCTAAGTCGCTTAATGTAGCTGTTTAAAGCATGCACAGTCCAGGTCATTATCTTAACCCCAGTCTCCATATACAATTTCAATCCCCACCTCCCTCGTCCCACAGGCTTCCCTCTCTGTTCCCCTCCATCCTACTTGTTTGTGTCCTCCCATCCCATACCTCAAATGGAAGAGAAAAATACCTCCATCTCTACCAATGCACACTTCCGTGTTTGACCCTCGAATTTGAAACTTGAACCCTCCTACCCCCATGAACTCAAACATTTATTAAACAACAACATATTCGTTTCCAACATAAACAATAGTGGCCCAACAATCTCCTGAATGTTCAGGCCTAACCACTTCTCGCGTTCTCGCTTCCCGAGCAAGTAACGTGCAGTGGTGAGTGCTGAGAGCCGCCACTCCTAGAGAAAAAAGAACTGTTAATGTGGGTGTGGACTGTTTGGGGAGTTCAATTCACTCCTCCGGCCTCGGCCTTCTGGAAGATTTTATGCTTCAAACTCACAGATCCAAACACTAATTTCTGTGTTCCAGTTCCCGCATCTTCACCATAATGCTGCAACCGTTCAACGTGCTCCCCTCTCAGGGATTGGTGCTATTCCTTTGCTGTTCATCTAGTCCTGAGCCTCTATTGTGGATTGAAAAAACACAAGTTTTTCCCTTATGCACCACTCTCAATTTGGTGGGGTAGATGAGCATATATTTAACGTTTGAGCGACGCAGTCAGTCTTTGATAGGGTCAAATTGCACTCTGTTTCTTTGTACTTGCAGGGTGTAGTCCGTGCATATGGCCAGTCTTAAAGATGCTCTTTGGATAACCCCTCCATCCCTTGAAAATGGTAATTTGTGTTCCCTGTTTTTGAAATGTAAGATTTTAGCAATTGTAAGTCTAGCGATCTCACCACAAGGGATCTATGTGCCCATTCCACTGTGAATCCTTGTGCCAGTGTTCTATGCTCCAATTTCCTGTATTAGCAGATTCTCACCATACTCTTTTGCATTACACCCTTCTTCTCCCTCTGGCAGGCCAAGTATCCAAATAGTGTTCCTCCTTGCTCGCCCCTCTGCATCCTCCACTCTTTGCTCCAATATTTTCAGTCTTTCCATTATATGTGTTACATTTGATGTGGTACTTCCTATGCTTGCAGTGTTCTCTTGCATCAATCTTGTTTTCCAGCAAGGCTTTTAAAGCTTCTATGGTTGCCAATTTTGATCCTTCGTCCTGCTGTGGCCCTTGCACGTTATTCCGCTCTGCCGTTATCCCCACATCTGTTGGGTCCAGGGCACTCCCCTCATTCCATGAGAAGTACTCTATTACCAGTTGTTTACCGTTTTCTCTGTTTTGTTTCCCCATGTGTGCTGTCTTTGTGTGTCTGATTATCACTGTCTGCCTGCTTATCCCCCATTTTCCTGCACCTGTGCGGCTCCAGTTAACTTCTCACCACAGGCGTTGTGCTCTCTGGGCACCCACTTGCAGTGTAAGTGTGATCAGCTCTGCCCTAGGCCTTCCTGACCCAGTTCCAGGGATTAGTGTGGCATGATTTCAGGCAGTGGGGGTAAGGGGGTTTTTCACTATCACCCCCCATTTTGCACTGGTGACTCCATTGAAATTCACTCTGCCATACAGACTGACATCATCCCCCCCGCACACCATTTCAAACCGTTCGCTGGCTCTGTCAGCATGGGATATTTCCTTCTTCCTCGTTTGTATATGGCGTTAGGCCCAGCTCTTCTCCTCCCCTCTATAGTACCCTAACCCCTCTCATGGGTACTGCATGGGGTCACTTGGTTCTTCTTTGGGGCGTATAGTATAGCATCTATATACTGATGGGCCTAACCATCTCTCTGCCTCTGTACCTCCTACATTATTTTCTGCTTGTCTCTGCTCTTGGGGTTGGGCAGCCTCCTTCCCAACTCGTGCAGTCTGGATTCCGTTTTCCCAAACTCTGGTGCCGCTTCACCTCCGCATCCCGGACTGTCATGTGGATCGATCAAGACGCAGTGCGGCTCCAGCCCAGCACACCCCTCTTTCATTCCAGCAGGCAGTAACTTCCCCCGCCATTCTCAGTCCTATACCCACAGGCTCCCGTGAAGGCTGGGGGCTATCCCGGCCCGGGCTCCACAATTGCCCTTATCCTTATCCCCACAAGTGCAGCGTCACTGCTTCCTTGGCGCCTGCTGTCATTCCATGGCAGCTGCCATCTTAGCCTTCGATCACTCGGCGCACACTCCTTGTTCTTCGCAGAGAAGATGTTTTCCTCCTCAAAATTCGTTCAGGATCATCTTGATGATCCTTTGATAATCTGCGCTGATTTCTGCTAACATTTAGCCACTTTTAGTATGTTAATATGTTAATGTAAGGATCATTAGCCAATCCAGCAGGAGATCAGGAGCTTCCCGAAGTCATGTCCTTACAACATGGTGGTTAGCCATGCTCCTGATTACAGATCATCACTATGTATAAATATTCTATTATATGTCTGAGGCCGGCTTATTGTTCCGTGAATGTGCGCTGTGAGCTCAGGATACACCTCAAGGAAAGTAACTTAAGAACATACCACAAGGTCAAGGTATACATATACAGCACCTGTAGAGCATGCGTATCATGTTTTCAATGCAGAATGACCAGATCAGATCAAGTTGTCTGCTTAAAATGTACTCTGTCACTGAACCAAAACAACTTCCCAGAACATGTGATACCATTAGTGATATAATCAATGATGCCATTTGTGATGTCCTGGGTGTTAGTCTTGGCATTACATGGCGGTGGCACTAGTTATGGTTGCATAGTTTACCTGGTAACTGGTAAATTTCTTTGTTTATTTCGATTTTAAATTGCAATTATAATGTCCCATTAACAACGTTTTTTTTTGTTTTCATTGAATTTCATAGTTTTTTTTTTAATGAAAAACGTATCCATAGCATCCCTTTAATAAAGTTGTTTAACTGAATGTCATCGGTTTTTATCAGTGCAGCCTAATTTACCAGCAACTTCATCATCTCTCTTCAGAAACATTGCACTTAAAAATCATTCTCCATTTCCACTTACTAGCTATGACTTCCACAGAAAGTGCTGCTAGTCCGCTGACATACCTGGAGACAGGTGGCATCAATAGAACCCAAAATTACAGGGGGACACAATATTCTTTTTTTGTTTTAGTTTTTTTTTATGTAGAGCAACAATCCAAACAATCAGCACAGCTATGTTTTGCATCCATTATAACTTTGAAAAATTAAATACTGTTTTCAAAAGGATAACACTATTTTATAGATTGTACCAAATATTGAAGAAAACTGTACACCCTGTGCAAACAATCCACTTCAATACCTGACAGGTACTGAAGCACAACATTGGTTGCAGTGAGAAAGATCATTTGAAAAGTGTAGTAAGCAAACCGTACCTTTGCATTTGTACACATGCAGTATGTAATTGTAACAAGTATGTGGAAATATTATATATTTAATATAAACATTATATATCATATAATGTTATATAACTAACTATAAAGATCATATATTATAATAGAAATGGCAAACACTCTGGAATGGAGTGGTTAGGTCTGTAGTTCCCAAAAGAACATATAACTGAGGAACAACCTACTAATGGTAAATTAGTTCGTATATTTAACAAACCAATACAAATCCGTTATGTCTACATAAACTATTAAACTCTTATACTTCACAATCTAGAACAAAAAGAAGAAAAAGAAAGTAATCATGAGGAAAATAAAGAGAAACACTTTGAAAACAGATGGGATAATAATGAAAGTCAGATGAAGAAATTCTATATACAGATGAATCAAGTTACAAGCCTAATTATGGAACTGTCTAAATATGTAAATACTCATGTCATTCGAAATAATGATTTTCATTGCACTACGTGTACCTGTGACACTTTCCCCATCAACCAATCCAATAATTCCAAGGAGATATTAGCAATCAATGGTTTGATGAGATTTCTATCCCTACTTCACCCAATAATGGACATATACCACCCCCAAAATCCCCCTTTTTTGTTTCCCACAGTGATTCGCCTCTATCATAATGTATGTAAATAAAAATGTCATGTAAATATGTGTTACATTGTTTTTTAAAATCACAATTTGAAGTCCATGGACTATATACATGTTTGTTTCCACAACCGAGTAGTACACTGATGTCACATGGTGCGCTGATGTTTGTGAACAGACCTGCGCATTCGTGGAAAGAGTGACGCATTATTAATCATGGCCACAGCATCTGTGTGACGTCATCCACCTGTGCAGAGGGTCACATCAACAAACGTGTTAGCAACAACATGATGCACTTTTAATTAGTTCATAAATGTAAGAAAATGGTTGTGGTCGTTGCAGTACACCCACGTGATGTCACACAAGCAGGGCTGGACTGGGACCCAAAAGAGGCCCTGGAAATAATGTTCAAAGTGGCCCTGGAACAGGAGCAGGGCTGGACTGGGAACCAAAAGATGCCCTGGAAATTATGTTCAAAGTGGCCCTATATTACATATTTTCGGCAAAGCCAACCCTTTTCTTATGAGAAGATTTGGAAATACCACACAAAAGAGGCCTAGGGTGCAGTAGCCTCCTGGGAAATCTCCAGAGTTCCCTAAAGGCCAGTCCACACCTGCACACAGGTGCAGTAACATTTGTGAATACTGTGACATAGTCACTGTCAGCCACGAAATTCATGACATGGCCACGCCTGTGCAATGTGATGATGTGTATGCACCGATATCCGTGCTTGCAACCTCTGTGGTCTCTCTTGCGTCCTCTAAAAAAAAAAAATATATATATATATATATAATTATATATTGCTTTTTCTTTTTTTTTTTAATGCACGCTCCTCGGCTGTGGCCAGCACCATGTGGCTCTTTACTTCTGGAGTGGCTGGCTTTCTTGTTCAGGTCCCTTAAAAAAGAAGAAAAATAAGAACAGTTTACCCCTAAATAAGAAAGAATAGGAATACCAAATAATCTCTCTTTCTGGAATTCTATACAATAATTGCTACACTCATTACAGGTTTTTTTTGTATTATTTGTTTTGGTTTATTTATAAACCTTTACAAAAATCCGAGTTTAATACCATTGCATCAAAAATTCATATACAGTATAACAATTATCAGAATTAATTACAGTCAAAGAGCATAAGTATAAAATACTGATACTGAGTATACAAGAGATTCATACATAAAAGAAAGAAAATAAAAAAAAAGAAAAGCAGACAATTTCACTCCAAACCCAAATAAACATCATACATATAACTTTCGGATTGGAGATAACATAATAACTTTCATTAACAAAATTCATCTTAAAACCATTTCATTTAAAAGAACAATAAAATTAGACACTATGGGCCTCACCACGAGTTGGGCGGTAACTCTGGCGCTAATAGCGCTGGCACTATCTGCCCTACCGCCAACCCCCCGGCGCTATTAGCGCCGGATCACAGGTTTGGCGGTATTGGAATTCCCCTTTCCCACTTAGCCCATTCGGGAATGCCCCATTCCCCATTGGGCCCAATGGGGAATTTTCGCGCTCATACCGCCGGCGGATTTCCCGTCGGCGGTATGAGCGAGAATTTTTGGCAGATTTCCCCCAGCTCAAAGCTGGGGAGAAATCCGCCGGAGCCCTGATTTGGCAGACCCTTAAATCCGGCGGTAATAGCGCTACCGCCGGATTTAAGGGTTACCGCCAACCTTGTGATGAGGCCCCATGTCTTAGCTCAGATCACACACATTTCTCAGAAAGGTTGTTACCCAAATTTTTAACCTGGCAGAGTCATCATGTAACATTCGGTGCCATATACATTCTCTATTCACATCATGGGGTGTCCTTACAAATTGAGCAAAGTACCTAGGTCTTTGTACCTTAAGACCAGGGCAAATCGACAGAATGTGTTGCAGAGTTTCTACTACCCCGTCTTTCTTACAGAATCTGCACCAGGGCCATTGATCTTTGTTATAGTTTCTGATGCCTCTTATTTGATTTGTTTGCATAACATTAAAACGAAACCTCATAAAATCGTGGCGTACTTGTTTGCTAGGGTATTGAATCAAATACCCTTCTATGACCGGAAACCATTTCCAAGTGGAACAGACTTGCTTATATAATTTGGTGTCAAAATTTTCTGCTTAGTAACTTGCCAGTCAAATCCCCTCAGACTATCTTTATTTTTTTCAGGTTTCTTACACAGTGTTGACTGGCATACCTAGCTCAAATAAAGACTTCATGCACTCCACATGGAGAGTGTGTATGAAAGGGTTGCTAGGGTCTAAAAAAGCACAGGCATATAAGGTATCGTCCCTCTCTAATTTGCACTTTTTCCATAGACACAGTCTTTTCCATGTAGCATAAATTGACAATGATTGTAGACCTAGTTCGTATTTAATTAATTCCAAAGGTATACATTTAGGCAGAAAAAACAGGACAGACCTCCAGATTTTACCTTCAATGAACTTCAGGTAATCATGTAACCCATTTCAGACCGGTTTGATGCCATACATTAGACGGGGTACAACTTTCTTCATATAAAAGTTTCTTAAAGGAACCATGGAGAATTTCCAAAATGTGTTATCTATGGCACGCAGTTGTCTAATAGCAATTTCGGATTTTAGTTTCAACTTACTTTTTAGCAGGATGGTGGAGTCAGTGCCAGAGAAAAAAACCCAGATACTTGAGTGTGGGTTGCACTTTGATTATCTTGGCCCCACAGTGCCATGTAAAAGCGTTCTCTCTTTTGTTGGGACTGCCAAAGCGGACGATGACCGTCTTTGATGGGTCAATTTTAAGTTGTAATTTGTTGATGAATATTTCAAATTCCTTTAAGAGTCTTTGAAGACCAATTTTGGTATTATCCATCAAGAGGAAATCGTCCACGTAGGCAACCCAAGACAGACAAAACATTGTTAAGTTTGGGACACACCAGTCCTTTGCTACATAGGGCAGTATTCACACCACACACATATAAATTGAATACTGTGGGAGCCAACATACACCCTTGTCGTAGGCCATTAGGGATAACAAGTTCCTTAGAAAGTAAAACATCAGGATTTAAACGAACTGTCAACCTAGTGTCGGTGTATAGGGAAATGATTATGTCAAGTAAATGAGCTGGAATAACAAGGTCTTTTAGCTTTTGCCATAGAAGTTTCCTGTCCACTAAGTCAAAAGCCGAGCTCAGGTCCAATCGAGGCCACAAACAAAGGTCTTTTACCCGGTTTCATAGACCTAACTATTAATGATTTTAATATGAGGCCCCCACAGTCTGTTCCAATGTTTTTCTTGAAACCTATTTGTTTAGGATCTAAAATAGATTGTTCAGTGATCGAGTCCTGCAGTTCCAATAAAACTAGTGAGCAGAATATTTTGGACTCCGGGTCCGCAATAGCGATGGGTCTATACCTGGCTGGACATAAACGGGAGCCTTTCTTGAAAACTGGTATTACAATAGACACTTTCCAAGATTGTGGTATACTTTTATGTAATAAAATATCTTCATAAAGTACAAACAATATATTGGCCCATGTTGTTGGGTCTAGTTTCAGCAATTTGTTGGATAGGTTATTAGGGCCAGTCGCACCAGATTTTTTAGATTTATTAATAAGAGTATTTATATCTTCCACATTCCCTTTCAGTGTCCATGTCGGACTATCTAAGATCTCACATATACCAGAATCTTTGCTGCCAGTGTACGATTTAGAGAAGTGTCCCAGCCATACATCCTCCTCAATTACATTCATAAGTAGGTCTTTCTGTGGTCTTTCCAGGTCGTTAATCAAATGCCAAAAATTAGTACAGCTGTATCCACAAAGAGCTTTCAGCATTTCTTCCCCATCACATTGGGAACGGCTGCCTCGGTGTTGAATTAGCCAATTTTTGTAGCTTTGTCTGATTTTCTTTTTCATGTACAAAGCATCTACCTGTGATGAACCAGCTTTCTTTAGTTGTCTAAGTTCTCTTCTAAGTTGGTTCTTACGATCGTGAACAACCGTGTCCATCTGATGTTTGTGTACTGTGGAATTTTTGTGAGGGAAAACCTTCACGTTATCTATAACAAGTTTAATGTAATTAGAAAAATTGGGCGCCGAGTAGCATTCTTCATGTTGAGTATTGGACATCTCGTGATAGTCTTTTACCATGGTGTCCATAAATGTGGTGTTATATATATGGCACCATTTGACTCTATTATCTCTAGAATTGGCAATCAACCCATGGGTATACATATTTGTTTTAGGGCCTTGATAGGTGACTGCCATTTCAAAGGTAAGGAAGCAATGATCACTCGTATCAGAATCCTTAACCTCAAACCTAGTCATCGTTCTTGAAAGCCCAGAAGACAGAAAAACATAATCGATAATCAATTCCAAACCTCTGGCCTTCCATGTGTAATGGTTGTTATGAAGGAGATCCAGGCCCCATGATTCGGCAAAATGAATCCACAGGCTTCCCCTTGTAATAGGGTTCCCCCCCAATCTAGTTTGTAAGCCTGAGTTTACAAGAGCATTATCACCAGATAGACGATCACAGAGGCAGTTAGCATTCATGTCCCCAGCCACTATCAGCTGCCCTCCCGGATTTGTTTCTAACCATAGTTCCACTATGTATCCCAACTTAATCAGTTCTTTCTCAAGGTCAGAGTCTGTTAGTTCCCTAGGATTCCAATACACATTAATAACAAGTACCGAAAAACAATCTTTGTTGACCCCTATCTTAAACGAGGCCACCAGGAAATGACAAGCACAGCACCATTCCCCGGTCTTAGAGAGTCTTCTGGATTGTTTGGATGCTATAAGTAGACCCCCCTTAGGACTACCACTGTTAGTACCATGAGCACATAAAGAAGTAACACTAAAACCTTCCCAGCACAACTGTTCTCTGCACCAAGTCTTCTGTATCAATATAAGATCAAATTGAGCCACGTGGCTCATGAGTTTTTCATTGTGCAATAGATTAAGACAGCCCTTCGAGTTCCAACTCACGTAATTAAGAGAAAGGCCTGAGCTAGAGTGGCATACCCAGTTGTTTGAGCGAGTCAATTGACTCCCTCAAGGACAAGGCCAACCACCTCCACTCCTGTTTGTTCAAGTCAGAGTTGTCTTTGGATGTCCCTGTGCCCAAATTATGATCTTGGTATCCCACACCCTGTAGCACCGGCTTCTGCTAGGTTGCTGGATGGGTAGGACAAAAGGTTTATATTCATAGATGTTGAAGCCACGTACTTGAAGTTGTTCTGCCTCCTTAAGAAGCAACAACCTAATCAAAGGAGAGGGAATGACAAGTCGCACAAAATCATACGTAAATCTGTGTGTGAAGTCCACTAGCTTGATGTCCAAAGAGGAGATCAGGCTAAGTTGGGGTATAGTCTTTATTAAAGACAAGATGAAAGGTCTATTCAGAGAAACATGACCCTTTTCCCTAAATAGGACCTTAAGAATTAGCCCAGGCAAGTCCGGAAAAGCTGGTTTTCTCAAGTCGGTGTCCTGTTCAAGGTGGGCCTGATTCTCAGAATCCCACTCGGTAGGGTGTGCATCTTGAGCACCATTTCTAGGCACCTCCAGGGCATTCCCTGTATGTGTAACAGGGACAGATTAGTGGATTGTCCTTGGGTGTATTGGAACTTGGCTAAATTCCAGGGAATTGTCCCCGAGAACCTTAAGTATGAGTCTACGTAATTCGGTTTCCTTCAAATCCCCCCCAGAGACCACACCGCCCACAAAAGCCTCACAATCTACGTTGGGATGGGAGAATGTTTGAGTAGGAATGGTATTTCCGGTAGATTCGGTATCATTTTGTTTGTTAACCATTAACACTCCTTTGTTGTTTTTCCAATCATCACTACCCAAGCCTGTATTCACAGTAACCCTAGGGACTGCAATAGATTCAATTGTGGCAGGTTTATTGTGGGATGCCCTCAAACAATCAAACTCCGCGGGCTCCACCAGTTTCATTACTCTCTTGGCCCCTAGCTCCCTACAGTCAATATCTGGGTTTGGCCCCCAGTTGGAATTGGGAAAATCATTATTAGAGCCTAAAAAAGGGGCAATTTTGAAGATTTCAAACATTGCTTCTCTCTTCTTTTTCATAGCATCACTCAAGGAGTACTCTCCCTCAGTGAACACACCTTGGGGTATAGCTTCTTTAGTGGTTTTCAAATGCGGCATGTCAACTTGCGTGGAGGAGTCATTCTCTGATCACACTTGCTTCAGCCCGCGTTCAGAAGAGGAGCCATCCTCTTCCAACCTACTCTGTTTCAAGTCAATGGCCCTCATAAATTTCCTCGAGGTTTTCTTCAGGGCTTCATTATTATTTTTTTCTTAAGTTTGGCCATTTTCTTGCCCTATCTCTTAAATACTTTCACCTCAAAGTTTTTGTTAATTAACACCTCAGAGACCTTCCCTTCTCTGATGTCATTGGGTCCCTCAACCTGCTGTTCAATGTTCACACTAGGAATTTCAGAACTCCCCTCCTCCCCCAATTTCATGGGTGGATGGAATTATGATTATCTCATCTGTTAACGGCAGCTTTTTAGGTAAAATGTTCATTAAGTCCTTTATGGGTCCTTTCACATTAGATGTTATAGCAACAGTTTCATTCTTCATAGCTAGGACAAAAGACTCTGTTAGTTTTTTAGGTAGTTTCCCAACCTCAGGCTTGTTAAAGCAGCAATTTCACTCTTTATAGCTAAGGTAAGAGTCTCAGTTAATTTTAAAAGTAGTTTCCCCACCTCAAAAGCAAGGCTCGTTAAAGCAGCTGTCTGCTTTCTCAGTTCAAACAGCTGCAGTCTATTGGAAATGCTCATCATAGCAACAGAGTCTGGTCCCAAAACTGAGTGAGACACATCATTAGTGTTATCACTAGCAAAAATTGCAGGTTGATTTTCCTCCAGAGGTAGAATAAATGGAGAGTCAGCAAGATTATCATAGCAAAAGCTACTAGCTTTAGATGTTTCCGGCTCTGCCGAATGATTTTTCCCTGAGTTTGTTTGACTCGGGAGAATCCAAGTCCACAAATAGAGGTTGCGACGGATCAATTGGGTCCTCAATGGTTTTGCAGTCAGGCGAGCAGTCCTGTGCACACTGCAGCAGAGCCTCCTCCTCGTCATTCACGATAGGGAGTGGCAGGGTTGCAGCTCTCGCCAGACTGGCACGCCTAGTGGTGACCGCAGTGAAAAAATCTGCTCTGACATCCTTCATCACAGTTGGGAGTTTATTTCTCCTCATGACTGAATTTTAAATTTCTGTTTGAATCTAAGAAATAGGGGATCACGTTACTAAACTCTACAACAGAAATAGACAAAATTTATACTCACATTACCACAGCACAAGAAAAAGATAATACACTTATGCCTTCCCCTCCCCCCGACAGCCAAACAGCCAAACAGCCACTTTGTAGTGCCCACTTGGATGCGCGTGCGCAGATGCACGTGCACCTTGATGATAAAGGAAGTGGCGTCAGTGGAGGCAGGCCGAGGCTTGCACCGGGGGCGGGACAAGGTTACTAGGGCAAGATAAGAAAAAAAGAAAAGAGATTTAGAAAAAATGCAGCCGTGACATGTTCACTCCTATACCTAGAGCCGCAGCAAAGCCGCGGCAAGCAGTAGCACACTAAAGAAAATAAAAATAAAAAGTCTGAGTAACACAATTACTTGGGTCCAATAGGCATGAAGTCCGAGCAGAATATCCTGAGTTGGCCGCGTTGCGGCGGACACGTTAGACTCCTCTTGCCGACGGCAGATGACAGGTATGTAAGTCCAGAAACCGCAGGGTCCCGGCAGCCAAACAGCCACTTTTAAGCGCCCACTTGGATGCGCGCGTGGATGCGCGCGCACCTTGTTGATAAAGGAAGTGGCGTGAGTGGAGGCGGGCCGAGGGCTGCACCGGGGGCGGGACAAGGTTATTGGGTCCAATAGGCATGAAGTCCGAGCAGAAAATCCTGAGTTGGCCGCATTGCGGCGGACACGTTAGATTCCTCTTGCCGACGGCAGATGACAGGCATGTAAGTCCAGAAATCGCACGGTCCCGGCAGGGTCCCGGCAGCCAAAAAGCCACTTTGTAGCGCCCACTTGTATTTCAGGAACACTCCAGGGTTTGAGTCACTGATTAAGTCTGTTCTTAAACGCCTCAACTCAGCCTTTCATCCTTCTGAGGTCGATAAATGAGTACCCACACAGGTTGGGTGATATTGGGTGTATATTTTTTCAATATAAAGCGCTTAAGTGTAAGTGCTATATAATAACACAATATTATCATTTGGTCATGGACATCTGCTTGCATTCACAGTAATTTGGAAATATGGGCCTATACACACTGTTATTATCAATGTATATGGTGATCAATTCTTATATGAAATATCTATCATATTACACCACAATTCTGGGGTTTTGTTTTGTACCAACTGGAAACATTGCCATGCGCCTGGCTATTTTTACAATTCAAACTAATGTCGCAGTTGGTGTGGGGCAAGTAAGGGGACTTTTGCCCCGACCCTTTGAGAAAACAGTTGAAAGTATTGCTCCACACTTCAGGAACTGCACCACACTGAGTACTTGTGCAAAGGTTGATATTCATTTATTGTGTTGCCCTTTTTGGATAACACGTGTTTCGACACACCAGTGTCTTTTTCAAATCAGGGCTAATTGCAAACCTAAAAATATTCATGTAGTGAAATTCAAAAGTAAACATTATTATATTATAAAGCATAATGCATGGTAAGACAGATATGAGAACGAGCCAAAAAAAGAAATAAACATCACAGAGAAATAGGGAGGGGTGGAGGAGGAGGATGAGGTTGAAGGTGAGCTAACACGTGAAAAAGCAACAAAAATAGGGAAAAATACAAAACAAACATTATTAAGTACTTCAAATCAAGTGTATAGGTCATATCAACGAGGTATCATATATCCTTTAGGTAAGTGATATAAAGTTGTGCCCATGGAGGCCTTACCTATATTCCAAATCAGAGTTTCCAATTAAGTGAAACTAAAAATCACGGGATGAATCCCCCTATTGAAAGTCATGCCAAAGATCACGGATTAAACAGTGGTTACAAAGCACATAGTTTGTCATTTACAAAGGCACATACCACTGACGTCTGCTGCGTCACGTAGTATGGGCCTGAACATGATACAAATAGGTGTCACTACTTGTAGACAAATAATATCTCATCTGGTAGGGATTATCAAGCAGTTAGTGTCGTTCATGCTGAAACAAATGCACGATAAAATTAAAACTGGGCAGAGTACCTAATTAGTAAATAGTGCAGCCATGCGAAAAAAGTGCTGCAATTGCACTCGCCCATCACTACTTGTGGAGGAAAATATCTCGTCTTACATTATTGACGTTCTAAATGTTACCGAAAAACATAATGATTATTTTCATTTTGTAAGTATTAAAACAAACGCTGGATATAATCCAAACACGGCAAAGTAGCTGATTGATATGCAGCCGTGCCACAAGCCGCGCTATGGTTGCACTTGTGCACATAATACAAGATATATGGCTGAAGAGCATGTTAAGTAAAAAATGAGTTAATGCTGGAGCTTACCTCTAAGTTACACAAAATCTCCTGTCGTCTGAGTCGGTCACAGAGCTTCATTTCCTGAGTTTACAAGCAGGGCCGTCACGAGGGGGGTGCAGGGGGGGGCAAACTGCCCCGGGCCTCGCACTTGCAGGGGGCCTCGCGGCCCCCTCTCCTAAGTGAAAGGCAGCACAGTCTCCCGTGTCCATTATTTACACGGGGGACTGTGCTGTCTGCTCTCTGCCCCTGCAATGATTCTGCTTTTTTGTTGCGAAGCCGTTTGGCTCCGCAACAAACAGCAAAATAAGGGGAGACAGCAGGGCTCAGAAGTGAGCCTAGCTGCCTCCCGTTATTCAGCTGACAACGTGGACATGCTGAATGACAAGAGAGGGCTCCTCTTCTGTCAGTCAGTGTGTTCACGTTGCTCAGCATGACCACGCTGACTGATAGGAGAGGACTCCTCTCCTGTCAGTCAGTGTGTTCATGTTGTCGGTGTGATCACGCTAACTGATGGGAAATGAGTTCTCTCTCGTCAGTCAGTGTGTTCACGTTGCTCAGCATGACCATGCTGACTGTCAGTGTGTTCACGTTGCTCAGCATGACCACGCTGACTGATGGGAGAGGACTCCTCTCTTGTCAGTCAGTGTGTTCATGTTGTCAGCGTGATCACGCTGACTGATGGGAGAGGAGCTCTCTCTTGTCAGTCAGTGTGTTCACGTTGCTCAGCGTGACCATGCTAACTGATGGGAGAGGAGTTCTCTCCTGTCAGTCAGTGTGTTCATGTTGTCAGTGTGATCACGCTAACTGATGGGAAATGAGTTCTCTCTCGTCAGTCAGTGTGTTCACGTTGCTCAGCATGACCACGCTGACTGATGGGAGAGGACTCCTCTCTTGTCAGTCAGTGTGTTCATGTTGTCAGCGTGATCACGCTGACTGATGGGAGAGGAGCTCTCTCGTCAGTCAGTGTGTTCACGTTGCTCAGCGTGACCATGCTAACTGATGGGAGAGGAGTTCTCTCTTGTCAGTCAGTGTGTCCCCGTTGCTCAGCATGATCACACTGACTGACAGGAGAGGAGTCATTTCCTGTCAGTCAGTGTGTTCATGTTGACAGCGTGATCACGCTGACAGGAGAGGAGTTCTCTCTTGTCAATCAGTGTGTTCATGTTGTCAGTGTGACCACGCTGACTGATAGGAGAGGACTCCTCTCCTGTCAGTCAGTGTGTTCATGTTGTCAGTGTGATCACGCTAACTGATGGGAAATGAGTTCTCTCTCGTCAGTCAGTGTGTTCACGTTGCTCAGCATGACCATGCTGACTGTCAGTGTGTTCACGTTGCTCAGCATGACCATGCTGACTGATGGGAGAGGACTCCTCTCTTGTCAGTCAGTGTGTTCATGTTATCAGCATGATCACGCTGACTGATGGGAGAGGAGCTCTCTCTTGTCAGTCAGTGTGTTCACGTTGCTCAGCGTGACCATGCTAACTGATGGGAGAGGAGTTCTCTCTTGTCAGTCAGTGTGTCCCCGTTGCTCAGCATGATCACACTGAGTGACAGGAGAGGGGTCATCTCCTGTCAGTCAGTGTGTTCATGTTGACAGCGTGATCACGCTGACAGGAGAGGAGTTCTCTCTTTTCAATCAGTGTGTTCATGTTGTCAGTGTGACCACGCTGACTGATAGGAGAGGACTCCTCTCCTGTCAGTCAGTGTGTTCATGTTGTCAGTGTGATTACGCTAACTGATGGGAAATGAGTTTTCTCTCGTCAGTCAGTGTGTTCACGTTGCTCAGCATGACCATGCTGACTGTCAGTGTGTTCACGTTGCTCAGCATGACCACGCTGACTGATGGGAGAGGACTCCTCTCTTGTCAGTCAGTGTGTTCATGTTGTCAGCGTGATCACGCTGACTGATGGGAGAGGAGCTCTCTCTTGTCAGTCAGTGTGTTCACGTTGCTCAGCTTGACCATGCTAACTGATGGGAGAGGAGTTCTCTCTTGTCAGTCAGTGTGTCCCCGTTGCTCAGCATGATCACACTGACTGACAGGAGAGGGGTCATCTCCTGTCAGTCAGTGTGTTCATGTTGACAGCGTGATCACGCTGACAGGAGAGGAGTTCTCTCTTGTCAATCAGTGTGTTCATGTTGTCAGTGTGATCACGCTGACTGATGGGAGAGGAGTTCTCTCTTGTCAGTCTGTGTTCACGTTGCTCAGCATGATCACACTGACTGACAGGAGAGGAGTCATCTCCTGTCAGTCAGTGTGTTCATGTTGACAGCGTGATCACGCTGACAGGAGAGGAGTTCTCTCTTGTCAATCAGTGTGTTCATGTTGTCAGTTTGACCACGCTGACTAATAGGAGAGGACTCCTCTCCTGTCAGTCAGTGTGTTCATGTTGTCAGTGTGATCACGCTAACTGATGGGAAATGAGTTCTCTCTCGTCAGTCAGTGTGTTCACGTTGCTCAGCATGACCATGCTGACTGTCAGTGTGTTCACGTTGCTCAGCATGACCATGCTGACTGATGGGAGAGGACTCCTCTCTTGTCAGTCAGTGTGTTCATGTTGTCAGCATGATCATGCTGACTGATGGGAGAGGAGCTCTCTCTTGTCAGTCAGTGTGTTCACGTTGCTCAGCGTGACCATGCTAACTGATGGGAGAGGAGTTCTCTCTTGTCAGTCAGTGTGTCCCCGTTGCTCAGCATGATCACACTGAGTGACAGGAGAGGGGTCATCTCCTGTCAGTCAGTGTGTTCATGTTGACAGCGTGATCCCGCTGACAGGAGAGGAGTTCTCTCTTGTCAATCAGTGTGTTCATGTTGTCAGTGTGACCACGCTGACTGATAGGAGAGGACTCCTCTCCTGTCAGTCAGTGTGTTCATGTTGTCAGTGTGATTACGCTAACTGATGGGAAATGAGTTTTCTCTCGTCAGTCAGTGTGTTCACGTTGCTCAGCATGACCATGCTGACTGTCAGTGTGTTCACGTTGCTCAGCATGACCACGCTGACTGATGGGAGAGGACTCCTCTCTTGTCAGTCAGTGTGTTCATGTTGTCAGCGTGATCACGCTGACTGATGGGAGAGGAGCTCTCTCTTGTCAGTCAGTGTGTTCACGTTGCTCAGCTTGACCATGCTAACTGATGGGAGAGGAGTTCTCTCTTGTCAGTCAGTGTGTCCCCGTTGCTCAGCATGATCACACTGACTGACAGGAGAGGGGTCATCTCCTGTCAGTCAGTGTGTTCATGTTGACAGCGTGATCACGCTGACAGGAGAGGAGTTCTCTCTTGTCAATCAGTGTGTTCATGTTGTCAGTGTGATCACGCTGACTGATGGGAGAGGAGTTCTCTCTTGTCAGTCTGTGTTCACGTTGCTCAGCATGACCACGCTGACTGATAGGAGAGGAGTTCTCTCTTGTCAGTCAGTGTGTTCATGTTGTCAGTGTGATCACGCTAACAGATAGGAGAGGAGTTCTCTCTTGTCAGTGTGTTCATGTTGCTCAGCGTGACCACGCTGACTGATGGGAGAGGAGTTCTCTCTTGTCAGTCAGTGTGTTCACGTTGCTCAGCATGACCATGCTGACTGACAGGAGAGGGCTCCTCCCCTGTCAGTCAGTGTGTTCATGTTGTCAGCGTGATCACGCTGACTGATGGGAGAGGAGTTCTCTCTTGTCAGTCAGTGTGTTCATGTTGCTCAGCGTGACCACACTGACTGATGGGAGAGGAGTTCTCTCTTGTCAGGCAGTGTGTTCACGTTGCTCAGCATGACAACGCTGACTGACAGGAGAGGAGTTCTCTCTTGTCAGTCAGTGTGTTCATGTTGTCAGCGTGATCATGCTGTCTGATGGGAGAGAAGTTCTCTTGTCAATCAGTGTGTTCACATTGCTCAGCGTGACCATGCTGACTGATGGGAGAGGAGTTCTCTCTTGTCAGTTCGTGTGCTCACGTTGCTCAGCATGACCACGCTGACTGATAGGAGAGGACTCCTCTCCTGTCAGCCAGTGTGTTCATGTTGTCAGCGTGATCACGCTGACTGATGGGAGAGGAGTTCTCTCTTGTCCGGCAGCATGTCTATGTGTTGGCTGCGTGGTTGCTTTTTAAGGGTGCATGGAGGTAAGGTAAGTGTTTTTATTTTAAACTAAAAGTGTATATGTGTATTTAAATTAAATGAGTATGTATATGTGTATGTATGAATGCATGCATGCATCTTGGTGTTTGTGTCGATGCTATGTCTGGTTTTATGTATACATGCATGTATGGAGTTGTGTAACTGGTGGATGAATGCATGGGTGAAAGTGTTTTTTGTGAGTGTGTGTTCAGCACCACGCCTAAATGTAGCCGCCCTGGGGGCCACTTCATTAAGTGGTGGGTTCATGGCATCAGAGGTGCACCTAGGCTAAAATGTCAGGGGGGAGAGGGGCTAGCACTTCAAATGTTGGGAGAGGCGCTAACATCAGAGGCTGTGAGGAAGGGGCAAATTTGCTTATGTGGGGGCACCTAACATCTTTCCACATTTCGAATGAGACTATTCTGGTGAAGCTTCAATGTTACAAGCAGCTACCTCTTGCCTTCATTTCTGAAACGTCACACTTAAGGACTGCTGTGAGAATGAGATGTCTCATGTCACCACTTCCCTTCTAATCACTCCCCTAGCATGCAAGTGCTAACCCCACATCACGATTTCAATTATCTGAAAATGTATGGATATGAATGCAGGTGCTAACAGTGAAATGACTTCTCATGGCCATGCTAATCCATATGGCAATTCTCATCCAGTTCCTGCCCTCCTCACTCAAAACACCTCCTCACTAGAACTCTTTGAGCTAGCTTTAAACATGCCTTGCCATCAACCTTTGCCCTCAATGTGCCTGCAAGTGTTTCCTCAAAGGAGTCTTCTGAGAGTTCATGACTTCATTGGAGTTGTAAACACGCAACTGGTGTAATAAAAATGTCTTAATCAGGTCTGCCTTTGGCCACTCAATTTAAAAACACCCTGCGTGTCTTTCGCTGATGTTTTAAAAAAAATAGGTTTTGGCTTGTGTATAAGTTTTAGGCATTTACCAGGCACTGCTATTAGATGCTCAGGTACTGAAACCAGTTTGCACTGGCACTATCAATGGCCAGTTAATACCACTACACAGGACTATGCATCAAGGTAAAAGCAAACATACTGCTTGGCTAAATTGGCCCACATTGAATGTAGGCCAATCTAGCCAGTAATAACACTTATGGTACACAGTCAGCCTGGATATACTTCCTGTGGCATGGCATTTTTACTGGCTGGGAGTCCGTACATGGTAGTAATGGCATATATTGATGCAGTCTGCATCGACATAATTAGAACAACCAGCATGAATATACTTTTATACTAGCATATCTCGCGTGGAAAGGCGGCATGAAATGTTTTGGAACATGTTCCTATGCACAATGTGTGATCTGCAACTATTGGGAATTTCCAGTTGCTTCCATAAAAAACAATTGCAAATTGTATGGATTTCTAGCCAATTTTTCAAAGAAAGTGCTCTAAAATGCATACTTTTAACCCAATGTTTCAAACATTTTCTTGGGAGTGAGAACCCCCCTCAAGGAACCCTTGTTTGGTTTGGGCTCCCTCACTGTCCTCTGTTGATCCTGCCTAATTGGCACAAATATTTAAGCCTCTTAAGTTTAGAAATGTACCAGCCTCCACTGTACATCATTTGTCACTGTGTATGACGTGTGTTTTAATGTGCACACAGGGGCAGGGTGCTCCTTAATGATATGATATGGCATTTAAAATGTGCCTGTCTACAAGTGTTTCTAGGCACGATAAGGCAAGGAGCGAGAAACAAAAGAGTAGGACAAAACACAGATCTTACTAGGCCATGTGTCATTCAGATTGCGCTAGAGCAGGGAAGGGGGGAGGGGAGAAGTGCCAAGGGTGGGGTAGGAGGCAGACATGCAGAAACAAAGGAGAACCAAGAGGGCAGCCAACGGGCGGCAAGTGTGGCTACTCATAGGTGCAGCCAACGGGTGGAGAATAAGAGCGGGGACTGTAGGGTTACAGATGCAGACCACAAGTGCAGAGGAGCCAAGAGGCAGAGCAGGATTGCGACAGGACAGGCAGGGACCTGGGCCCGAATTCAGAGCTTGACCAGGTGACCAGTGCATGGATCAGACAAGTGATCAGCAAGGGAGAGGAAGAGAGAAGGCAGAAGCAAAGAGACAGGTCTTGGGGTGCTTCCAGAACCAGAGATGGTTCTCCTCAAGTTTCAGCGAGGCCGGGAGGCTGTTTCCAGGGGGAGGCCCCAGCCAAAGAAAGAGATCTGCCTTCAACTCTTTGCTTGGAAAAGTGACTGACCCTCAGAGAATTGGAGGTGGTGCAGTGGAGAGCTTATGCCATCTTATATATATTTATTCATATGATTAAAAAGTTAGTCTTGCATGAACCTTTCTTCAGTAGAGAAATCTAACTTTGCTGTAGTTAATTTAGAGTTGTAGTAATAAACCATATTTGGGATCCTGAACACAAACTAAAGGGTAGATTTCTCGAGTCTCCTGTTTGCGGATGTGCCACCGCTGGCCGAGTGCAAAAAATTGTAAGGGGGCCTCACCAAATGTTTTGCCCCGGGCCTCACCACAGCTTCTGACAGCCCTGTTTACAAGGGTTGTCGTGACAACCCCAGTCCTACTACTATTTCTGTTAAGTCCCGTTCAGAAAGTCAGGCAAGAAAACGAGCGCCAGGTTTTGGGCTCGTTTAACAGTAATGTCGCTAAAGAACAATGATGGAGTGTTTAGGAAAATCCCCATGGGTTTGCAAATTGAATGTGTTAATTAGATTAAAGAAAAAATAAATCATAAGTCTACAAAAACAGATAACTTGCTCTGTTATACGATAAGTTGCACTTTATAGTATCATACAAAATGATGAAAGGAGCATAGGAAAAATATATAATACATAGCCAAATAGCTAGAGACAGCTATGTGGATAATAATAGATGGGGGTACCTACAGTAGGTAGTTGGACAAACTGGACACATACCTAGTTATGCTGCTCAAGTATAACTAGTCAAACATCTATCACACATAGTTAGCCTGCAAGTGTCTAAACAATGATGAATATAACGCCAGGTCCAAATTAGTTGAACTAAAAAGTAAAACACATCAAAATCGCTTAATATTACATGTGTTAGTCAGACAAGAAATAGCATGTCGGGTACTAATACATATTGCATGTCAATTATTTCTAAACATTTAAAGAAAACTTGAGAGAAAATACATCATCTCATGGTCTTGATTCAGGCCAAACTCAGTCGCTCTGAATTTACAAATGATGCGGGCTTCCATCTGGCGAAGGAGGACTTCACTATTTCCGCCTCTCTCGCCCAGAGAAGCCTGTCTGAGTCCAATGAACCTCACATTCATTTTCTTATCCAATTGATGGTTAGTTTGCCAGTGTTGTGCAAGTGGTAATGTTGAATCAAATTTACTCATGGCATAAACATGTTCACGTATTCTATACCTAAGTTCCCTTATAGTGCTGCCAATATATATGCGCGAACATGTGCATATTATGGCATAAACAATATATTTACTGCGACAATTGATGTTGTCCTTGTCGGGAAAGTTGTTCCTCTTGAATCTGAAAAAATCTCTGTGTTTTTGTGTGCTAATTTGCACATGCCACATGATCCACACTTCCTGAATCCCGTTGATAGATTTGGTAACCAAAGTTCTGGTCTAGGTATTGATAATTTTGGGAGTAGGGATGGACTAAGGATGTTTTTCAGGGATCTAGCTTTTTTGAAAATTAATTTTGGTTTTTCATCAATAAGGTCTTTGAGGTGGTCATCGAGTTTAAGCAAATGCCAGTTTTTGTTCAATATTTTCCTAATTTCAAAGTTGTCGTGAGAAAAAGTTGTGATGAAGCTTACTTTGTTCCGTTCCTCTGGTCGTTTTCGATTTTTGGGTATTAGGGTTGCATCCCTATTCATAGTATCGACTTTTGCATGTGCCAAATCTATACATTTCTTGTTGTAGCCTCTCTGGTGAAATCTGTGTTTCAGTAGGTCACATTCCTCAGTAAAGTCACTGGTATTGCCACAGTTTCTCCGTGCTCTTACAAATTCACCCTTCCGTATATTCCTTATTACTGTTTTTTTATGACAACTTGTTGCAAATAGGGTTGAGTTTGCCTCAGTTGGTTTACGGAATGTTTTCGTCAATAATTTGCCATCCATCACATATATTGTGAGATCTAGGAAATCTAGACTGGTATCACTCGATGGTCCTGAGAGGAAAATCCCTTCTGTATTGCTGTTTACCCGATCTTTGAATTCGATTAGTTCTTGGTCATTACCATTCCAGATAAGTAAAATATCATCAATAAATCTAGTCCACATCACAATTTTGTCTTGTGCATTTGGGTTTGTGTAAACATATTTGTCCTCAAATTTGCTCATAAAGAGATTTGCAAGTGCAGGTGCGTATTTAACGGCCATAGCCACTCCCTGTTTCTGCTTGAAATATCTTTTGTCGAACAGAAAGATATTGTTTTCCAAAGTTATTGTCAGCATTTCTTTCAGCATGGTCACGTAATGGTAGTGTGAAGCAGTTTCCCCACGAAATGTGTAATCTATGGTTTCAATGGCTGCCTCGTGCTTAATCGAGGTATAAAGAGCTTGAACATCCCAGGTGACAAGTTTGTATGTATCCTTCCAATCGATGGATTGGAACTTCTTAATGACATCACTAGAATCTTTACAAAAAGCTCTAATCTTTACAAAAGGTCTAATTGCAGGTACACGTGGACTTAGTATATTGTCAATGAACTCACTAATTTTCTCTGTGACCCAACTATTACCGCTGACAATTGGTCTTCCTTCCAGAATTTTATTAAATGTTTTATGCACCTTTGGTAAAAAGTAAATAGTCGGGACCACAGGGTGCGAGACAGATATATAAGCTTTTTCATTTTCTGTGATAAGACCTTTCCTTTCCCAAGTTTGGATTTGCTCCACTATCCGATTTTTGATTTCCATGGTAGGGTTTGTCCGGAGTTCTTCATAGCAAAGGGGGATTGTTAGATGATTCTTGGCCATCTGTATGTAATCCGCACGGTCCATGATAATTTTTTTCCCCCTTTGTCAGCTTCCTTGATAACTATGGACTGATCCATTTGTAGATTTTTCAAGGCTTTAGTCTCCTCTGTGGTTAGGTTGTTCTTTTTAGTCTTAAATCTGTTCCTTGACTTGTTCTTACACTTGAAGAGATTATTGATATCCATTTGAATCACCTTATGAAAGGCATCAATCATATTATCTTGGCCAAATTGTGGGGTAAATTTAGATCTAATTTTCAATTGCTGTGTAGGGATACTAGTGGGTTGGATTTTTAAATCATGAAGTGTTTCATGCAGTTCCAAGTCTTCTAATTCAAGAGTTTGTATTAGATGGATGTTCTCAATATCTTGTATAGATAATGGTGTTGGTACTGGCTTCTCTTGTCTTGGTCGATATTGTTGAACTTGGGTCGCAAAAAACTTTTTTAATTTCAATTTCCTTGTACATTTGAAAAGATCAATCTGTGTTTGAATATGATCATATCTATACGTAGGGGCAAAGAGAGGCCTTTATTGAGTAATTTTATTTCATCTGTTGTCAATTCTTTGGACGAGATATTCATCACAAGGTCATTGCTGGGTTTGTTCCTCTAGCTAGCCGAGCCCTGGCTCTTGTCAAACATCTGTAATCTTCCAGAGCAGCTGGATTTCTGCTGTCTTGAACCCCCCCTCCTTCCTCTCCTCCTGTTGAGAATGGTTTGGAGTTTGTTGATGGAGTTGTCTGAAAATGGCCTTGCTTGGTGTTGGTTAGTCTACTTCCCTTTTTAAATCATCTTATTTGATTAAAAAATCCTGAACCTTCAGTATTCCGTTTTACTTCCCCTGGTTCCTCTTTATCAGTCTCAAAATCAACATCAGAGCTACCAGGTGAGGTGTTGGGTGTACTCTCTTTTGAAGATGGTTTGGATAGTTTGTTATATTTTTCTTGGAAAGTATACACTTTACCTTCGCGGTAATCTCGTCCATCTCGATAGAATTTGCATACTTTACGTATCCTGATCTCATCCTGATACTCCATGAGTATTTCATGCATTTTATTGAAATTTTTCTCCTTAGTTGCCTCCAATGCTTGTGTTTCCTTTATTTCTTTTGTAATACGTTCTATTTGTTCCTTTGCTCGTTTCTGTTCCCTTGTAGCATGTTCAATAAGGATTTTCAGTATTTTGGTAGAACTTGTGTTTACATTCTTTTCCCAGTCTTCCTCCAGGTCTTTGTCCTCATCTTTTGAGAAATCAGGGAAGATCAATATCCTTACGCCTCGAGGTATAAACCCTTTTTCTAAATAGTCCTTAAGGGAAATAATTTCCCCAAATTTGTCAATTTCTTTTCTCGAAATTCTTTCTAATTTAATGAACTTATATCGTAAGTCTTCTCTTCTAGGTACAGAGGATTGGAATCCATGTGTAGTATCTCCTCTTTTGGAAAAAAGATTTGTAGCGTCTTTTTTACGATTCAGAATGTATTGAGCCATACTGTTGTCTAGGCAGCACAGAGGGTTGGTTACTTTAGAAACAGACTATACCACAATTCTGGGGTTTTGTTTTGTACCAACTGGAAACATTTCCATGCGCCTGGCTATTGTTACAATTCAAACTAATGTTGCAGTTGGTGTGGGGCAAGTAAGGGGACTTTTGCCCCGACCCCTTGAGAAAACAGTTGAAAGTATTGCTCCACACTTCAGGAACTGCACCACACTGAGTACTTGTGCAAAGGTTGATATTTATTTATTGTGTTGCCCTTTTCGGATAACACGTGTTTCGACACACCAGTGTCTTTTTCAAATCAGGGCTAATAGCAAACCTAAAAATATTCATGTAGTGAAATTTACAAAGTAAACATGTATTATAAAGCATAATGCATGGTAAAACAGATATGAGAACAAGCCAAAAAAAGGAATAAACATAGTGTGGTGTAGTCACAGAGAAATAGGGAGGGGTCGAGGGGGAGGAGGTTGAAGGTAAGTTAACACGAGAAAAAGCAACGAAAATAGGGAAAAATACAAAACAAACGGTATTAAGTACTTCAAATCAAGTATATAGGTCATACAAACGAGGTATCATATATCCTTTAGGAAAGTGATATAAAGTTGTGCCCATGGAGGCCTGACCTATATTTCAAATCAAGAGTTTTCAATTAAGTGAAACAAAAAATCACGGGATGAATCCCCCTATTGAAAGTCATGCCAAAGATCACGGAATAAACAGTGGTTACAAAGCACATAGTTTGTCATTTACAAAGGCACATACCACTGACGTCTGCTGCGTCACGTAGTATGGGCCTGAACATGATACAAATAGGTGTCACTACTTGTAGACAAATAATATCTCATCTGGTAGGGATTATCAAGCAGTTAGTGTCGTTCGTGCTGAAATAAATGCACAATATAATTCAAACTGGGCAGAGTACCTAATTAGTAAATAGTGCAGCCGTGCAAAAAAAGTGCTGCGGTTGCACTCGCCCATCACTACTTGTGGAGGAAAATATCTCGTCTTACATTATTGACGGTCTAAATGTTACCGAAATACATAATGATTATTTTCGTTATAATCCAAACACGGCAAAGTAGCTGATTAATATGCAGCCGTGTGACAAGTCGTGCTACGGTTGCGCTATTTTCGTTTTGTAAGTATTAAAACAAATGCTGGATATAATCCAAACACGGCAAAGTAGCTGATTAATATGCAGCCGTGCGACAAGCCGCACTACGGTTGCGCTCGTGCACATAATACAAGATATATGGCTAAAGAGCCTGTTAAGTAAAAAATGAGTTAATGCTGGAATTTACCTCTAAGTTACACAAAATCTCCTGTCGTGGCACAGAGCTGCATTTCCTGAGTTTACAAGGGTTGTCGTGACAACCCGAGTCCTACTACTATTTCTGTTAAGTCCCGTTCAGAGAGTCAGGCAAGAAAACGAGCACCATGTTTTGGGCTCGTTTAACAGTAATGTCGCTAAAGAACAATGATGGAGTATTTAGCAAAATCCCCATGGGTTTGCAAATTGAAAGTGTTAATTAGATTAAACAAAAAATTAAATCATAAGTCTACAAAAACAGATAAGTTGCTCGGTTATACGATAAGTTGCACTTTATAGTATCATACAAAATGATGAAAGGAGCATAGGAAAAATATATAATACATAGCCAAATAGCTACAGACAGCAATGTGGATAATAATAGATGGGGGTACCTAAAGTAGGTAGTGGGACAAACTGGACACATACCTAGTTATGCTGCTCAAGTATAACTAGTCAAAACATCTATTGCACATAGTTAGCCTGCAAGTGTCTAAACAATGATGAATATTACACCAGGTCTACCATATTACAGTGATATCGTAACCATATTTTTCATGTACTTAGGAACAATGCTATGTGATGCCACTTCCTGTTTTGTCAAGGGGTGAAAGGCTGTGTTCCAGTGCTTCCCATCATGTCACTTCGGAGCGGGGGAAATTACATCATTTCCTGTGATGCCATCAGAGGTCAAGGGTCATATGTTATCACTTCCGCTACCCCAGGCATTTTGGTGAAATGACGTCCCTGCAACGAGTGGTCCCTGATGGAGTGTTTACTGGGAGAATTACTTATACTAGAGAAGAAAAGGCATGTGGTCAAATTCATGGACCTGGCCTGTGCTCTAGCCATGAGAAAAATAGCCATGGCATGGAAGCATGGGGGGTGTGTGGCGGATGCAATATCAGCTTCGGTGCAATGACCTCAAGACATGGAACACTGCTGAAACTGTGAATTGATACAGGGCTATGAGGAAACTGTGCATGCAAGTAGATGTCCAAAGCCAAATAATAATGATATTATTATATAGAACATTCACGCTTTATATAGAACAAATATACATACAATATCACCCAACCTGTGTGGGTACTCATTTATCAATCTCAGAAGGTTGAAAGGCTGAGTTGGCCTTGCAGGGATTCAAACGTGCAACCTGCAGATCACACACACATCGCAGCAGTGATCGCTCAACTCCCTGAGCTATCTTACTGTCAATAGTAAAATGAGCATTTACATGTCTGAATGTTCTCAGCATCAGAAAGAAAATTACACTCTGTAGTGGATACCATTAAACTGGTAACTGAGTTTTAACAGCAGGTCAGTTCATCTGCAGGTCTGGTGATTCTACATATTGTGTGGTTTGCTGTTTAACAAAGAGTTAAGGTTACAAGTACCTGAAATTGTTTATATGTTTACATGCACACTTGATGTCACTATAGTATCTATTGCGAACTTTGCACATCGTCAGTTATTTAGTGACTAGCACTTAGCACTTTTTGAAGCACTTGTCATTTTTGTCAGTTTTTATACTGGTTTTTATGTATTTGTTTTTATGTAATTACAATTTTTATTAAAACCTATTCAATTTAACAGAACTATTGGTGAAGTCAGGTTGTATTCTCCTAGAACTTCCACTTGCCTATGCTTGAACTGTTCTCGAAAGTGTGAGAATCCCAATAGTATCCAGCCAGTTGTGTGCTTAAAACCTACTACCAGCGTGGGAGCTTCTTTCTGTTTTTGATTTAGATATGTCAGGTTTGCCCCCCCCGCAACTACTAGTTATACATGATTTTCCCTCAATTGTATTTTCAGTCATTCAGATCGTGCAAGTGCATGGGAAGGGGGAAAGGGAAAAGTGCAAGGGGGAAGGGAGAGGGGAAAGTGCAGTACATGGGATAGTAGAATAAATAATATAGTAAAACGGCCAGAAAGGTGGCAAGTGCAAGGTAAGTGCAGACATACGTGCTGGTAAGGGGACTGTAAGGGATACATAAAACAGTCCCCAGGTGCCGGGGTTGCCAGGGAGGCAGTGTAGGTGTTCAACTGGCGAGGGTCTGGGCCCAAGATCAGAAGGGTGGCCAGGTCCCCAGTGCAGTATCAGCCAGGAATTCAGCAGGGGAGAGGGGGAGAGAATGCAGAAGCAAAGAGGACGGTTTTGAGGTGCTTCTGGAACCGGAGATGGTTCTCTTCAAGTTTCATGGAGGCAGGAAGGCTGTTCAAGAGAGAGGCCACTTCCGAAGAGAGAGATCTACCACCAACTTGTTGCTTGGAGAAGCGACTAACCTTGAGGGAGTTGGAGGCAGATGAGCAAAGAGCTCGAGAAGGAAGATATTTAGGAAGAGAGAGTTGAAGGTATTGCGGCCCCAGGCCCCAGAAGGCCTTGTGGACAATGCAGAGGTTTTCTAACTCAATCCTCGCAGACACTGGGAGCCAGTACAGAGATTTCAGTCCTGGAGAGATACAATCCCTTGGCTTGAGGCCAAGGACAAGTCTTGCAGTCCTGTTCTGGATAAGTTGCAGAGGGCGGACAGTGGAGGCAGGCAGATTTAGATAGAGGCTGTTACAATAGTCCAGCCTAGAGAGAAGCAGGGCTCTGGAGACAGTGAGCTTCTGGGTGAAGGAGAGGGAAGGAAGAATACCTCTGAGAAGGTGCAGCTGGTAGTGTGACTTCTTAGAGACATCAGAGATGTGAGTAGAGAAGGAGAGTGTGGAGTCGAAGATGACCCCCAGGGTTTTAGCCTTGTAGGTGGGAGCAGGAAGAGGGCCAAGAGAGGCCGGCCAGAGAGCTGCAGGGAAGGAGGGAGTGGGTGTGCCGATGAGTAGAATCTCAGTCTTACAGGCATTAAGGCAGAGGTCATTGGCGGCACACCACTCCTGGATAGCAGACATACAGTCAGAGATGATGGAGGGAGAGGAGGAGGCCGAAACAGAACGTAATGGCTGATACACCTAGAGACGCGTTTACATGGAGACAGCCCAACTGTGCGAGTCAGCACAGATCGCGTACCACTGAGACTGGGGGCCGAGGCAGATTGGGAATCCCTGACTATCGCTTGAGGTAAGATTACCTTCTTTCTCTTTACAAGGTGTCCCGCTTTAGAGCATGCAAGCCTCTTGTTATACTCACTATGTGTTGGTGCCATTTAGCAATAAGTACCCCGTTGTTTTTTGAAGTTTGCAAGTCTATTCACAGCAGCAGAGTCTGCTATTTGCAAAGCAAACAAACAGTGGAGTTCCCCTCCCACCAACATTATGCGTTGGGGACTACCTTGTTTTTGTTATTGCCTCTTCACCCAATGGCGCTTTTTCCTTTTTAGCCACTACAATTTCCCTGTTAAAAAAAATATGTCACGGGTCAACACCTTTGGAAATGACCATCCAATGCGAGCACCAACCAATGTAATCACATTTAATGATGAAAAAAGTCCCTTTGAATGTGAGATTCTCACTTTAGGTTCCTTGGCATGCAATCACCAGAATGCCGACCAGGAAGTAAACCATGTATTCTTCCTCACCACATGGACTGACATTTATGGGGATTCTCTCACAAGGGTAACACACTCTGCATAGAGCACTTCGGGGCAATATTTCCCCGTGAGCTATTCTAGAATTTTTGAAATTACCTTTATAATAATTTTCTATAACAGCATGCGTGTCTTTTCCCTGTTACCCCCCACCCCGCTTTTCCTCCAGCTACAGGTGGGGTCTCCTGTCTTAAATCCATTGAATAATAAGCAACCTCCAAGATGGCACACCACTTAGTGCTTGATTTCTTAGCCCTGATCAAAGTGGTTTTGAATTGCAAATACCACTGAAAACAGTAGGCTTTTTCTCCAACCAAGCAGACGAGTGATAAACTAGAAACTCAGTGGAAGGTTGGACAATGATCCTCTCAAAGAATATAACATGAGGATGACTCCACACCCTGAACTGAGTCCTAAAAAACCTGGGAGACGTGTTCATAGTGTACAGGAGAAATGAATGAACACCTACAGCATTTCGCCTTACTGTGTCTCTAAAACAGAACACAGACCTATTCTGGCAATTTAGAATTACTCTTTGGCTGGAAATGTTCAACCCTGTGGACAGAGAAATGGAATAAAATTCGGAAATGTTTCATCTGTGAAGTAGTTTTAATGATTGCAATTCAAACCCTGAGAAGAGGGCAAATCAATAACAAAACCAAAAAAATCCTAGATAACCAAAACAACCCACATAAAACGGATTCACCTTCAATCTGTGAATGAGACCGTAACATGTCTGGAGATGCTTGGGGTCTCATGCAGGAGGAATGTGACCTAGCAGTTTGGGCTGGACTGTCCTTTTGGGGTGAGACCATGCCTGATTTGCATGTGGTCATTCCCCTTCTGTAGTGGCTTGGCAAGCTGAAGAACGATGGTCTGGAGGGTTGCCCAGCATGATGCCAGAGGTTAGGATTAATGTCACAAAACCTCTTTTGTTTTATATGAAGCATTGGCTGCCTAGTATCTCTCTGTATGACCACAGCTCTGGATATCTTCCTTCCCATCCAGACCCCAGCTACTGGATCTGAGTGCATTAGCTTGATCCATTTTATAAAACCCTCTCCTATGCTGAATCCTCGAAAATACTGTATACATCCATTCCCAGTAAACGGAATCAAACACTTTAATTGCATATAGAGATGCCACAGTGTACATAGCGTTATGAGAGTTAGTCTGGTCAATGATATGCTGTAGATGCCATAGAATCACAGAGGTATTACAGCCGGGGACAAAGTCTATCTGATCCCTGTGTATCAAAGTACCATTAACACGTTTAAGTCTCCCCGCTAGCAATGCCGTGAGAATTTTGACATCCTGATTCAACATCACCAATGGTTGATAGGATGTGCATAAGTCTGCCTGCTTCCTGGGCCTCAGTATTGGGACTATCACAGTCTCTTGCATACTGTTCGGTAGCCAACCCAGTTCATATGCCTCCTCATAAACCTCGAGCAGAACAGAGGTGAAAGTGTCGCTATATTCCTTATAGAACTCAGCGGGGAGGCCGTCTCCCCCGGAGTCTTCCCCTTTGCCAGGGACATGATCACCCCGCTCAGCTCATTCGTCTTTAGCAGCAGCTCAAGGGTGGAGGCCTGTTCGGTGCCCAGCTGCAGAAGCTTGATCAGGGAAAGTGCTGTATTCAACTGAGCAGGATCTACAGGCGTCCCATGCTAGTCCAGTCTTTCATAAAACATGCTAAAAGTGTCATTTGTCTGCGCCTGCGACCGCCAATGGGCCACACATTCATCTTGTATCAGCGTAATCGCATGCCTGCCTGGGCTTTTCATTTTTGCACAGCCACTCCTAATACTTATAACAGTGCAGAATGCTCACACTTGCCAACAATCTTTCTTTTACATTTACAGAAAAAAGAGTATCAGAGAAACATACTGAAGAAAGAAAGCTCTCCCATTTCTAGAAAGTAAGTATATTAATGTGCCATGTATGTCATAACAATTATAATATTCAGTGAAAACACTTTGTTAAAAGTAAAACCGAAAGCCCACAGAAATGCACCAGTTATGGTAAGCTAAGCAACCATAACTTGTGCCACCACCACGCACTGCTAAGACTAACACGCAGGACATCAAAGATGACATCACAAATATAATTGATGACATCACTGATGACATTACGCATGAAATTAATTCAGATGTAAAATCCCTACAAGGCACACACGAAAGTACGAAAAAGTACGGCTGTTGGCTGTGAGAAAGTACTACTCTGGACCTGCCTGCCGTCCCGGACTTGCAAGGATTCCTAGTCCCGTGCTGTGAGTTTAACTCCGAGCGGACGTCCTTTTCAGGCACACGGAAGCTGCCTGACCTACAATTGACTGATCCTGTTACTGATTGGGCCCTCGCTGCTAAAGCCCGCCTTTGACTCTGCCCCCTCCACTTTCAAAAACTGTGTGGCCAGCGCACACGCACACGCACACGAAAGTACGAAAAAGTACGGCTGTTGGCTGTGAGAAAGTACTACTCTGGACCTGCCTGCTGTCCCGGACTTGCAAGGATTCCTAGTGCCGTGCTGTGAGTTTAACTCCGAGCGGACGTCCTTTTCAGGCACACGGAAGCTGCCTGACCTACGATTGACTGATGTGAATATTTGTTATTGACTCGGAGTAATCACGGTTACTGTTGACTTGGAGTAATCACGTCTAGTGCTCTATTAACCCTTTGCTGTATAACCTAACTCTGCCCCTTTCACTTAATTTCAGTCTGTTACTGTTTGGGCCCTCGCTGCTAAAGCCCGCCTTTGACTCCGCCCCCTCCAACTTCAAAAACTGTGTGGCCAGCCCACACGCACACGCACACGAAAGTATGAAAAAGTACGGCTGTTGGCTGTTTGCTGCGTTGCGCAGTGTGCAGACAAACAGATACGGTATGAGTATGCTCTTTGAGCACTCCTTTGATTAAGGTAATTAGGCATGACAAGAGCTTGCATGTATTGTTATTGAGTGTTCTGGCCTAGAGAGGTGTGTCTGTTCTAGGCTTAATAAGCTGCATTGTGTGTACACTCTAAGGCGTGGAAACTGTCTTGCCTAATTTGAGTGTTCTGAGGAGTAATGAAAAGAAAGCTTGTTGGTGGTAAACGGGATTCAGCAATGGCTACTAACAATATTAAAACTCGGCGTATGAGCATAGCTCAAGCCAATGCGCTAGCACTCGCTGTATCCTCTCACTCAGATGAGGACTTGATTGTATGTGCGCAAAATGAATCTGCAAAATTGATTATGGAAAGGCGAGATAATGACATCCCTGCATCCTCGCAGTCTCTATTCAATGAGGAATCGAGATTGGAAGGAGGAGTTGGGAGTGAAATGGTTGGGAATGTTCCTATTGAGGAAATACAAAGCCAGACTGCGGTATCCTTTATGGACACACCATCTACGCTTTGCCTCAGGAGAAATAACCATGCTAGGATTATCTGAGCATCTTGAATGCTCTATTTCTAGATTCAATTTAGCGAATCCAGCTGATGTGCTGGGTGAGATCAGGAGGATTGGTATGCCTCGGATTGTTGAGGGAACTGATGGAATACAAGATGACATACTAAAAGAAGTGAAATCACAGACCTGTATTTTGAAAGAAATGTTGCTAGCCATTATAGCATTCCCTGCAATGCTAGCTGAAAATATGGCAAAGATGCATTTACCGACTTGTGAAGGTAACCCTAATAAGCCAATTGCTATCCCAGGTAATGGATTACTAGTACCTGGAGATCAGCAATTACTTTCATCTAGGACCGAGTTGGAAGTCAAAGACCACGGTATTATTGAAGTAACTAACACCTTGATTACCAATGGCCATGTGGAAGACTTGCAACTTCCAACTGCAGCCAATGGACCGATTAAGGTTGCTGAAATATTTAATATGAAGCTATCTAAAAAACAAAATTAATAAAAAATTAGAAAATAGGCAAAAACAGGTGCGGCCTCAAAAGGCAATGAACGCATCCTCTCTAAAGTTCCTGAGAGATATTAATATACGCAACCCAGATGTGGTGCTTGTGGAGAATAAGGACACACTACAGTTTAAGGATGGGTTTGATGGATGTTCGGATGGTGATAAAATGGAGAATGGGGGGTCAAGGGCAGCTGACCCACCTATAAATACTTGTTAAACAAAATAGAGGTGAATACTGTTAAGCCTGTACCGTTTATTGGCATTGGCACTGAACCAAATGTGCTTGGGTATGCTGACACTGGTCTAACCAATGAAATAAATGTGACTGGATATTCTGATGCTGTAAACAAACTATCAGATGTTATGAAAAACAAAATTGGCACTGACAGAATTGACACTAATATAAAAAATATTGAGCTAGGGATGCTCAATATCTTTGATTTATTTAAGAACCCTGATGCTCCGATGAGAATAATGATACCTTCTAGAGACGTGAATGGGTTTCAGAAGACCTATGGGGATATTGAAAGTATCAGAAAGGTGAACCAAACACATGTGGGGTCTACGGCCTTTGTACAAGATGGTCTGAATGAAAAGAGATATACTGACGGTTCAAATATAGCAGTCATAGACAAAGCACAGGCATGTATGATTAATGAGGTTCAAGCTAATATTGATTCTTTGCTTAGTATCCCTGACCGTACTGAAATGCCTATTTTACCTCAAATTACTGCACACAAAGATCATTCATCACTCAAAAAGGATGTTTCTCGTGATAGAGCCCGACCTTTGACTGACAAACATGTACGAGCACTAATAAAGGAAATACTGATGAATAAGTCAGATAGGATGCCTGTCACAGAAACTGCAATCACTGGAAACATCATACCGAATGACAAAAGTAAGTGTGATCCTGGCAAAAGCTCAGGCTCAAATTTAAAAAACGATCCCAGAGTCCACTTCGTTGATGATGTAAGGGACCGCGAGGTACCTCAACATACCTCGCATGTCCATAGATCTCAAGTGCCTGCATATGAGAGCTATGTGAAAGGGAAAAATCAGTTCAGTAATCCCAATGAAAAACTCTGCAGGCCTCACTGGCCTAATGAACCAAGCTTGATCTTATATTATGTGTTTGAGGATGGATATTCCCCATTCCTTAACAGATCATACATTCTGAGTCTATTTTGCGATATACCAGAGCTAGCCCTGATTTCATCCTGTGACATCCAACTAGTGGATTATATCCACCCATTTAGGATGGACTTTGTTAGACTAGGGATTGCTTCTCCAATTGTGCGCGCCATGATTCTTAAGGAAGCTGGGGCTCTGCAGAAGAGGGGTTTTGATACATATGAGTATGTGGATCATTGTGAGAATGTTTCAATGAGAAATGAGGATCATTTATCCCGAAATAATAGTCTAAGAGAGAATCAACGGGATATGAATCAAGCAGGTGGGGAGAACCTAACCTTGAGTGAAATGAAAGAATGGAGATCAATGGCGGTTTCACTCAGGGAATCTCTGGAGCAACTGAAAGGTATAGGTAAATCCCTTTAGAGCTGACAACTCTTTTAAATTGGTGTCATGGAATTCTAGAGGACATATGCATTTGGTCCAAAACAAAATTGTCTGTGAGTCCTTAGAGAAATTCGATTTTGTTTTATTACAGGAAACCTGGGCTTGTGGACCGCTGTTATGGAACGGCTTTGTTGTTCTTTGTTTGCATGGTACGAAAGGACTAAGGGGGCGTCCCAAGGGTGGCTTGGCACTTGCTTATCGAAACAACCAAGATTTATCACTGATAAACGAGTTAGACTTGCATGCATCCTGTATTGCTGCTACCTTCAGTATTGCATCTGTGAAGGATACCATCCACTTGATGATTATCAATGTCTATTGGAACGATGCAGATAATGATGTTGGTATGGTTGAAAAACTGCTTCGCGATTTGAATACAGTGCTAGAAGAATGGTTAGTATCCACTCCAGAGGGTTTAATAATCTTGGCAGGTGATATGAATGCGGACTGTACCCTAACAAGTAGCGAGAGTGCATGGAGTCTAAGTGGACCTGGTAATAAAGGTACGCGAATAGATAATAAACTGCACAGAGGGGCTCTATGGTGCAATTTTCCAAAATCTTGGGGCTTGATACGGTTATACAATGATAAACCTACCTGGAAAGCTCAAGGTATATCTTCTACAATTTGTTATATCTTTGCAAGTGAACACCTAATTGGAAATGAGGCAAATATGCTTGTGGAAGATAATCCTGCATGCGATCATGCTATGTTATCCATGAACATGAATGTAAGGAAACAAAACAATTCTAACAATGAATATTGTGCTCAAACGGTGGTAAATACTAGGGGTTCCAGAATAAAGTGGAATGGTATAAAAACATCTAAATTTAATAAACTAATGCTGCTTGATTTCGAGAATACTGTTTTAGAGGAGAAAAAGAATATATATTCGGTTGACAAATTTGGTGAGTTACTGGGGTCAACGCTAGCAAAGCTTGAGCATCCACGATCAGGGGGAGCCTCTCATAAAAAAAGTCATAAAAATGCATTTGATCTTGAAATTAAGCTGCAAAGAGCAAGGCTAAATAGGGACCTGCGTACCTTAAAAAACAGATGATGGCCAAAGCTGAACTTAAGGAACAGTGCAGAGTGAGGCGACAGGCGTACAGAAATTGGAGGATCCATCATCATGCCTGTCTATTACTGAAGGATGGTGAAACAATGCTTAAAGCCATGAGGGAATCCAACTCGAGAAATTATTGGGCTCTGATCAACAGTACGGAGATTGCACAAATTCAATTAAATGCAAATCGAATTAGTGAAAAGGTATGGTGCGAATACTTTTAGAAATGATATGCACTCTCCAGTAGTGACGACTTTGTGATAGGACAGATACACTATAATTGGATTCTTGATGTATCTGTGGAAAAAATACTATCAATAATCAAGAAAATGAAAGCCTCCTGTACTCCGGGATCCAATAATTTATCTATGGCTTTGATTAAGGAAAATGAACTTCTGTGGGCAAAAATATTACATTTGATTTTTAAAGATGTAATTGAGCTACAAACCATGCCAGAATCGTGGAAAGTTTCATATGTAATATAGATATTTAAAAAATGCAATCGCCAGAATCCGAAAAATTATAGAGCAATATCCTTGTTAAATATTGAGACAAAGATATTTTCTGCTATAATCTTAGAAAACCTGTTAAAATGGATAGAGGATAAAGATATTCTCGATGTCCGCCAGATTGGATTTGGGAAAGGCCTGGGTACTGATGCCGGGAGTCTATTGGTTACCATTCTGCAGAATCAAACATACAAAATGGGGAATGTACCAATTTATGCTGCGTCTATGGATCTCTCGGCAGCTTTTGATATGGTAGACAGGCCAATTTTATGGCAAAGACTCGTAACACTAAATATACATGGGGGGCTACTCTCTATGCTTATTCATTTGTACTCAAACACTACTCTAAAGGTTCGACTTAACTCAGAAGGCTTGATGTCTAAGGACATCTTTTCTAGGAATGGGTTGAAACAGGGCTGTCCATTGGCAGCAATCTTATTTAATTTGTAAGTTTCGGGAGCAAATGCTAGATTGGACTCCTCTGGCTTAATAGCTCCTAAGGTGGGAGGAATTGCGATCAAGTGGATGGCCTATGCGGATGACTTCATGCTCTTTGACAAAACTAAAATCGGTCTGCAAAGGCTTATAGATGCTTTTGCCAGTTTTGTCAGAGATCTGAAACTGACAATTAATCCTCAGAAAACAGTTGTGATTAATCTGGGTGATAGTAACAAGAAATGTGTTAATCCTGTATGGTTTGTAGAAGGCACAGCTATTCGATTACAGAAAGCATTTAAGTATTTAGGCTATTCTTTTGCAAGCAATATGTCCAATAGTTTTGTAAGGAAATGTCTGGAACTTAAAGCCATTGATGCTGCGAAACAAATGAGAGTAATCGAAAGTAAATATGGTAAATTCTCAATGGGTGCGTGTAGGGACTTCTACCTGATGAAGGTGATTCCAAGATTGACATATGGCCTGGAATTCTATCCTGAGAAAGAAGTACTGCAGCTAAAAACTATTGAATCTAAAATTCGGAAAAGGTTATTACTTTTTCTGCCAAAATGTATACCGTTTGAATTAATACGATACGAGTTTGGCATGAACTCCTTCAAATGCTGTATGGACTGAAAAAAAGCTATGTTATATAGAAAGTGTGTCCTAGCTAAGCATAATTCCCTGTATCAAGTATGTTGTAATGACACAGGGAAATAGATGTTGAATCTGAAAATGGAGGTGGAAAACACCTTAAGCAATATTGGGGTCACAATGAAATGCCTTCTAGAGAGACCTGCCAATACCAAAACGATGATTAAAGCATTTGACTGGGCCGCAAATAACTCGGTAATAATGAATTCAAAACTGTATGCTCAAGTCTTATCAGTATGGAAATGGTTCCCGGAACCGGAACAATATCTCGTAAAATGTCCTTCACGGAAATTGCGTCATAGTATTATGAGATTCCGCTTTAATATGATGAAAACTAATGAGAATGGAGTTATAAGGAAGTTGATTCCTGCAACTATGAAGGTTTGTAGATTCTGCAGGAATGAGGATTTCTCAGAAAGTTTGTCCTATTTGTTATTGGGTTGCCCGATGTTGATGAAAGAAAGACTTGATTACTTTTCGGACTTTGTATATCACACTTCCTATGTATTAAGAGAGCAATTATGGTATGAAATGCTTCATGGACATAATATCATACTGAAAATAAGGGTTATAGCGTTTTTGACTAAGGTCTGTAAAGTGACATAAAAAGAGCTTTGAGAGTTGGGAAATGAAATGATTGCATTTAGGTATGAAAATTCTGGGCGGTGGAAAGTGCATATCAGTGGTTGAAGCTGACATTTAACAAATTTTAACTGAAATAGAGGAATTCAAGCTTTGTTTGTAAGATATTTTAGTGACATAAAAAGAGTTATGAAAATTGAGGAGGTGTATATCAGTGGCTGAAACTGAAATTTAACAAATTTTAATTGTAATAGAGGAATTCAAGAATTGTCTGTGAGATATTTTTATGTCAAACTTGGTTTCTGTGTTTAAAACGGTTTTTACTATGTATGGATATAATGATAATTTTTATTATGTTTCTGTAAAATGATAATGTATTTTAATGTTATATGTTTTGATATTGAAAATTTGTAAAGGTTTGTTTAAACCAATATACAATAAAGGAAAAAAAAAATCCCTACAAGGGGTTGTGTTTACAATTTTAGCAGCAAGATGTCAGGGGTGATCGGGAGACCTATCATGAACTACTTAATGTATTAAAGAATGTACTCATATAAACAAAATATTATATTGGAGTGTTGTTGTTAACACAGAACCTGATCATACATATACATGTGCAATGGCTACAGCATGCACCATATAAGTCACATTTTTGAATCTGGCAATTTTGGCTAGTAAAATAATTAATGCTACCTTAACAGAGTTTTGAGTAATGTTAAACATGGAATGAATAGCTAACAATTCAAGACTTACTACACACCTCTGCTAGTACAAACAATACATATGAAGATACACAGTGCATACAAATCTGAGGCACATTCAGGGAAACTAAAGTAAGGAACAAAGAAACAACATCACCAGAAAATGTCAATAACATTACAGTTCATAATGATGTATACAAGTGAATTGTGTGTTTGAGGCCTGATTAGTGCCCCATATATGTGTACCACGAGCTGAGACAAAACCCTAAGGAAAGTACTTTAAGAACATACGTGAAGGTTAACATCTAGATATATAGAACATTTTCAATTTTCATATTCTGACTGTCAGCAAACAAAAGTCCTAGCAGTTGCTTAGCTTATCATAACTGGTGAATTTCTGGGGTTTTTCGCTTTTACTTATAACCATTTCTATTAGTGCCACTTAAGCATAGCGTCCCTTTAACAATGTTTTTTTCATTGAATTTCATAGGTTTTTGTCAGTGCACCCTAATTTGCTACAAAGCCCTAATATCACACTCACCCCCAATATAGCAGCATTTCCGGCCAATCTAGGAAGTTTCAAGTGAAAACTGTGCCCTTCCCCACCTTCTAGCAATATTCTTAACACTTCTAACGAATTTTGACAACTTTTACACTGCTTTTTGTTTGCCAATGTTCGTGATTGTCTGACGTCATTGCAGACTTTCCAGACAGCATCCCGGGACCATGCCTGCATGCACCTGATATGATGACGTGTCCGTGATTGGGTCCGTGCTTCGTGGACATTTCAAAACTGCATTTTCAGCTGTTGTAAGAAGTTTCCAGCTGAAAGTTTAACTTTGCACAGCTCCCAGACCCATTCTTACTCATTTTCCATCTGCAATCCAGGAGAGAGCACCTGCTTGGAAGAGTATTGGCACACCTGCTATTTAACTTTAGAAATGGCATCAGCCATGGCCATGCCTATTCCCCAGGGGCCACCACCAAATGTCACATATCAAACACAGCTGGAATGGAATAGCTATTAACTCTGTGCCTAAACTGCAGAGTGATACTAAACACAACATTGATATAGAGCAAGGTTTAGTCAATGGAGCAATTGGAACAGTCATTGGCTTGCAAACATATCCAAATGAAAACATCCAGTTTGTCATAATCAGTTTTAACAAACTTGACCAAACTAAAGAAATCCCCACACCACAGCATGTTTACTTGTTGTTAAAGATATGAATGTACACAGTGAACAATTCTCTCTGTCTCTTGCATATGCTGTTACCATTCACAAGTCACAAGATCTAAGCCTCGACCATGCACTTGTAGACATTGGCAGCGCTGTCTTCAAAGAAGGTATAAATCAGTTAGCACTTTCACATCTTCGTACGCTCGTTGGTCTATTACTAGTTAACTTTGATGCAAACAAAGTCATTGCTGATATTCCTTGCATAATAAAATACAACAGGCTTCATGCACTGTACACTCCACATCTGAATATGTACCCGGTACCTCAAAAAACAAAACCTTCAAAAAGACAGCCAATTAAAAGAAATCCATAGCAGATCTCCCCATAATTCCAGTAAAAAAAAAAAAATAAAAAAAAAAAAAAAAATGTAGGACCTTTCAACCAAACAGAGACAAAATGTTCAGGCATTTTAAATTCAGCAACCCAACTGGAGTAACTTGCTTTGAAAATGTAGCAATCAACCATCCATTCCAAATGCCACCAATTGGGGACAATATTTACTAAAATGGCTTCAAACAGCTATGTTTACAAACGTTCATCCTGAACATAAATGACAATAACAACCCTGACACTATCTACAGTGTCTCAGGGATAAGACAGGAATTGGACTACTGTGTAGGAATTGTTAAATTCACCATAAACATACTGGAGGATCCACAAGAAATCCGAATGAACTTACTAGAAGTACTAGAGACAGAGCACATCCCTATAAATGAAATCTTACAAATGTCATACACTTGGAAACATACATGCAGTCTCTGCAACTATTTTTCACAAGAACATATTTCTAATGATCGATTTGTGTATTTATCTATATCAAATTGCAATTCAATTATATTTCAACAACTTATCCAAAATGCTAATCATGACATATTATGCTCATTTTGCAATTCAGACAATCTTATCAACATACAGATATATTCACATGCCCAATATGTAATGTTAAAGCTTTTAAGATACCATGCAGCTGGCACTGAAAATAACTGTAAAGTCACTAACTTCACACATGCCCACGTATCTCTTGGCAAGAAAACATTCACAGCAGTAAGTGTAACACTCACCTGATTCCCGTAGAGGCGCCGGTCTTCACTGGGCGTATACCGTATCTTCAAAGGTGATGTGTAACACACGGCTGGCTCTTTGGGCTGGACCTCTGTGCACTGTATGTCTGACTCGAAGGGTAAGATGTCTGCAGATAGAAAATATGGGATTAATGAACTGGGTTATTGAATGTCTCTCTCTTCTTCCCTTTCTCTTCTCCTGTAGAACCCCCAAAGGTTAACGCTCTCACCTTAGGTAAGTGAACGCCGTGCTCTCCATCTGCCTCGGGGCAGGGTGCTGTAACCAGTTTCTTCACTGGATAAGGGGAGCAGGCCTCTTGACTTCAGAGGACTGCTGTCCGTCGTTTACTGCACGAACGGTAAGTTTCGAGTAATTCTAATGTCTTTAAAAGTCTTTAGTAATGATGTCTCTTGTTTTTCAGGGTTCCGGCGATGGCGGATGACGGGCTGAAGTGAGTTGAAGATGGAGCCCGTGTGATGAATAGAAGTGCCTGGAAGCACGTAAGTAAGCGCTTGTTGCCTGCTTCACGATGCGCTCTAACTGTCTTTTTATTTTGCAGGTACAAGTTCGGAGCGGCTGCAGGGTGCCGGAATACCCACTGGCTTAGATGTGGAAAGGAGTAATGGCACGTGAGTATTAAAGTTCCCCAATGTCTTTAAACGCACCTTGTTTTGTCTTTCAGATGCGGGATGCAGCGCCGAAGGCCTCCGGAGCGTGCGAAGAGTTGGTAAGCTTTTGTCTTTCAGATGCCGGAATGCAGTGCGAAGACCTCCGGAGCGCACGAAGAGTAGGTAAGCCTTTGTCTTTCAGATGCCGGAATGCAGCGCGAGGCGTTGGTGACAGCCGATGGACCAGGTAAGTGAAGCGCTGTCACTGAAGACCGTAATGCTAACCTGTTCTTTCTTGTCTTTATAGGTGTTGCTGAAGACTGGATTCAGGATGGTAAGCCTTTTTCCTTAGGCCCAGGATCAGATGCAGAAGACACGATGAGCGTTCTGCTGCAGAGGATGCAGAATAACGCAAAGCAAGATTCATCTATCGGGTGTGGTTTAAATAGCCTCCTGTAGTGCTTAGGTGTTTCCTTCCACTGCCACGCCTAGGTAAGAAAAGAGTTCCTGCTTTCCAGAAGAGTTCCAGTGTTCTGAACCTAGGGAGTGGCTCCTGCCCCACCCAACAGGAAAAGTAGTTCCAAACAGAAGAGGATCAGAGGCTCAACTGGCAGGCAAGTAAGCAGCATGGTCTGCTGCAGGTAAGTCCACCCAAGCATTATGAGCCCGGCGCTTCCAGCGCTGGGACTGGGCATATTTATGAGCTTGGTCCCACTGGCGCCAGGACTGGGTCCAAAAGGTCCCAATTGGGACTGGTTGGCACTCGGAACCTGGGTTATAGATCTGCTTCCAAGGGAGTTGGGAAAACCCTGACCTTTTGGAAGCAGAGATCATGACAGTACCCCCCCTCAAGGCCCCTCCCAAACCGGGCTTCTCCGGGGGTTTTGGCTTGTCAGGGAATGTTTGGTGAAATCTTTTGATTAGGCGAGGAGCGTGGACATATTCAGCAGGTTCCCAGGATCTCTCTTGGGGGCCGTAGCCTTTCCAGTCAATTAGGTAAAATAGTTTAGATTTGGAGATCTTGGAGTCCAGAATGCTTTTGACGTCAAACTCGAGTTCTCCATCAACTAGGATGGGTTTTGGAGATTTAGTTAGTCGGGTTTGAGGTTGCACGGGTTTTAATAGAGAGATGTGGAAGACCGGATGTATCTTCATGTGCGGGGGCAAATCCAACCTGACCGCTACTGGGTTTACTATGGTAGTGATGGAATAGGGACCAAGGTATCTTGGGTTGAATGTGCGTGGCCCTTTTAGAGGTAGATATTTGGTGGATAACCAGACTTGATCCCCTACTTGATATTGAGGGGCTTCCTTCCGATGTTGATCTGCTCCTTTCTTGTATTGTTCTTTAGCCCTTTGAAGGTGAGAAACAGCTTCCTTAAAGGCTTGGGTGATTGTAGAATGCAGGTAGTCTACTGCTGGTGTTTCAAGATCTTGGAGGGGATCCAACTCCGAGGTTCGAGGGTGACTGCCGTATAAAAGAAAAAACAGGGTTTTCCCAGTTCCCGAATGGACAGAGTTATTGTAGGCATATTCGGCTATCCAAAGGATATCTTTCCAAGTCTTTTCAGTTTGTTGCAGCATGCAGCGTAAATACTGTTCCAGAGTTTGATTGGTCCTCTCGGTTTGTCCGTCGGTCTGAGGGTGGTGACTGGTCGATAGTCTCACATCAATTTGAGCCGACCGACAGCAACTTCGCCAAAAATGAGAAATAAATTGACTACCTCGATCCGAAATTAGAACCGAAGGAAAACCGTGCAGTCGGACGATGTTTTCGAGAAATTCTCGGGCCAGAGTTGCTGCTGTTGGCAAGCCTTTGAGCGGAATGAAATGCGCCATCTTGGAGAATAAGTCCACGATTACTAGAATCGTATTGTATCCGGAGCATGGAGGTAGATCGGTGATGAAGTCCATAGAAAGCGTATGCCAAGGGCGAGGTGGGATGTCAATAGGGCGTAAGAGGCCTGCTGGTCTTTCCTTTTGACTCTTGTTTTGGGCGCATACTCCACAGGACATTATAAAGTCTCTGATATCTTTTTTCCAAGACGGCCACCAGAAGTAGCGCTTGATCTTTTCTGAGGTCTTGGCCATACCGGGATGTCCTTCCATTAAAGAATCGTGATAACAAGAGATTACTTTTTTCTGTAAATCTGTGCTGGGCAGGTATAATCGTTCTTGGAAATACAATAAGTTGTCCTTTACTGCAAAGTCCTTTCCCTGCAGATGCCAATTCTGTATGTCTGCTGGAGTTACAAGTTGCCTGGCTTTATCCTTAACTTCCTCTATGGATTGTGTGGCGATTACACCCAGAATTCTTTGTTCGGGAATGATTGGTACAGGTTTAGGGTTGATCAAGTGTTCTTCCACTCCCATCCGAGAAAGGGCATCAGCTTTACCGTTTTTTGTACCAGGTCGATAGGTAATTATGAAGTCAAACTCGGCAAAGAATAATGCCCAACGGAGTTGTCTAGAGGATTGGGCTTTTGCGGTTTTCAAATATTGCAGATTTCGGTGATCCGTAATCACAGTAACGGTGTGTCGGGCCCCCAGCAGATAATGCCGCCAAGCCTTAAAGGCAGACTTGATAGCCAGAAGTTCCTTGTCAGTAATCGTGTAATTGATTTCAGGAGGCGAGAATTTGCGGGACCAAAATGCCACGGGATGCAACTGATTGGTTACCGGGTCCTTTTGTGATAGAACTGCCCGCATGGCAAGGCTTGAAGCATCAGTTTCCACGATGTAGTGGAGTTCGGGGCGAGGGTGTTTTAAGATTGGTGCAGAGATAAATTTAGTCTTCAAATCCTGGAAAGCTTGTTCTGATTCGGTAGACCATTCAAAACGTTTCTTTTTCTTTAACAAGGCAGTGATGGGCTGGACTATTCGAGAAAATTTGGGGATAAACCTGCGGTAAAAGTTAGCGAAGCCTAACATGCTTTGCACACCTTTTACGGAGGATGGTGATGGCCATTTGAGAACTGCATCGACCTTCTTTGAATCCATACGCACTCCGCTAGGTGATAATATAAATCCCAAGAATTCAACTTCAGTCACGTTGAAAACACATTTTTCCAACTTAGCGAAAAGTTTGTGTTGACGCAATCTTTCGAGGACCATTTTCACGTGTTTCCGATGTTCAGATTCCGATGAAGAATAAACGAGGGTGTCGTCAATGTAAACAACAACACACACATCTATGAGCTCTCTGAGGACATCGTTCATAAAATATTGAAAGGCGGCCGGGGCATTGCAAAGTCCGAAGGGCATGACCTGATATTCAAATAGCCCATATTTGGTGCGGAAGGCCGTCTTCCATTCATCGCCCTCTTTTACTCGTACCAAGTGGTAGGCTCCTCTAAGATCCAGCTTTGTATATATGCATGCTTTTCTGACTTGGTCCAGGAGTTCAGGTATCAAAGGTAACGGATATCTATTCTTGACGGTGATCTGGTTCAGGGAGCGATAATCTATACAAGTTCTAAGGTCTCCTTCCTTTTTTGGAACGAAGAACAAAGCTGAAGAAGCAGGGGACTTGGAAGGACGAATAAACCCATTTGCCAGGTATTGATCCAGGTATTGTCGAAGGTGAAGGTTCTCAGGCTCGGTGAGGGCATAAATTCTACTACAAGGAGGAGTAGATCCAGGTATCAGGTCTATCTGGCAGTCATAAGACCTATGAGGAGGTAGAGAGTTAGCCTGATCCTTCCGGAAAACATCTTGGTATTCTAGGTATTCGGGAGGTAACTGGGGAGTCTCTGAAGAAATTGCTGCCAGTGCAACACCAGGTGGAGGGTGACAAGTAGAGACACATTCTGGAAACTGGACCGTTCTTGCTCGCCAATCGATCAGAGGATTGTGTTTCTCTAACCAAGGTATTCCTAGAATAATCTGAAACTGAGGAGCCTTGATCACATCGAACACGATCTTCTCATGGTGTCCATCTTGACTTACTAGCGTCACTTCTTGAGTGGTATGCGTTACTGGTCCGGAGGCTATCTCTGTTCCATCCACCGTAGTAATGACGTCCTTTACAGCCTTGGGACAAAGAGTTAGATTCATCCTCAAAACCATTTCATGATCCACATAATTGCCGATGGCACCGCTGTCGACGTAAGCTTCAATTGCATGTAATCGATCCGGATTATCAGGACTAATGAGGACCATAGGTACCACGAAATGCGAGGTCACGGAACTGGTTTTCACGCTCGGCAAGAGGACCTCTATTCTTGTCGGGCGAGGTCGTTTCCCTGCTCAGAGTTTGTAACTTTGGTAACTGCAGCTCCTACTGCCTTCTTGGCAGGTTTCACCGGACAGTCTCGAAGAAAGTGCCCTGAGTTTCCGCAATAGAGGCATAATTGCAACTGTTTTCTCCTTTCCCGCTCCTTTTGTGTTAGAGGACCTTTCAGGCCCCCTATTTGCATGGGTTCCCCGGAGTCTACTCCTTTGGAAGGAGTTGGCGGTTTGGAAAATACTCGAGCATCAAACTTGGAACGATCGGCCTTCCTGTTCTGCAGTCTGTGATCTATTTGAACGACTAAGTCTATATAGTCCGAACAATCTTGTGGGGGATTCACTACTTGGGCTAACACATCTTTGAGCTCTCCACGTAGACCTCTATAAAACAGCGTAATCCTTTTGTCCTCAGGCCATTGAGTTTCCACTATCAGTCTGTTGAAAGACGCAATATAAGCCAAAAGGTCTTGATTACCTTGTCGCAACGAAAGAAGCTCATTGTCCAAGGCCTGCCCCTGTGAATGTCTTGCGAACAGTTTTTCCATACTGAGCTGAAAAGCTTGAAAATCATGGAGGACCGGATCATCTTGATTTACTAGAGGGATCGACCAGTCTGCCGCATTGCCACTAAGGTACGAAAGCACGAAAGCTACTTTAGCTTGATCAGTTGGAAAGGCTGCTGGCCGGCATAAGAAATGCAACCGGCACTGATTGATAAATACTGCAAACCTCTTTGGGTCACCAGAAAATCGTTCGGGCGGAGCCAGAGGTACATTCCCAGGTAGGTTGATCTGCACTGGATTCATAGAGGATGTAGAAGGAAGATTTCCCCCAGATGCGGGTAACGGGGTCTGTCCGGCTTGTGACTGTAGCAATTGTCTAGCTAGATCATCTGTTCGCTCCTTGGAAATAATCAGTTCCCTTCTTAGAGCGTTCGTTTCCTGACGGGCTGCATGCACTTCTGCCCTTAGTTCCCCAAGTAACTGGGCTAGCTGGTCGATATCCGAGGTTTCCATAGCGCCTGGACGGGAGTTTTGCGGTAGGCTTTGCGTTCTGTAACACTCACCTGATTCCCGTAGAGGCGCCGGTCTTGACTGGGCGTATACTGTATCTTCAAAGGTGATGTGTAACACACGGCTGGCTCTTTGGGCTGGACCTCTGTACACTGTATGTCTGACTCGAAGGGTAAGATGTCTGCAGATAGAACATATGGGATTAATGAACTGGGTTATTGAATGTCTCTCTCTTCTTCCCTTTCTCTTCTCCTGTAGAACCCCCAAAGGTTAACGCTCTCACCTTAGGTAAGTGAACGCCGTGCTCTCCATCTGCCTCGGGGCAGGGTGCTGTAACCAGTTTCTTCACTGGATAAGGGGAGCAGGCCTTTTGACTTCAGAGGACTGCTGTCCGTCGTTTACTGCACGAACGGTAAGTTTCGAGTAATTCTAATGTCTTTAAAAGTCTTTAGTAATGATGTCTCTTGTTTTGCAGGGTTCCGGCGATGGCGGATGACGGGCTGAAGTGAGTTGAAGATGGAGCCCGTGTGATGAATAGAAGCGCCTGGAAGCACGTAAGTAAGCGCTTGTTGCCTGCTTCACGATGCGCTCTAACTGTCTTTTTATTTTGCAGGTACAAGTTCGGAGCGGCTGCAGGGTGCCGGAATACCCACTGGCTTAGATGTGGAAAGGAGTAATGGCACGTGAGTATTAAAGTTCCCCAATGTCTTTAAACGCACCATGTTTTGTCTTTCAGATGCGGGATCAGGGCTTTAAGTGTGCCGGGGCCTGCCGGGGCTGGGCCCCGGCAGGCTCCGAAATTTCGTTTTGAGGCGGGGCCCTGCCGGGGCCCACTAATCTCCCCGGGCAGCCCCGGCCACTACACAAAAAGGCATTTTTGTCTACAGCCTGAAGCTCTCGCTCGTGTGCGAGAGCTTCAGGCTTCAGAAAAAAATGCCTTTCAGCTATAATGGTGGCGCCGCACCTGCGAGGCATCCCTTTAATCCAGGGATGTACGTGGGCCGGCGCCACCATTATGGAGAAACGTGAGGCCGCTGGAAGCAGAGGCCTTGCTTTCTAAAGACTGAAGCTCCCGCGGATTCGCGGGAGTTTCGGTCTTTAGGAAAAAGGCCTCTGCTTCCAGTGGCCTCACCCTGTCAGCCTTAATGGTGACGCTGCCCCTCCCCAGCTGGCGAGGGGCAGCAACACCATTAAGGCTGAATAGGCGAGGCGCTGTCCCCTGCCAGGCAAGCCTATACAAAATAAATGCCGAGATCAGCACCTTCTCCCCCATAGGGGAGAGGGTGCTAATCTCTACAAAAGGCTGCCTGGCAGGGGTGCCAGTAGCCCATTGAGCCGGGGCTCGTCAAGGGGGCGTGGCCTAACGGCCCATCAAGACCCCGATGTTAGGCCACGCCCCCTCGATGGGCCCCGGCTCGATTTGTAGTGCCACTTAAGGCACTGTGCGGGATGCAGCGCCGAAGGCCTCCGGAGCGTGCAAAGAGTTGGTAAGCTTTTGTCTTTCAGATGCCGGAATGCAGTGCGAAGACCTCCGGAGCGCACGAAGAGTAGGTAAGCCTTTGTCTTTCAGATGCCGGAATGCAGCGCGAGGCGTTGGTGACAGCCGATGGACCAGGTAAGTGAAGCGCTGTCACTGAAGACCGTAATGCTAACCTGTTCTTTCTTGTCTTTATAGGTGTTGCTGAAGACTGGATTCAGGATGGTAAGCCTTTTTCCTTAGGCCCAGGATCAGATGCAGAAGACACGATGAGCGTTCTGCTGCAGAGGATGCAGAATAACGCAAAGCAAGATTCATCCATCGGGTGTGGTTTAAATAGCCTCCTGTAGTGCTTAGGTGTCTCCTTCCACAGCCACGGCTAGGTAAGAAAAGAGTTCCTGCTTTCCAGAAGAGTTCCAGTGTTCTGAACCTAGGGAGTGGCTCCTGCCCCACCCAATAGGAAAAGTAGTTCCAAACAGAAGAGGATCAGAGGCTCAACTGGCAGGCAAGTAAGCAGCATGGTCTGCTGCAGGTAAGTCCACCCAAGCATTATGAGCCCGGCGCTTCCAGCGCTGGGACTGGGCATATTTATGAGCCTGGTGCCACTGGCACCAGGACTGGGTCCAAAAGGTCCCAATTGGGACTGGTTGGCACTCGGAACCTGGGTTATGGATCTGCTTCCAAGGGAGTTGGGAAAACCCTGACCTTTTGGAAGCAGAGATCATGACAGTAAGATACCACACGGGTGCCACAACTGATTTAGGCCACTAGACTGAATATGTGATTGATTGGTTTGAATGTAACAGCACTTCTGTTACTCATAAACATAGGTTACCAGCAAATCTAACAAATGGCTACTTACTATCCTGTTATGCTCACCTGGACCCCACAGGGGTGTCGATCGGACCCGGACAGCTGCGGTCTGCGTCAACCTGATGCGTAGTGCAGAGATGACTGTCTGGACTGGCCCGCCTAGTCTTGTCTGCTGGACCCGAAGAAGTATTTTCCTGCAAGTGGAAACAGGGATTAGCCTCCTGTGGGTTTTAGTGATGGCCTCCCAACTGTTCTCGCTCTCCCCCACTAAGCACCTCCGATATCCCCTTAGTAACCTCACCTTATGTTTATAAAAGATGAGCTCTCCATCCTGCGTGTCTTGCAGGGGCGCGTAGATACCAGTTACTTCACTGGTTTGAAGGCGTTGGGAGAGTTCCGGTAAGCATTGACTCTGAAGTCCCAGGCGGGATTGGTAAGTATCAAGTTCAAAGAGTTCAATGTGACGGATGTTCACTCTTGTCCCCTTCCTTCCTTAAGTTGCAACTGAGTTCGTTAGAAGAAGGTCTCGTAGCTGCTGCTGGCGCTCAGGTAAGAGTCTGTGTTACCCAACGCTGTCCGGTAACTATTGCATGCGTTAACGTGTTGTTTTTCTCCCTCTTTACAGATGCGGCATATGAAGATATGGAGAATAATACCGCCGGTGGTAAATCAGGTAAGTCTATGGTGGTAAGAGGTATTTGTTGATTCCCTTGGCTCACCTTGTTATTCTTGTGCCCCTAGGTGCCGGAGTACGGTGAAGAAATGATGGAGACAGTGCCGGAGCGAAAGATGCTGTGAGAACTGGTGAGTATGGCGCGTGCTGGAGCTGCGAAGCGACGCATGCAGGACTGATGTACTTTCCAGGTCGGGAGATGAAATGGATCCGGAATCAGGTGAGGAATTTGAAATAAGTTTGTTTTCTAACCTTGTCCTTTTCTTCCTCTTTATTCTAGGAGCTCCGGATTCGAGGTGGGCGTGGCAGAAGACTGGATGCTGGCTGCAGGCACGCGGGCGTGGCAGAAGACTGGATGCTGGCTGCAGGCACGGTGAGAGTCACGCTGCTGGATGCAGAATAACACAAAGCATGTGCTGCTGTTCGGGCGTGGTTTAAATAGCCCCCAAAGTAGTCCCAGGAAAGAAGTTTCCCAGGACCACACCTGAGTAAAAAATAGTCCCTGTAGTAAAATAGTCCCATCCAGGCCTCACGTTGGCTTGGATTTATTTGCAGCATGGTCTGCATGAGGTAAGTAATGTCTATGAGCCTGGCGCCTATGGCGCCGGGACTGATTTTTATTATGAGCCTGGTGCCTACGGCGCCAGGACTGAACCCAGACAGCCCCTAGCTGGGGCTGCTGGGGTTTTTGTAAATGTCTGGATGCCTGCTCCTGGGGCTGATGGGCTTGATCCGGATGCCCGGGGGTAGGCATCATGACAATCCCTTAAACACAAATGTAGTCATTAAATCACTCTTTAAATTCACATTTTCAATACAATACAGTTAGAATATGCCAATGGGCATCTAACTATTTAAACATAAACACACACAAAAAACAAATATTCCTTCATCTCAACCCACTTAAAAGACTCCATCATCTTTGTAATTACCTAAGACATCCATAGTACCAGTATACTATTTCTACAATACTATTCAGTTAGAATATGCCAATGGTTATCTAACTTCTTCAAACATGAACAAGCAGACAAAATAAATATTCCTTATTTACATTACCATTAAAACACGCCATCACCATTGTAATTAGTTAAAACACGCATACTACCACTGTACTACTTTCTACACATAGAAAATGTGCCTCCCTTAAATACATGTAACAGTCTAAAAAAATTGACAAAAAGTTGATGACAATGTAAATGTTATCAACAGTAAATGTTCAATCCACCTTGGAGTTTGTCCACATGACCCAATGATTAAAACATGTCAATATAACTACAGTGAATCACACACAAATATTGTAGAAAACATAGAACATGTAATGTATTACCTACAAGGCTCAAAGTAAATATATGTGTACAACCTTAAGTATGTATATGTTCCATACCATGTTCTACAACTAACTATATTTTCATGTCTTTACAGACAAAGACACGCAGATGTTCCCTTGTTACCACGTCCAACTGAGAATACTATGGGTCTCATTATGAGTTTGGCAGTACATGTTAAAAGTGGCAGTAATGGGATTACCACCATTTCTACCGAACCGCCAAATAAGGAGTTGACAATAATTCTGTCGTGGAATTAGTGCCAACATCTGGCTGAATTAGTGCTGGGGATGATTCTGCCACCAGAATTACAGCAAAGATCCAAAAATTGTATTTCCACTCCATTACAAATTGAAATACTGTCAAAATACTGCCCAAAATGGGCGGTAATTCTGCCAAAAACAGTAGAAAACACCTAAAAGGTGGAGGTCAATGAATACAGGTGATGAAAAATAACTGACAGGTACACCTAACCCACCCTGAAAGACTACTAAAGGCCTGCATACACTTACCAACAACATGCTGCCCCCAGCTGTTGGAAACTAGGACATGCAACTCATCCTGCTCCACTTTGGGCCACAGAGGCAGGAACAACACCACAGGGCACACGGCGCAGATAGGAGGAGGAGACCCCATGCAATGCAAATGCACATTCCGCAGGTCAGGCCCTCACCCTTGACATTAACTGAGACCCACCTGATTACTGTGTAACAGCTGAGCAGGGAGACCATAGTTGAGCCACTCGCCATGATCCATGATGACATACAGAGCAGGATCAATATCAGAGCTGTCTCACCCCCGCTGCCAAAGCTTGTGTCGGTCCTACACTTCCATGACCATGGCATCTACCTGCACACTGTGGGCATGCTGCACAGAATGTCCCAGTCCACATATTCACATTTGCTTGTGCAGGTGCATGATGCTCTCCTGTGCCATGCTTCCTGGCACATCTACTGCGACCCAGTCTGGCACAGATAAATATCACAATGACATGTTTGTATGCAGCAGCCAATCTGCCCAACATAATAGCTGCTCTGGACTTCACCTTGTGGCTTTAGTGGCCCCCGGCATCCAAAGAGCTATACCAAACAGGAAGCAGTATCACAACATGAAGGCCTGTATCACCTGTGATGCTATTCTTTTAATCACACACTGCTGTGACCTCTTCCCTGGTTCTACCCATGATGCCATGGAACTATGGAACATCACACTTCCTGCATACATGGAAAGCCACAGAGGCCAAAGGACATGAATACTTGTCAGTACAAGTGCCATCATACAAACTAGTCTCACAGAACGAGGGACATGCAATGTGAAAGGGGTGGCATCACCACGAGTGATCAATACATGCTTTTGCAAGGCACTGTTAATGCAGGACCTTCCCTCTCATTCTGCACCTTACAGCCACCAACCCACAGGTCTAGGCCATGCAGGACAATACAATTGTATGTCAGTGATGCATATTGTCCCAACAAGTAAGTAATGCAGAGAGAGAGGACTGCAGGAATCAAAATGCATAGGGAGCATATATCTACACATACATACAATATCACAGTTCAAAACTGCACAAAGACAAAGCAACACTTGGAGACAGTGATTGCATGTAATTTGTCAATCACGTCAGGGCCGTCACGAGGGGGGTGCAGGGGGGGCAAACTGCCCCGGGCCTCGCACTTGCAGGGGGCCTCGCGGCCCCCTCTCCTAAGTGAAAGGCAGCACAGTCTCCCGTGTCCATTATTTACACGGGGGACTGTGCTGTCTGCTCTCTGCCCATGCAATGATTCTGCTTTTTTGTTGCGAAGCCGTTTGGCTCCGCAACAAACAGCAAAATAAGGGGAGACAGCAGGGCTCAGAAGTGAGCCTAGCTGCCTCCCGTTATTCAGCTGACAACGTGGACATGCTGAATGACAAGAGAGGGCTCCTCTTCTGTCAGTCAGTGTGTTCACGTTGCTCAGCATGACCACGCTGACTGATAGGAGAGGACTCCTCTCCTGTCAGTCAGTGTGTTCATGTTGTCAGTGTGATCACGCTAACTGATGGGAAATGAGTTCTCTCTCGTCAGTCAGTGTGTTCACGTTGCTCAGCATGACCATGCTGACTGTCAGTGTGTTCACATTGCTCAGCATGACCACGCTGACTGATGGGAGAGGACTCCTCTCTTGTCAGTCAGTGTGTTCATGTTGTCAGCGTGATCACGCTGACTGATGGGAGAGGAGCTCTCTCTTGTCAGTCAGTGTGTTCACGTTGCTCAGCGTGACCATGCTAACTGATGGGAGAGGAGTTCTCTCCTGTCAGTCAGTGTGTTCATGTTGTCAGTGTGATCACGCTAACTGATGGGAAATGAGTTCTCTCTCATCAGTCAGTGTGTTCACGTTGCTCAGCATGACCACGCTGACTGATGGGAGAGGACTCCTCTCTTGTCAGTCAGTGTGTTCATGTTGTCAGCGTGATCACGCTGACTGATGGGAGAGGAGCTCTCTCGTCAGTCAGTGTGTTCACGTTGCTCAGCGTGACCATGCTAACTGATGCGAGAGGAGTTCTCTCTTGTCAGTCAGTGTGTCCCCGTTGCTCAGCATGATCACACTGACTGACAGGAGAGGAGTCATCTCCTGTCAGTCAGTGTGTTCATGTTGACAGCGTGATCACGCTGACAGGAGAGGAGTTCTCTCTTGTCAATCAGTGTGTTCATGTTGTCAGTGTGACCACGCTGACTGATAGGAGAGGACTCCTCTCCTGTCAGTCAGTGTGTTCATGTTGTCAGTGTGATCACGCTAACTGATGGGAAATGAGTTCTCTCTCGTCAGTCAGTGTGTTCACGTTGCTCAGCATGACCATGCTGACTGTCAGTGTGTTCACGTTGCTCAGCATGACCATGCTGACTGATGGGAGAGGACTCCTCTCTTGTCAGTCAGTGTGTTCATGTTGTCAGCATGATCACGCTGACTGATGGGAGAGGAGCTCTCTCTTGTCAGTCAGTGTGTTCACGTTGCTCAGCGTGACCATGCTAACTGATGGGAGAGGAGTTCTCTCTTGTCAGTCAGTGTGTCCCCGTTGCTCAGCATGATCACACTGACTGACAGGAGAGGGGTCATCTCCTGTCAGTCAGTGTGTTCATGTTGACAGCGTGATCACGCTGACAGGAGAGGAGTTCTCTCTTGTCAATCAGTGTGTTCATGTTGTCAGTGTGACCACGCTGACTGATAGGAGAGGACTCCTCTCCTGTCAGTCAGTGTGTTCATGTTGTCAGTGTGATTACGCTAACTGATGGGAAATGAGTTTTCTCTCGTCAGTCAGTGTGTTCACGTTGCTCAGCATGACCATGCTGACTGTCAGTGTGTTCACGTTGCTCAGCATGACCACGCTGACTGATGGGAGAGGACTCCTCTCTTGTCAGTCAGTGTGTTCATGTTGTCAGCGTGATCACGCTGACTGATGGGAGAGGAGCTCTCTCTTGTCAGTCAGTGTGTTCACGTTGCTCAGCTTGACCATGCTAACGGATGGGAGAGGAGTTCTCTCTTGTCAGTCAGTGTGTCCCCGTTGCTCAGCATGATCACACTGACTGACAGGAGAGGGGTCATCTCCTGTCAGTCAGTGTGTTCATGTTGACAGCGTGATCACGCTGACAGGAGAGGAGTTCTCTCTTGTCAATCAGTGTGTTCATGTTGTCAGTGTGATCACGCTGACTGATGGGAGAGGAGTTCTCTCTTGTCAGTCTGTGTTCACGTTGCTCAGCATGACCACGCTGACTGATAGGAGAGGAGTTCTCTCTTGTCAGTCAGTGTGTTCATGTTGTCAGTGTGATCACGCTAACAGATAGGAGAGGAGTTCTCTCTTGTCAGTGTGTTCATGTTGCTCAGCGTGACCACGCTGACTGATGGGAGAGGAGTTCTCTCTTGTCAGTCAGTGTGTTCACGTTGCTCAGCATGACCATGCTGACTGACAGGAGAGGGCTCCTCCCCTGTCAGTCAGTGTGTTCATGTTGTCAGCGTGATCACGCTGACTGATGGGAGAGGAGTTCTCTCTTGTCAGTCAGTGTGTTCATGTTGCTCAGCGTGACCACACTGACTGATGGGAGAGGAGTTCTCTCTTGTCAGGCAGTGTGTTCACGTTGCTCAGCATGACCATGCTGACTGACAGGAGAGGAGTTCTCTCTTGTCAGTCAGTGTGTTCATGTTGTCAGCGTGATCATGCTGTCTGATGGGAGAGAAGTTCTCTTGTCAATCAGTGTGTTCACATTGCTCAGCGTGACCATGCTGACTGATGGGAGAGGAGTTCTCTCTTGTCAGTTCGTGTGCTCACGTTGCTCAGCATGACCACGCTGACTGATAGGAGAGGACTCCTCTCCTGTCAGCCAGTGTGTTCATGTTGTCAGCGTGATCACGCTGACTGATGGGAGAGGAGTTCTCTCTTGTCCGGCAGCATGTCTATGTGTTGGCTGCGTGGTTGCTTTTTAAGGGTGCATGGAGGTAAGGTAAGTGTTTTTATTTTAAACTAAAAGTGTATATGTGTATTTAAATTAAATGAGTATGTATATGTGTATGTATGAATGCATGCATGCATCTTGGTGTTTGTGTCGATGCTATGTCTGGTTTTATGTATACATGCATGTATGGAGTTGTGTAACTGGTGGATGAATGCATGGGTGAAAGTGTTTTTTGTGAGTGTGTGTTCAGCACCACGCCTAAATGTAGCCGCCCTGGGGGCCACTTCATTAAGTGGTGGGTTCATGGCATCAGAGGTGCACCTAGGCTAAAATGTCAGGGGGGAGAGGGGCTAGCACTTCAAATGTTGGGAGAGGCGCTAACATCAGAGGCTGTGAGGAAGGGGCAAATTTGCTTATGTGGGGGCACCTAACATCTTTCCACATTTCGAATGAGACTATTCTGGTGAAGCTTCAATGTTACAAGCAGCTACCTCTTGCCTTCATTTCTGAAACGTCACACTTAAGGACTGCTGTGAGAATGAGATGTCTCATGTCACCACTTCCCTTCTAATCACTCCCCTAGCATGCAAGTGCTAACCCCACATCACGATTTCAATTATCTGAAAATGTATGGATATGAATGCAGGTGCTAACAGTGAAATGACTTCTCATGGCCATGCTAATCCATATGGCAATTCTCATCCAGTTCCTGCCCTCCTCACTCAAAACACCTCCTCACTAGAACTCTTTGAGCTAGCTTTAAACATGCCTTGCCATCAACCTTTGCCCTCAATGTGCCTGCAAGTGTTTCCTCAAAGGAGTCTTCTGAGAGTTCATGACTTCATTGGAGTTGTAAACACGCAACTGGTGTAATAAAAATGTCTTAATCAGGTCTGCCTTTGGCCACTCAATTTAAAAACACCCTGCGTGTCTTTCGCTGATGTTTTAAAAAAAATAGGTTTTGGCTTGTGTATAAGTTTTAGGCATTTACCAGGCACTGCTATTAGATGCTCAGGTACTGAAACCAGTTTGCACTGGCACTATCAATGGCCAGTTAATACCACTACACAGGACTATGCATCAAGGTAAAAGCAAACATACTGCTTGGCTAAATTGGCCCACATTGAATGTAGGCCAATCTAGCCAGTAATAACACTTATGGTACACAGTCAGCCTGGATATACTTCCTGTGGCATGGCATTTTTACTGGCTGGGAGTCCGTACATGGTAGTAATGGCATATATGGATGCAGTCTGCATCGACATAATTAGAACAACCAGCATGAATATACTTTTATACTAGCATATCTCGCGTGGAAAGGCGGCATGAAATGTTTTGGAACATGTTCCTATGCACAATGTGTGATCTGCAACTATTGGGAATTTCCAGTTGCTTCCATAAAAAACAATTGCAAATTGTATGGATTTCTAGCCAATTTTTCAAAGAAAGTGCTCTATAATGCATACTTTTAACCCAATGTTTCAAACATTTTCTTGGGAGTGAGAACCCCCCTCAAGGAACCCTTGTTTGGTTTGGGCTCCCTCACTGTCCTCTGTTGATCCTGCCTAATTGGCACAAATATTTAAGCCTCTTAAGTTTAGAAATGTACCAGCCTCCACTGTACATCATTTGTCACTGTGTATGACGTGTGTTTTAATGTGCACACAGGGGCAGGGTGCTCCTTAATGATATGATATGGCATTTAAAATGTGCCTGTCTACAAGTGTTTCTAGGCACGATAAGGCAAGGAGCGAGAAACAAAAGAGTAGGACAAAACACAGATCTTACTAGGCCATGTGTCATTCAGATTGCGCTAGAGCAGGGAAGGGGGGAGGGGAGAAGTGCCAAGGGTGGGGTAGGAGGCAGACATGCAGAAACAAAGGAGAACCAAGAGGGCAGCCAACGGGCGGCAAGTGTGGCTACTCATAGGTGCAGCCAACGGGTGGAGAATAAGAGCGGGGACTGTAGGGTTACAGATGCAGACCACAAGTGCAGAGGAGCCAAGAGGCAGAGCAGGATTGCAACAGGACAGGCAGGGACCTGGGCCCGAATTCAGAGCTTGACCAGGTGACCAGTGCATGGATCAGACAAGTGATCAGCAAGGGAGAGGAAGAGAGAAGGCAGAAGCAAAGAGACAGGTCTTGGGGTGCTTCCAGGACCAGAGATGGTTCTCCTCAAGTTTCAGCGAGGCCGGGAGGCTGTTTCCAGGGGGAGGCCCCAGCCAAAGAAAGAGATCTGCCTTCAACTCTTTGCTTGGAAAAGTGACTGACCCTCAGAGAATTGGAGGTGGTGCAGTGGAGAGCTTATGCCATCTTATATATATTTATTCATATGATAAAAAAGTTAGTCTTGCATGAACCTTTCTTCAGTAGAGAAATCTAACTTTGCTGTAGTTAATTTAGAGTTGTAGTAATAAACCATATTTGGGATCCTGAACACAAACTCAAGGGTATATTTCTCGAGTCTCCTGTTTGCGGATGTGCCACCGCTGGCCGAGTGCAAAAAATTGTAAGGGGGCCTCACCAAATGTTTTGCCCCGGGCCTCACCACAGCTTCTGACAGCCCTGCGTATGTAAAGCCATAAAGGAAAGAAAGCAGAAACCGCAAACATGCACAAGAACAACCAATCATCTATCCAGGCACATGAATGTTATCAGCGCACAGGCCAAACACAGGAATCATGCACCCTGCAATGCCATTCACAGGCCATGAAGTTGATGACTGCTGGTTTAGAGCAATGTGCATAGTGTAGCACTACAATCCAAATGTACACTACATTTAACTGGGATGGTAGAACATGCTGTGCAACAATGTCGAAAACAATGCATGAACAGAGTGTCCATCAACATGCCTTTTGAAAATGGAATACATCCACAATGCACTTCTGCAATGATATACATAATTCAAGCAACAATATGCAGCCAACATTATCATGCCCACACACAACATGCACACTCATCCCCAATGTGTACACATTACAAACATACACTCAATCAAGGACATACATAATTGATACGAATGAAAGCTCAGATTAAAGTTAACTTACACTTTAATGTGCACTGTTAATACTTTTGAGAGGTGTATATATCTGTAAACCTCAAAAGCTCTACATACGTGATTGGGAGTATGTGTTGTAACAGTGTGTGCTGTAAGACAACGGGCCTCATTACAAGTTTGACGGTAGCCTTGCCTGTTATACAGGCAGGCTGCTGCCAAACTTGCGAATTTTACCCGTGCCTGGCAATGGGGAAACACAGGGCTATTACAGCCTTGGCAGACCCTTTATTTCCCCACTGCCAGGCGCCAGTATTTTCTTCTCCCCATTCCGATAGGACTCAATGGGAATGGGAAGGCCGGTAGCACAGGAACCATTCATAATGATGCCTGTGCTACCGGCAAGGTCTGCGAGCGGGTGTCTTTCAGTCCACCAGGTCAGACCTGGCGGACTGAAAGGCATCCGCTTGCAGAACTCGTAGTTTGCCGGCCCGATAACAATGGTACCGGCAAGCTTACCAGGACCGTTGTTACTGGACCGGTAAACTTGTAATGAGGCCCAATGTGTTGTAAGAGGTCATGTCATAGGAGCATTTGTCTTATGAGCATGCATGTATGTCATAGGAGCATTTGTAGTTGTGAAACCAGAATGTGTGGAGAAGCCTGGTTTGTTATCATTAGAGAATCATTACCCATTGTTACAGAATGATTACCCATTTAGGGATTAGTTATCCATCATACATTATGATTAGTAGTGACATGAAGTAGTGACATTAGACTATCAACATATATGTAGCCATTTTCAATATGATAGAATGAGGCCTGATATATATGAAGTGCCTTGCTAGTGCCATCTAGAGACACATGTTATATTCGCTAGAGACATGTAGGCACATGTAGAGATATGTTGTTATGTATTATGCATGCATTGTAGAGTGTGCACTTAGAATATGCATTGAATCTGCATTATAGATAGCGCTTGGGTTTGCGAGTGAGAGAGTAAGCACTAGAGAAAGCATGAAGACATCAAGAATGAAACAGAGAGAACACAAGCGCCGCGGCACAGCGAAGTTGTTATGGTACACTGAAAGATTGGAATGTGTAAACAGTTTGGCTGTTCAGGTCGCCTTTGCCTTAGTAGAGACACGGAGAAGGAGGCTTTATCAGCCTGGCTGGTGTTAGCAGACAGAAAAGGTGGGGGCAGGCAGCAGGGAGCTTTGACTCACAGAGACATGCAAGGAGAGAGGGATTTCAATGGAGAAATATGGTGAGATGGTAAGATGGTGTTTTGTACGCAGACAGAAGAAGGCCATGGCATAGATATGGAATAAATATGATGTATTAATGTCACAATGACAGAACATGCAGTAATTGAACAAGTACAAGACATGCATCACAGACTTTTAGGAACTTCTTAGATTTAGAAATGATGACAGAGAGAGAACGAGTGTAACCATAGGGATGTATGTACGTCATTGAATAGTATAACCAGAGCTAAGGGAGATGTGAAGTTTTTAGATGGAGATGGAGATGCTCTCTGACTCTGAGATCGAGGGAATTTTGGATGGAGCTTCACTCTGAGAGAGGAAGCATTGGGGAAGCATTCTGATGAGTGCTAATGCAGATTGATCTGGCAGAGAGAGGCCAAGGAGAGGCCCTGGCTGACTGGCTGGTTGCAGAGTGGGAAGCTTGCACAGGGCAAGAAGGGGAGTACTGCCTAATTGATCACATGGGGAATTAGGACAGACACTCACACAGAGCTTTGGCTGACATGCATAAAAGGTGCAAATTTGAGATTTGCATTATAGTAGTGTTTGCTGTGCATGAATAAATGTATTCCATTGTATATAATTGTATTATAATTGAAACTGAATGTGTGTTTTTATTTGTGTATGTGTCTATTCTTAGGGTTATGGTATTAGCTTATGTTTGTGTGTCCATAGCTGTCATGACCACTGCTTTCAAGGAGTCAGGACCTACCCAACATCCTTGGAAACAGGCTCATAACATGCCTTATCGGCACCAGCAAGTCCCAATAGGGACCTTTTGGACCTTGTCCTGGCACCGGTGGTGCCAGGCTCATAGTAAGGACCCGTCCCGGCACAGGAAGCGCCGGGCTCATATCAAGTGTAAACGTGCTTGGGTGAACCTACCTGAAGCAGACCATGCTGCTTACTTACCAGCCAGATGATGCTTTACTCTCTTCTAACAGGAACTACTTTTCTTTCTGGGTGGGGCAGGCACCACTCCCTGGATCACTGAGGCTGGAACTCTTCTGGAAGCAGGAACTCTTTTACCTGGGCGCGGCTGCTGTGGAAGAAGACACCTAAGTACTCCTATGGGCTATTTAAACCACACCCGATTGGTACCACATGCTTCGCGTTATTCTGCATCTGCAGCAGGACGCTCACCGTGTCAGCTCCAGCGAATCTTCAGCTCCGGATCCTGTAGTCACGAAAATTACCTGCTGGGAACCAATCTTCAATCTTCAGCAGCTCCTGCAAAACAAAAGGCACAGGTTAGACAAAGGCAAAGTTAGCGCTTCAACTCACCCGATCCATCGGCAGCATCCAAGTCGTTTTCTTTTCTGCATTCCGCATCCGGCATCGGGCCTGCTAAGACAAAGAACATTGGTTAGTAACGCTCAGTTACAATACTGCTTACCTGTGTAGCGCTTGCTCCAAACCTTGTTCGCGCTGCATTCCGGCACCTGTAAAAACAAAAGGGGACACTAAGGTGCATTCTACGGCCCTAAAGCAGCCTTCCTACTTACGTGCCTTCGAATTCACCATCTTCTTGTTACGCTCTCTGCCACGAATCCGGGAGAGCATCATCTTTGGCATCGACAGCATCCTAAAGGCAAAAAACATATACATAAGGAAAAAGACATTTAAAGAGAGCAATCTAAAGAGAACTTTAATACTTACAAGTCACGCTCGTGCAGCAAACGGCGGCATCGCTCTCACCTACCCTCTGCAATCAAGAGGCGGAACTCACATCCAGTGAAGTAACTGGACCCAGCGCCCCTGCACAAGACGCAGGATGGAGAGCTCAGCATTCACTTACTTAAGGTGAGCACAACAATCATCTGAGTACTACGGGGAGAAAGGGAGAGAGGGGCTAGGAACTTCTCCCATCCTTCCAGCCACTAATACCTTGATTTTCCACTTGCAGACACCTCACTCTGCAGGTCAAGCTTTCGGTGAGGAAGGGGCCAAATCCGGGAGCCAAACGAACCCTACGCCTAACGTTGAAGACGTTTGCAGCGCCCAGCCCAAGACCAGCGCCTCCGAGGGAACCAGGTGAGCGTTACAGAACGCGAAGCCTCCCAAACACTTCCCGCCCAGGCGCAATGGAGACTTCAGACATAGACCAATTGGCCCAGTTGCTCGGGGAGTTGAGAGCAGAAGTACACGCAGCACGCCAGGAAACAAATGCCCTAAGGAGAGAGCTAGTGGTTTCTAAGGAGCGAACAGACGACTTGGCTAGACAATTGTTACAAGCCCAAGCGGGACAGACTCCTCTGCCTACCCCTGGTGGAAGCCATACCCAACGGCTTCCTCTAATCCGGTGCAAATTAATCTACCAGGAAATGTACCTTTGGCTCCGCCCGAACGCTTTTCAGGTGATCCGAAAAGGTTTGCTGTGTTCATCAATCAGTGTCGTTTGCACTTTCTGTGTAGACCTGCCGCTTTTCCAACAGACCAGGCTAAGGTAGCCTTTGTGCTCTCATATCTTAGTGGCAGCGCCGCAGATTGGTCTATTCCTTTAGTGACTCAGGATAACCCTATCCTTTATAATTTCCAGGACTTCCAAGCTAGTATGGAAAGATTGTTCGCAAGGCATTCTCAGGGACAGGCTCTGGACAATGAACTTCTTTCACTACGACAGGGCAATCAAGATCTTCTGGCCTACATTGCATCATTTAACAGACTAGTGGTTGAAACCGGATGGCCTGAGGATAAGAGAATCACCCTTTTCTATAGAGGCCTTCGTGGAGAACTTAAAGACGTTCTGGCCCAGGTGGTGAATCCACCACAAGACTGTTCCGAATACATTGATCTGGTGGTGCAATTAGATCATAGAATACAAAATCGAAAAGCCGATCGTTCCAGGTTTGAAAATCGAGTTTTTTCAAGACCACAGAGCTCCGTTAAAGGAAATGATACCGTGGAACCCATGCAGATTGGGGTGGTGAAAGGACCTCTAACCCAAAAGGAAAGAGAAAGGAGAAGACAACTACAATTGTGCCTCTATTGCGGGAACTCAGGGCATTTCCTCCAAGATTGCCCAGTGAAATCAAAGAAGAAGACAGTAGGAGCTTCCGATAAGGGTGCCAAAGGTTCTGAGTCGGAAAACGACCTCGCCCGACAAGTGTAGAGGTCCGCTTGCCGAGCGTAAAAACCAGTTCTTTGACCTCGCATTTTACCATGCCCATGGTCCTCGTGAGTCCGGAACAACCCAATCGTATGCATGCCATTAAAGCATACATTGATAGTGGCGCAATCGGCAATTACGTGGACTGTGAATTGGCCGCCAGGATGAATCTGTCTCTTTGTCCTAAGTCGGTGAAAGACGTCATCACCACCGTGGATGGTACGGAAATAGCTTCCGGACCAGTTACTCACACCACCATGGAAGTGACGTTGGTAAGCCAAGACGGACATCAAGAGAAAATCGTGTTTGACGTGATCAAGGCTCCACAGTTTCAAGTTATCCTGGGAATCCCTTGGCTGGAAAAACACAATCCTCAAATTGATTGGCGAGCAAAGACAATCCGGTTTCCAGAATGCGCACCTACCTGCTTCCCACAGCCCCCCACGAAGCTAGCTGCAACTGTTTCTGAGAGTCCTCACCTGCCTCCTGAATACCGGGAATTTCAGGATGTCTTTCGGAAAGATCAAGCTAATTCACTGCCTCCTCACAGATCATACGACTGCCAAATAGACTTGGTTCCAGGATCCACTCCTCCATGCAGTCGAATTTATGCCCTCACAGAACCTGAAAATCTTCACCTAAGGCAGTATTTGGATCAGTACCTGGCTAATGGATTTATCCGTCCCTCGAAGTCCCCAGCCTCTTCAGCTTTGTTCTTCGTGCCAAAAAAAGAGGGAGACCTAAGAACATGCATAGATTACCGTGCCCTGAACCAGATTACGATTAAGAACAGATATCCGTTACCATTGATCCCTGAACTTCTTGACCAGGTTAAAAGTGCCTGTATCTACACAAAGCTGGACCTCAGAGGAGCTTACCATTTAGTACGAATAAAAGAGGGCGATGAATGGAAGACGGCCTTTCGTACTAAATATGGACTGTTCGAGTATCAAGTAATGCCCTTTGGGCTTTGCAACGCTCCGGCAGCCTTTCAGTATTTTATGAATGACGTCCTCAGAGAGCTCATTGATGTATGTGTAGTTGTCTATATTGATGACATTCTGGTCTACTCGTCCTCTGAGGCGGAACATCGAAAACATGTCACCGCAGTACTGGAGCGGCTCCGAAAACACAAACTCTTTGCGAAATTGGAAAAATGCGTTTTTCACGTCACAGAGGTCGAATTTTTGGGATTCATTTTGTCACCAAATGGAGTCCACATGGACTCAAGAAAAGTGGACGCTATCATTAAGTGGCCCTCACCAACGTCAGTGAAAGGAGTTCAAAGCATGTTGGGCTTCGCTAACTTTTATCGAAGATTTATCCCAGATTTTTCTCGAGTTGTCCAACCCATTACAGCCCTCCTCAGAAAGAATAAACGTTTCGAGTGGTCTACAGAGGCTGAACAAGCTTTTCAGGAACTAAAAACAAAATTCACCTCGGCTCCAGTTCTAAAACATCCTCGCCCGGAACTTCCCTATATCGTAGAGACTGATGCTTCCAGTCTCGCAATGGGAGCAGTGCTTTCGCAAAGAGACCCGGAAACAAATCAGTTACACCCAGTGGCATTTTGGTCCCGCAAATTTTCAGCTCCTGAAATCAACTATACCATTACAGATAAGGAACTTTTGGCGATTAAGTCCGCCTTTAAAGCTTGGCGGCATTATCTCTTGGGAGCCCGACACACAGTCACCGTCATCACGGATCATCGTAGTTTACAGTACCTTAAATCAGCCAAAGCTCAATCCTCTAGACAACTTCGCTGGGCATTGTTTTTCGCCGAATTCGACTTTGTGATAACTTACCGACCAGGCAACAAGAATGGTAAAGCAGACGCTCTCTCCCGAATTGGAGTAGATGAACTCACGACCAATCCTGAACCCGTACCTATAATTCCGGAACAGAGAATCCTGGGTTTAATAGATGCACAATCCATTGAAGACATTGAAACTAAAGTTAAAGATCTTCTGACTCCAGCAGAAGTGCAAGACTGGCAACTCAAGGGAAATGATTTCACAATGGATAAGAACCTATTATACTTTCGAGGAAGATTATATCTACCATGTACCGATTTACAAAGACAGGTGATCTCTTGTTACCATGACTCCTTAATGGAAGGACATCCCGGCATTACCAAAACGTTGGAAAAGATAAAGAGACATTTTTGGTGGCCATCTTGGAGAAAGGACATTAAGGACTTCATTAATTCTTGTGGCGTATGCGCTCAAAGCAAAAGCCAGAAGGAGAAACCAGCAGGCCTCCTACATCCAATAGACGTTCCTCCATATCCATGGCATACTCTCTCCATGGACTTCATCACGGATTTACCACCATGCTCCGGATTTAATACAATCTTAGTGATTGTGGACCTATTCTCGAAAATGGCTCATTTCATCCCATTGAAAGGGTTACCTACAGCTCCAATTTTGGCCCGAGAATTCCTCGAAAACATCGTTCGGTTGCACGGCTTTCCTTCAATTTTAATCTCAGATAGAGGGAGTCAATTTATTTCCCACTTCTGGCGGAGTTGTTGTCGTCTAGCCCAAATTGACATAAGGCTTTCGACCAGCCACCATCCCCAGACTGACGGGCAGACCGAGAGGACCAATCAAACCTTGGAACAGTATCTACGCTGCATGTTACAACAATCAGAGGGCACTTGGAAAGACATTCTCTGGATTGCGGAGTACGCTTATAATAATTCAGTCCACGCCGGAACAGGAAAGACTCCGTTTTTTCTTTCATATGGAATACACCCTCGCACCTCAAATCTTGACCCACCTCAGACTCTTGGAACACCCGCTGTAGATCATCTGCATTCGACAATCACTCAAGCCTTTAAAGAGGCCACATCTCACCTTAAGCAGGCCAAGGAGCAATATAAAAAGTGTGCGGATCTACATCGAAAGGAAGCTCCTCAATATCTTGTGGGAGATCAGGTCTGGCTATCCACCAAACATTTACCCCTAAAAGGACCGCGTACTTTCAATCCACGATATCTGGGGCCTTACCCAATCACTGCCATAATCAATCCAGTGGCGGTTAAATTGGGCCTACCTGCTCATATGAAAATACATCCAGTTTTCCAAGTTTCACTACTGAAACCCATGCAACCTGGAACCCGTTTGACAAAATCTCCAGACCCTATTCTTGTGGACGGAGAACTAGAATTCGAAATACAAGACATATTAGACTCCAAGATTTCCAAATCTAAATTATACTATCTGATTGACTGGAAAGGTTATGGCCCCCAGGAACGATCTTGGGAACCGTCGGAACATGTTCATGCACCCCGTCTGGTTAAGAAGTTTCATCGAACTTTTCCTGATAAACCAAAACCCCCGGAGAGAACAAATTTGGGAGGGGCCTTGAGGGGGGGTGCTGTCATGACCACTGCTTTCAAGGAGTCAGGACCTACCCAACATCCTTGGAAACAGGCTCATAACATGCCTTATCGGCACCAGCAAGTCCCAATAGGGACCTTTTGGACCTTGTCCTGGCACCGGTGGTGCCAGGCTCATAGTAAGGACCCGTCCCGGCACAGGAAGCGCCGGGCTCATATCAAGTGTAAACGTGCTTGGGTGAACCTACCTGAAGCAGACCATGCTGCTTACTTACCAGCCAGATGATGCTTTACTCTCTTCTAACAGGAACTACTTTTCTTTCTGGGTGGGGCAGGCACCACTCCCTGGATCACTGAGGCTGGAACTCTTCTGGAAGCAGGAACTCTTGTACCTGGGCGCGGCTGCTGTGGAAGAAGACACCTAAGTACTCCTATGGGCTATTTAAACCACACCCGATTGGTACCACATGCTTCGCGTTATTCTGCATCTGCAGCAGGACGCTCACCGTGTCAGCTCCAGCGAATCTTCAGCTCCGGATCCTGTAGTCACGAAAATTACCTGCTGGGAACCAATCTTCAATCTTCAGCAGCTCCTGCAAAACAAAAGGCACAGGTTAGACAAAGGCAAAGTTAGCGCTTCAACTCACCCGATCCATCGGCAGCATCCAAGTCATTTTCTTTTCTGCATTCCGCATCCGGCATCGGGCCTGCTAAGACAAAGAACATTGGTTAGTAACGCTCAGTTACAATACTGCTTACCTGTGTAGCGCTTGCTCCAAACCTTGTTCGCGCTGCATTCCGGCACCTGTAAAAACAAAAGGGGACACTAAGGTGCATTCTACGGCCCTAAAGCAGCCTTCCTACTTACGTGCCTTCGAATTCACCATCTTCTTGTTACGCTCTCTGCCACGAATCCGGGAGAGCATCATCTTTGGCATCGACAGCATCCTAAAGGCAAAAAACATATACATAAGGAAAAAGACATTTAAAGAGAGCAATCTAAAGAGAACTTTAATACTTACAAGTCACGCTCGTGCAGCAAACGGCGGCATCGCTCTCACCTACCCTCTGCAATCAAGAGGCGGAACTCACATCCAGTGAAGTAACTGGACCCAGCGCCCCTGCACAAGACGCAGGATGGAGAGCTCAGCATTCACTTACTTAAGGTGAGCACAACAATCATCTGAGTACTACGGGGAGAAAGGGAGAGAGGGGCTAGGAACTTCTCCCATCCTTCCAGCCACTAATACCTTGATTTTCCACTTGCAGACACCTCACTCTGCAGGTCAAGCTTTCGGTGAGGAAGGGGCCAAATCCGGGAGCCAAACGAACCCTACGCCTAACGTTGAAGACGTTTGCAGCGCCCAGCCCAAGACCAGCGCCTCCGAGGGAACCAGGTGAGCGTTACAATAGCATAGTAATTTAGGAGTAACACAGTGCACAATTGCCCTGTGATACAAGAGCAGGTGGAGCATAGTGATTCACCCCCCGAGGTAGATTTGTTGCAATTCCATACAGTAGCTAAATGCATCATAGGAGCATGTTTTGTATGAGTGCATGTTGAAGAAATGTCCCTCAGAGTGTGTTATAAAAGAGTGGTAGGTGTGCATCATTATAGTGTACATCGCATGAGTATGACATATGAGTTTGTGTGACTGGAGCATGTGCCGTAAGAGCAGGTTTTGTATGTACATGTGGTCTGTCTAGTAGGAGTGTGTGTAGCAGGTGTGTTTCAGAGGAACATGTATAAAAGGAGTGTGTGTTGAAGGAGTGCATGTAATAGCAACACAAGTAATAGGAGCATGTGTTGTAAGGGTATGTGTCATCACAGTGTGTGTCTTGTGCAATAAGTGAGCATGGTAAGAGTGTGCATGGTAACAGTGTGTGTGATGGGAGCGTGTATCATATGATCATGTGTTTTAGGTGTATGTGTCATAGGTGCATGTGTACTAGGTGCATGTGAGAGTATGCGTCATATGTCCACATGTTATATTTGCTGCATATTGTTGTTTGAGTTAAATATTTTCTTGAGTGTATGTTTATAATGTGTATGTAGTGGGGTTGAATGTGTATGCTGTTTGTGGTCATGATAAGGTTGGCTGCATATTATTGCTTGAGTTACATATTTCTTTCATTAAGTGTACGTTTGTAATGTGTAGGCAGTGGGGGCAAGGGTGTACGTTCAGTGTGAGCATGAAAATGTTGGTTGCATATTGTTGCTTCAATTATGTATTTCATTGCTTGAGTGCATGTCTATGCTGTCAGGTGAGCATGTATGTTGTGAGTGTGTTGTATGTGGTTGTGTGGCCATGATTATGGTGGCTTTTTTAATTTAGTTATGTATTTCCTTGCTTGAGACTATGTTGCTTGAGTGTATGTTTCTAATATGTGCTCAGTGGTGGGTGAGTGAGTATGCTGTTAGTGGTCAGGATAATGTTGGTTGGATATTCTTGCTTGAATTATGTATTTCCTTGCTTGAGTGTATGTGATATGATATGATATGGCATTTATAACGCGCCTATACACAAGTGTTTCAAGGCGCGACGAGGCAAGGGAGGGGGAACAAAAGGAGGATGACAATGATCCTACTAGGCCAGGTGTCATTCAAATCGCGCAAGTGCAGGGAAGGAGGGAGAGGGAAAGTGCATGGGGGAGGGGAGAGGGGAAAGTGTAGTACAAGGATAATAGAATAAATAAGATAATAAAACGGCCAGCTGGTGGCAAGTGCAGGGTAAGTGCAGAGATAAGTGCTGGTAGGGGGACTGTAGGGATACAGCAAACAGTCCATGGGGTTGCCACGGAGGCAGTGCAGGTGTGCAGCTGTCAGTGCCTGGGCCCAAGATCAGAAAGGGTGGCCAGGTAACCAGTGCAGTTTCAGCCAGGAATTCAGCAGGGGAGAGAGGGAGAGAAGGCAGAGGCAAAGAGGAAGGTTTTGAGGTGCTTCTGGAACCGGAGATGGTTCTCCTCAAGTTTCAGAGAGGCAGGAAGGCTGTTCCAGAGGGAGGCCCCTGCTGAAGAGAGAGATCTACCACCAACTCGTTGCTTGGAGAAGCGACTGACACTGAGGGAGTTGGAGGCAGATGAGCGAAGAGCGCGAGAAGGAAGATATTTGGGATGAGAGAGTTGAGGTAATGCAGCTCCAGTACCCACAAGGCCTTGTGGACAATGCAAAGGGTTTTGAACTTAATCCTCGCAGCCACTGCGAGCCAGTGCAGGGATTTCAGTCCTGGAGAGATACAATCCCTGGACTTGAGGCCAAGGATAAGTCTTGCAGTCCTGTTCTGGATAAGTTGAAGAGGGCAGAGAGTAGAGGCAGGCAGATTAAGGTAGAGGCTGTTACAATAGTCCAGCCTAGAGAGAACCAGGGCTCTGGAGATGGTGAGCTTCTGGGGGAAGGATAGGGAAGGAAGAATACCTCTGAGGATGTGCAACTGGTAGTGTGACTTCTTAGAGACATCAGAGATGTGAGGAGAGAAGGAGAGAGTGGAATCGAAGATGACCGCAAGGTTTTTAGCCTTGCAGGTGAGAGCCAGAAGAGGGCCAAGAGAGACCGGCCAGAGAGCTGCAGGGAAGGAGGGAGAGGGTGTGACGATGAGTAGAATCTCAGTCTTACTGGCATTAAAGCAGAGGTCATTGGCGCACACCATTCCTGGATAGCAGAAAGACAGTCAGAGATGAGGGAAGGAGAGGAGGAGGCTGAGGGAAGCCTGAAAATGAGCTGGGTATCATCCGCATAGCACTGGAAATTTGGGCAGAGAGCGGCGATGCAGTGGGCAAGGAGTGCCAGGTATTGGTTGAACAGCCAGGGAGAGAGGTTAGATCCCTGGGGTACACCCCAGGTAGAGAAAAAGGTATCAAAGAGGAAGGACCCAAGTTGGACCTGGGAGGGTCGGTCATTGAGCAAAGAAGTCAGCCACGCCAGAGCCTGACCAGTGATTCCCAGGTTATCACGGAGACGGTTGAGCAGGATGGCATGGTTGACAGTGTCAAAGGCAGAGGAGATATCAAGCAAGATGAGGACACAAGGGGTGTTAGAGTCAAGATTGGAGAGCAGGTCTTCACGGATGTTCAGGAGAGCAGTTTCCGTGCTTCTGGAAGCTCTGAAGCCAGACTGATGGTCATGAAGACAACCAACAGGTTTGGTGTGGAGCTTAAGCTGGGAGATGGCCAGTTTCTCCAAGAGCTTACCCAGGAAGGGAGTAATGGAAATTGGGCGATAGTTAGCCGGGCAGGAGGGGTCGGCAGAGGGTTTCTTAAGAAGAGGGTGCACAAGGGAGTGCTTCAGGGGGGTTGGGAAGACTCTGGTGATGAAGGAGTAGTTGCAGAAATCAGCCAGGGCAGGAGCCAGGGAGTCAATGTGGTCCTTGATAGTTTTGGAGGAACAGGGGTGAACCTGTTTTGACGAGACTTTCATAGATCAGACTTATCTAGAAACCTTGTCTGGGAGAAAAGGGGAAAGGAAGAGAAAGAGGGAGGAGGGGTGGCTGCAGGAGGGCCAGAGGAAGAGCAGGAAGTAGGGGAAGGTGTGAATAGGTGGAGAGTGTGGACAAGATGTCCTGAGTTTTAGAGATGAAATGAGAGGCCAGTGCTGTGCAGAGGGCCTGGGAAGGGACAGGGGAGGTAGAGACTGCGGCAGGATTGGCCAGTTCCTTGAGGATTTTAAAGAGTTCAGCTGAGTTGTTAGATGCTGCAGAGAAGCGGGCTTGGATATGAGTTCTCTTCTTGGTTTGGACATGTGCGTAATGTGCATGCAGTGGGAGAGACTGTGTATGCTGTGTGTGCTCATGATAATGCTTGCTGCATATTATTGATGAATTATGTATTTCCTTGCATAACTGTATGTTTGTAATGTAAATGCAGTCGGAGTGACCGTGTATATTATGTTTGGACATGATATTGCTTGTTGTGTGAAGTATAATAATGGGGAAGACTACGTTATAAAAAGATATGAATTTATTGATACTTATATATATTTATATTAACATAAATAAAGGGGATATGAAAGGAGCAGCTGAAGGAAGGTCCTCCAGCTTCTTCACCGCCTGCTCCAGTCCTCCCACATTCTATTCCGCATTCTCCTTCCAGAATCTTTCCTGCATCTTCACCAAGTATAGCAAGCATTGCTATACTGCACATCCCTCTTCTTTCAAAACATCTTCTTCATACACCATAGTCCATTAAGTAACTCGATGCTTCCTTCCAAACCTTGATCTTGAAGTTTGTCCCACTATCGGTATATGTATTGAATTTGATGGTAAGGAAGAATTTTGACTCATCATGCTTTTACTAACATCAATCCTGTCCACATGCTCACAGTTATCATTCCCTTTCATCACCATTATTCTACCATTATTCCATACTCTCCCATCACTCATCCTCACAGCATGTTTAAAAACTTCAACAACTTTAATAGGATTTGACCACTTACCGCCTTTCACTCTCAATGCCTCTGGTAATTTGATTCTCACATAACACCATACATCAGGGTCCTTGTTGACCCTACATCTCCTCTTATCATTCCATGCCTTGTTACTACTTTGTCTCAATCTAATCTTAGCTTCTACATCACTGGTGACTACTCCTATATTTAGCACATCACTCATCCACCCTGGACATAATTTGGTGGTTGCTTTCCTACCCCTACTCAACTCGAATGGTGATACTCCAGTCGTATTATGTGGAGTAAACCTATGTGCTATAACCATCATTATAACCACTTCTTTCCATTTGCCCACGCCCCTTAATGGCATCTTTGAGTATTCTATTATATCTGTCCACTACACCTTTCATCTGGGGGTGATAGATAGCTCTGGTAACATGCGTAATGGTCTTCTCCTTCAAATACTCTTCCATTTCTCTAGAAACAAATTGGGGACGATTATCTGATAACATAACTTCTGGATAACCTTCGCGACCACATATCTCTTCCATGAAATTAATAATATTCTTGGTCGTAACACTTGACATCATCTTTACTTCTGCCCATATTGTTAACATGTCAATCACCACTACACAACATGTTTGACACCCATCACTCCATACTGGACCACCAATGTCTATACCAACTTTCATCCAGGGTCTATCTGGTATGTCAGTCAACACCATGGAATATTCATCACCCACACAACTCTTGTCAGATTTATTACAAAGGATGCAGTTTCTAACACTCCTTTCGATTTGTGCATCACATCCTGGCCACCAATATGTGTTCCTTATTCTATTCTTCGTTTTGGAAATGCCTTGGTGCCCTTCACGTCCTAGTTCTATTATCTTCTTTCTGATATCTTCCGGGGGAACCAGTCTGTCTCCTCTGAGCAGGTATCCATTTTGTGTGCTTAATTCGTCTCTGACACTCCAAAATCCTTCAACTTCTGCTTCTTGAATGTTACTAATGGGAACATTTCTTCTGTTGATATTTTCCATTATAAGCTTCATTTTGGTATCTTTGTTCATCCCTTCCAACCATTCATCTCTGGAAATGGCTGCATCTTGAAGTATACATATCATTTCTTGTTGTCCTTCCTCACTTTCACATTCTTCCTGAGAATTTACCAATCTAGATAGGTAGTCTGCAGCATAATTCCTTACGCCAGGAATGTATTTTATTACTACATCAAATTCTTGCATTCTGTGAACCCATCACCTTATTCTCCCTGATACCTTATCTAATCATTTACTCATGAACAATTCCACAAGGGGTTTGTGGTCGGTATGTATTTCAAAACTTGTTCCCCACACAAAACTTCTAAATTTGTTAACTGCCCATACAATGGCCAAAGCTTCCTTCTCAGTAGTTACATAAGTTTTCTCTGCTCCCTTTAATAGTCGCGATGCAAATGCTATTATTTTCTCTTCTCCATCATGTACTTGTGTTAACAATGCACCCAGTCCCACGTTGCTAGCATCTGTTGTAATCATTCTACATTGTCCTCGTACATAATACATGGTGCTGTTGCTAAAGCATTCTTAATGTACTTAAATTCTTTTTCACACTCTAACTACATTCAAATTTCACATTCATTTTGGTGAGATCTCTTAGCACAGCTGTGTGATCGGCAAATTTCCTTACATACTTTGAATAATATTCGGCCATTCCTAGAAATGTTCTTAACTGTTCTTTATTGCTGGGAATTGCCATTTTTTCAATTGCTGACATTAAATCTGGTTTGGGTGCAATCCCTTCTTTTGATATGACATGACCTAAATATTCAATCTCCTTTCTATGGATCTTTGACTTTTCCTTACTTAGTGTCATGCCCATTTTGTGTAGTTTCCTCAATGCTTTATCTAGCCCACTATCATGTTCTGGCTGGTCATTGGCATATATGAGAATGTCATCTTGAAAGAACCCTATACCATCATCACCATCAAATATGTGGTGCATAGTTTTTTTAAACACTGAGGCTGCTGAGATGAGGCCAAACGGCATTCTCCGATATTGATACAGACCTTCAGTTGTTATGAATGCAGTTAAATGTCTTGAGTCTTTATGCAACGGAATTTGATGGTATGCAGAGTTGAGATCTAGCGTCGTAAACACTTTGGCTGATCCCATAGTTGATATCAGTTCTTGAATATTTGGCAATGGGTGTCTTTCTGGAATTATACATTTGTTTAATTCCCTCAGATCAATGCACACTCTGACTTTTCCTGAGATTTTCCTCACAATTACTAATGGTGACACCTATTCTGCAGAATTAATTTGTTTAATTATCCCTTGTTCTTCTAGTTTCTTTAATTCCTTCTTTACTTCCTCTCTCATGGCTAAAGAAACACTCCTCAACTTCTGTGCAATTGGTTTGCAATTTTCTTTGAGCTGTATTCGATGTGTGATACCTTTCACACAACCTATTCCATCTCTGAACACTTCATTCTTTATTCTTTCTATGGTCATCTCAACCGATTCCACATTATAAATGGATTCTTCCGTGCTGGCATCTAGTCGGACTTTAAGCCACACTCTGTGTGTCCAGCTGAGCAAAGGAGATGCCCCCTTTTTTGATACATATATTTTGCCAATGGTGGTTCTGTCTTTGAATGCCAATGTTGCTTCAAACCAACCTATTATGTCTATGTTTACCCCTCCATAGGCACTGGGATTGATGCCCGATTCATTTAACCACTTCAGACCAATCTTTTTCCATATTGCCTCTGGTAATAACATATATTTTCCTCCAGAATCCGTCATAATTTTTATTGGAGAGCCATTTATCATAATGGTGGTCCTGGGACTTTCCAATTCCACTTTGTTATCACTATCACTGATGGCAAAAACACATTCTTCTTCTTCATTTTCTTCTTTGCCACCGATCCAATTCATATTCTCTTTGTCGATCCTGCAACATTTGTCCAGATGACCCCTTCCATTGCAGTTCCTGCAAATTATGTGGATGGCAGGACATTTGGGGCTGTTGGCCCAGTGCGTAGGACTATCACATCTAAAACAGGTTCTGCTCCTTGCTCTGCCTCTTTGACTTATTTAGGGTCAGCGATTGACCATAAAACGTCCTCTGTTGTATCCACCGTACCCACATCCAAATCCTTGACTTCTCACATCTCCATTGTACTTGAATGTACTTTGCATTTTCGATTCTTCTTTCCTCTTCATTGATGAACTATAACTGTTCCCATTGTCAACTTTTGTTGTCTGCATAGCATTAATGGTGGTTTCCGTTTTCAAGGAAGTGCTTTTTATCCTATCTACCAAAGTCTACATAATTGTCCATGTGTTCTACTTCGTTAGCAATGCGTAATCCCACATCAAGATTCGGGTCATCCTCAGCCCACAGTCTTTCTCTAATCTTGGCACTACTACATTCTAGCATAAATTGATCTCTCAGTCTCTCATCTAGTTGGTGTCCAAATTTACAGTTCTTGGCAAGTTTTCTTAAGTTTGTTATATATTGTTCAACACTTTCCCCCATTTCTTGTGATCTCTTCCCAAACTTGTACCTTTCCGGTATTATGCTTAGATTCTTTTTATAGTGTTTGTTTAACTTAGCAATGCATTTCTCATATTCATTCATATCCCCTTCATCTGGCAAGTTTGGTATGTCTTCATACTTTTCCTGTCCTGCTGGTCCTAAGCAATGTAGTAACAGTGACTTCTTTCTTTCTACACTGTAGTTCGTTCCACACACTACAGTAGCATAATGTTCAAAAGATGTTAACCAACTTTTCCATGGTAAATTCTGTTCACCAGCCTCGGGCAAAAACATGTCTGGTGGGAGAACACTGTGTATAGTCATATTTCTGTCAGTGGATCGGTCACCTGCTCCTCTGTCATCAATGGTCTACTTGACTTCTGCTCTTTCCTTATAATGACATAAGCAACACCTCTGTTTATTAATTTCTCACTGTTGCAGTATGATGGCAAACAAATAGAGAAAGAAAATAAAATTCCATTTTTTTTTAACTGGGACGAGTGGGAGCAGATCAGATGCCCCTTATATTCTTTTCTGTGCGTGCACAGGAACTTGTTTCAGAGTTTTGAATTTGGGGGTGAATACATTTGAATGAGTTAATTTGTTCTGTATGCGTATGCTTATCCCGAATCAGCCGCTTGATTTTGCCGAGTCGTGGGTATACGAAATGACTCTTGTATTGTTGCCGGTCGCCTACGGCAACACTAAACAACAAAGATGGCTCCACATAATCAACGTACGGCACAACGTTGTAGGTGCTTTACTCTGAAGCATCCTGTCTCATGCAGGACTTTCAGACAATGCGGGCGCGCGGCTTGTCAACGGCAAGTTCGTAATATCACTTGATGTATCTAGCATTTCATTACCGTTGTATTTATTGTTCAAACGAATGACGTCCTCCCACTAATTACACACAATAGAAAATCACTGCAATAGCTGCTCACCTGCTTTTCTTTTCTTTGTTATTCCGCTCTTCCGCTCAATCGGTTCCTAATGCACTCACATACAACAGGTCACGTTTCCTTGTCGCCATGTGAAGTTTAATAATGGGGAAGACTATGTTATAAAAAGATATGAATTTATTGATACTTATATATATTTATATTAACATAAATAAAGGGCATATGAAAGGAGCAGCTGAAGGAAGGTCCTCCAGCTTCTTCAACTGCCTGCTCCAGTCCTCCCACATTCTATTCCGCATTCTACTTCCAGAATCTTTCCTGCATCTTCACCAAGTATAGCAAGCATTGCTATACAATACTTTCTGCATATTGCTGCTTGAATTGAATTTCATTGCTTGAGTGTATGTTTGTAATGTGTACTCAGTGAGGGGTTTAGTGACTGTGCTGTTTGTGGTCATGATAATGTTAGTTGCATATTCTTGCTTGAATTATGTATTTCCTTATTTTTGTGTATGCTTGTAATTTTGTATGCAGTGGGGTTTGTGTGAATGTTGTGTGTTTTGTATGTGGTTGTGTTGTCATGATAATGTTGCTTGCATTTTGTTACTTGAATCAAGTATTTCCTTGCTGAGTGTATGTCTGTAATGTGTATGCAGTGGGGGTGAGTGTGTATGTTGCATTTGGTCATGATACTGTTGGTTGCATATTCTTGTTTGAATTATGTACTTCTTGGCTGCAAATTCTTGCTTGAATTATGTATTTCCTTACTTTTGTGTAGGCTTGCAATTTGTATGCAGTGGGGTTTGTGTGCATGTTGTGTGTTTGTAAGTTGTGTGTGGTCATGATGATGTTGGCTGCACATTGTTGCTTGAATTATGTGTTTCCTTCATAGGGTGCATGTATGTAATCTGTATGCAGTGGGGGTGAGTGTGTATGCTGGGTTTGGCCATGATACTGTTAGCTGCAGTTTGTTACTTGAACTATGTATTTCCTTGCTTGAGTGTATGTCTGTAATGTGTATGCAGGGTGTGTGTGTGCATATGTTGTGTGTGGTCATGATAATGTTGGCTGCACATTGCTGCTTGAATTATGTATTTCCTTGCATTAGCGTGTGTATGTGATGTGTATGCAGTGGGGGAGAGTGCATATGTTGTTTGTGGTATGCTGTGTGTGGTCATGATGATGTTGGCTGCACATTGTTGCTTGAATTAAGTATTTCCTTGCATTAGCACGTGTCTGTAATGTATATGCAGTGGGGGTGAGTGCATATGCTCTTTGTGGTATGCTGTGTGCGGTCATGATAAGGTTGGCTGCATATTGCTGCTTCAATTATCCATTTCCTTGCTTGAGTGCATGTTAGAATGTGTATGCAGTGTGGGTGAGTTCTTATGGTGTGTGTTGTGAGGATAATGCTGGTTGCATATTGTTGCTTGAATTATTCATTTCCTTGCTTTGAGTGTATGTTGGAATGTGTACAGGTTGCTGCTCTTTTTCCCCACTTAGCAAGCCCCGCCCATCTGGTGCCTTCCTGGTTGCCGCCCTTTTTCCCTACTTAAGGAGCCCTTCAGCCTCTTTTCCTTTGCAGATGGGGAGTAGGTGCAAGTGGATCTAGGTCTCCTGGCCTAATCCCCACCTACCTGGCACCTTCCAGGTTGCTGCTCTTTTTCCCCCACTTAGCAAGCCCCGTCCACATGGAGCCTTCCTGGTTGCCGCTCTTTTTCCCTACGTAAGGAGCCCTTCAGCCTCTTTTCCTTTGCAGATGGGAGCAGGTGCAAGTGGATCTAGGTCTCCTGGCCTAAGCCCCGCCCACCTGGCACCTTCCAGGTTGCCGCTCTTTTTCCCCAAATTAGCAAGCCCCACCCACCTGGTGCCTTCCTGGTTGCCACTCTTTTCCCCTACTTAAGGAGCACTCCAGCCTCTTTTCCTTTGCAGATGGGAAGCAGGTGCAAGTGGATCTAGGTCACCTGGTCGAAGCACCACCCACCTTCTTAGTCCTGCCTGTTCCTCCCTGCTCTTAACTCTTAGACCAAGGGCGTCTCTCCCACGGGCGTCTGACGTCAAGGGCTGATGAAGAAAAATGGCAATTCCTGTTTTGACCTGTTCAGACCAGGAGGACCCAGGGCCTAACCCCCTGCTCAGACAGGAGGTAAGCATGCACCAACATGTGTTTACTTCCTCTGTCCCCACAGGCCATGGCCACCCCTTCTGTTCCCCCTTTGATGTTCCCTTGTGCCTCCCTCCTTTCTCGCACACAGGTGTTGCTTGTTTTGCTTGATTCTTCTACCCTGCTTCCCCTCCACCTCCTCTCCCCGCTCCAGCCTACTTCCGCAGGAGTCTGTCCTGATACATTGTGGTTTCATTCTCATCATCATGAGAAGGTATGAATGTGCAACATGATTCTCCAATTTTTGCACAAACACCTCCATCCATAGCTGTGATCATGTCCAAGATGTATCTGTTCTGGAGAGTCATCAGTCTTATGGCTCTCATTTCTTCTCTGATTGCATTGAATCCCTTTATCATAGTGTTAATTGTCTTCAGCAATTTCCATGTGGTTATCTGAAGCCACTTGGCATTTGCTCCAACCTCGATTCTTGGCACGAAGATCAAGGTGAACACTGAAGAAGTCTGGCTGAACAGTCTGTGTTCATATGGGATAGAGTCAAAAGCTTCTATTGACTTTGCTGAAAAATAGTTCTCTCTCTTCATCCTCTTTGTCAGCTCCACAGGGTATACACGCATTTCGCCGAATGAAATGTCATCGTGGGACATTTCATCACCGGAATTCTCATCGCCAGAAACCCTTTTCTTTTAAAAATATTTTTTGGGGGGTGTTTTGTGCGGGTTGGGGTATGATTATTAAAGTAGGGGGGGTTTGGTGGGGAACCCCCCATAAATAAAAAAATAAAAAAATACAGGGTTTCTGGCGATGAGATTTCGGCGATGAAATGTCCCACGATGACATTTCATTTGGCAAAATCACGTAGAACCCTCCACAGATCTCTTCTTCCTCAGGTGAGCATCTGCTTTTGGAAAACTGTCGAGCTTCAGATCACTCTTTGGAATCACTAATGCTGGAACATGGACATTCACCAATATTCCTCCCCAGTCTTTAGGGTGTCCCTACAAAATCTTCCCACCAAACATATTGCTGTACATATGGCAGTTTGCCTCGCCATAGGCGATATTTTTGGGGGGGATCATTTGTGGGAGCGGGTGTTACGGGGGTGTCCCACGCACATTTTAAAATAATGCAGGGGTTGCGGGGATGTCCCCGCAGGGTCAATATCGCCGCAAATATATGGCGATATTTTTGTATCGCGATATTTTTGCGGGGATATTAACACATGGAACCGTCTTTAGGTAGCCTTATGTATGCCTTGGATCCACAAGGCCAACAATGACCCATGATTACTCCTGTTCCATGCATCATTCCTAATGTATCAAAGATACAATCACATTTATGTTTTTCTCCAACTTTTCTTGTACCATTACTTCTGAAGCACAGCTTTGAACTTTCCAAAGACACTGGGCCTCATTACATGGACGGCGGTAACCATGGTGCTAATAGCGCCATGGTTGCCGCCGTTATTTTACCGAGTCCGCCATGGTGAATGGCGGAATTACCACCCTATTCCAAGGTGTGTGGGGGCAGTAATTCCCCATTCACCATGGCCCTTTCCCATTCCCATTTTTGCCCCCATAGGGCTCAATGGGAATGAGGAAGGCAGTAATTACGGTACCCCAAATTGCGGTACCGTAATTACCTCCTAGGTCCCTTTGCGGGTCCCGTCCTTAACGGCTGGTAAAACCAGCCGTTAAGGTAGGGTCCCACAAAGGGACCTCGTAGTAAGGCGGTAATGGTTTAATGGCACTGGTACCCTTACCGGTACCAGTAAACCCTTACCGCCGTCCGTGTAATGAGGCCCACTATCTGTAAGGGTCCTCCTCTGTCTTTGACCCATGGCAGTAGTTTATAAAGTTGTAGCAAAAAGCATCTAGGCACTTGCGTTAACCTACTGAGCTATCTTGCGTATATTTAGAGCTTATTCGAAGCGTGCGGGAAAATGCTGACCAGCCATGCCTCTCGAACTGAGTGAGCCTGCATTCTTGCGAGGGGTTAACTGCGGAGGCCCTTTTTGAGACATAAACATCTAGTTTTGCAAGAAGCCCTGTGCAGCCTTTAGCAGCCCGGCACTCTGTGAGGCAGGTGCACTGATAACACAGGAATGTAGAAGGCACTTCCCAAAACGACGTACATGGAGCCTGGGAGCCAAGACTGGCAGTTTCCAGTTGGAAATTTCCAGGCAAAAACAAGTTTTGCTGCATGGAAGGTTTGGCCTAGAAGATTCTCGAAGAGCTGGTCCGTCATATCATAGTGATTGACATGCAGCCCCTAATAAGAGATCTTTACCTGGGCCAGTTAGGCGGGGACTCTTCCTGGGCTGTTCGAGAGAAGCGTGCACGTAGGAAACAGCGCCTGGACAACCAGCCAGCACTAGAGGGCAGAGGCTCCTGCCATCACATTCCCGCTCGTGTGCAGGCTTTCGGGGGCCAGGCCAGTCCCAGAGCAGTGCCGGGCACAGAGTGGCGTCGGTCCTGAGTGTGATTCTATCGTATCGTCATCAATGATTCCTAGGAGAAAACTGCTGCTTGATTCTGATTAGTTTATGTAGTTTATAAATGCAAGCATAAAATCTTCTGAGTGAGTGGCTTTCTTCCAGACTGAGTCCATTGTGTCTTGCATAGTTTCTTACTTGTGAGGGAAGGTGATTAGGAGTTATATTGCACTAAGGGCTGGCCCCAGGTGGCTGCTGTTTCCCTATTCACTACATTTGGCATAGTCGGCAGGATTTGCGAGCACAATGCCTTTCTGGAAGAAACAGGGGAAGGATGAATGCAATGAAGGGAATAGTGCACTCTGTCACATTCCAGTGCGGCCGGTAACAAATGCATGGTCGGATGTGGCAGACATTTTACATCGGTACTCTGCGCCAGGGTATGGGACATGCTTGAAAATGATGTTTCCCCGGCGGTAATTAGTAGTGTCTGGAGAGTTTAGCACTTTGGAAATGCCAAAGGGAGCTGAAAGCCGCAGGAAACGTGAGCTGATTGTTTCTGCAGGCGCTCTGGAAGTTGCATGAGAAGGAATTGCTTAAAGATGCACAAATTCGGAAATTAACTGATGAGATTACCCTGCTCCAGGAGCAACAAATTATAATGAGGGAAACCCTTGAATCGTCCGTTAAGCGGGCTGATCAGATGGAGGATAGATGTGCCTCTTTAGCTGTGCGTGTAGCCATGCACAAGCGCAAACAGTGGTGAGGCAATCCGTCAAAGATAAGAATTCGAGCATTAATTAGGAAAGATACACGGGATCCAAATTTGTGGTCTGGCGATGTCAGCGATAGTGAATCCGAACAGGCATTTTGACTGGGATGAGCCAGTTGAAGTCAGAATCGCAGAGCTAGACTGTTCTGAGGGAGAGGAGCTGGAATGCGCTCCAAAGAAATGTGTTTATTCAGCGCGCCCATTGATCACTAACAAATCAAAAGGCCAAGCTGGCGGTGGAAACATTCAGAATACTGGAATTGTCCGCGATTATACACCGACAGAGCTTTTAGACAATGTCAAGTTGTTTAGACAAAGAGCCGGTGATCCGATTTTGAAGTGGTTTTTGAGAGTGTGGGACACCGGCAGCAATGGTATCTTCTTAACCCCAGAAGAATTATTGAAGATGCTTTCAATCACTCCTAATGTAATGCTGGGACAGATGTTGCGCGGCGCGATGGGGCAGCAAGGGTTGTATTCCTTGTTCAATTGGCTTCAGACAGCATTAATAACTTTGTATGCCAGTCCAATTGATATGGAGGAAGTTTGGGGGCCCTGGAACTCACTGCCCGAAGCTACAGAGCAGCTTAGAGAGATGGGGTTACATATCGGGTCCTGCACAGCCTATTGCAAAATGCCCCTAGTCACATGAAAGGAGCATTGCTTTCATTGCTGGGTCCAGCGCAAGGTAAAGCAATTGGTGAGGTTGCACTGCTACTGGGGTAATTAGAAGGGCTGGATGTGTGGAAAGCTGCACACCTAGTGGCAGCGAGTAATGATTCTGAGAAAAAGCTTGGCAAAAATGCAAAGTCTAAAGAGACATCTGACACCATTAAAGTTACACACAGGCAAATGTGGGTAGACCTGATAAAAACAGGCATTCCAAAGGAAGAGATAGATGGTAGACCCACACCTGTGCTGCTTGAGAAATGGAAAAAATTACAGAAGCGGGGGCTAGGGAAAACTAGCCCTACTGCACCCCCAAGGAAGATGTGTTGAAGCCCAAGGTGCAAAAGTGTACCCTGATTTGGCAGAGGACAAATAGGCAGTCCCAGACCCCATTTTTGATTGAAAGGCTGGCTTTATCTTTAATATGGTACGGTTAATAAAGAGAAACAGTCCCAGAGACAGACACCCTTTTGTGCCACTTACATTGTATTTGAATGACAAAGTGAAACAGGTTTTGCCTCTATTAGATACGGGAGCATTCTGAATGGCAATTCCAATAAATGATCTGGTCCCAGAGTTTTGATCAATGGTTTTGGGGGAGCGGAAACTGTTTTAATGTAAAGATGTCAATTGGCAAGGGATTGCCCTTCAACGCAAATGTCCTGATTGTAGACATACCCGAGTACATACTAGGGATGGATGTGTTGTTGGGAAAGAGTGTGACAACAGAATTGGGTGAATTTGTGTTTGGCAATCACCAAATCCATGTAAGAGTAGTTAACCCTGTGGTGGTTGGGCATGCAAAATGGCCCCCCTTGCATTTACCTCCTCCTGCTGAGCGAGTGTGCGTGAAACAGTACTGGCTGCCAGCGGGCACAAAGAGATTGGTGAAACTATTGAGTCATTGGTGAAAGCTGGCATAATGAGGCCGGCAGTCAGTCCATTCAACTCTCTGGTCCGGCCCATCCACCGCCCAGATGGGGCGTGGTGCCTAACAATTGATTTTCGTGCCTTGAACAAGAAGGAGCCACCTTTAGCCGTGGCGGTGCCAGACATCATTACTCTGATTGAAAATCTTACGAGAGAGTGGGTGAATGGCATGTAGTCCTTAACTTGGCCAACGCATTTTTCTCCATTGATATTGACGCTGAATCACAAGACCAATTTGCTATAACTTGGGGAGACAGACAATTTATGTTTACTAAATTGCCCCAGGGGTATTTGCATAGTCCCACACTGTGTCATGGATTGATTGCCAGAGACTTGAAGATGGTGCAGTTGGATGATGTGTATTTTGCCCACTATATCGACGACATCATGCTAACCAGTGTTGCGAAAGAACATGTGGAAAAAGCTGCTGAAAAATTGATCACATACATGCAAAACCGGGGGTGGGCCATAAATCCCAAGAAAGTACAGGGGCCCGCTCAAGAGGTGACAGTTTTAGGTGCAATCTGGTCTGGTTCAGTTAACAAAATTCCTGAACCTGTGATCGATATGGTTCAAGAGATGAGTCCACCAGCAAATAAAAAAGAGGCACAAAGATTTAATGGTTTTTTGGAGAAATCACATACCTCATTTAAGCCTGAAACTGAAACCAATCTACAAAGTAACCAGAAAGAAACATGATTTTACATGGGCCTTAGATCAACATCCTGCCTTTCAGCAGGCTAGGGATGCTTTGCAGAATTACATTACGCTGGGCCCCATGACAAAAACGTATCCTTTTGAACTGGAAATTCTTATCTACAGTGATGTTGCTGTGTGGAGCTTGTGGCAAAAGCAAGGACAGAAAAGAGTTCTGCAACGTTTTTGGTCAAGAAAACTCACAGATCCTATGACAAGAAATACTCTGCTTGAAAAACAGACTGAAAGAATCAAAGGCGAGCAACCAGTGACCATTTGCACACAAATTCCGATCATGGGCTGGGTGCACGACACTGCTGTGAGCGGAAAGAGTGGCGTGGCGCAAGACGCCACTCATGTCAAATGGAAAGGGTATTTACAGCAGCGTGCGAAAACTGGCTGCACAGGGGCTTCCAGACTGCAAGAACAAATGATGGAGGCAGTGAATCTGGAAGCGATGCCTGAACTGAGCACCCCAGTTGCATTGCCAGAATCTCCCTTCAAAGTTGTGCCCGCCTATGATACATTGACAGAGGAAGAACAGAATTCTGCATGGTTCACAGACAGCACGGCGAAGTATGATAAAGGGCAAAGACACTGGCAAGCTGTTGCATTCCAACCCCACCAAGAAACACTGCTGATGAGAGAAGGTGTGGGAGGATCCAGTCAATATGGGGAACTGCAGGCGGTGGCCTCTGTGAGTGAACAGGTGAAAGAGACAGAGACTGCATACATATACACAGACAGTTGGGCCACATATCAAGGTCTGAGGTATTGGGCACCGGCATGGAGAAGAGACGGCTGGCAGATCAAAAACACTCCGATCTGGGGAGGGCCAGACATCTGGGAAGAGAGGTGCAAAATCTGCATTGGGCATGTCGATGCACACATGCCCCCTGACACCTCACTGGCTGCACTGTTCAACAAGGAAGTGGATCAAATGGCAAAGATTCACCTAGTGACAACACCTGAAGAAGCTGAGGTATTGCAAGGAATGGCGGACTGGGCACACCAAACATCAGGGCATTTAGGGCAACTAGGAACCTATAAATTGGCTAAAAGGAGACAATTGCCCATTACAATGGATCATGCCAAGCAAGCTGCCTCCCACAGTTCCGTGTGTTGAAAAGTGAAGCACTATCCACTGGAGAGGAAGCCTCAAGGCCCTTTGAGAAGAGGTGAAAGAGCTGCTAGCATATGACAAGTTGACTACATTGGCCCTTTGCCACCCAAAAATGGGAAGCATTATGTGTTGACCATGGTAGACACATATTCTGGACTGCTATTAGCCTATCCTAGCCCATGCAGATCAACGGGCTACCCTGCAAGGAATGGAATACCTCATCAGGCACTATGGTATTCCGGATGAAATTCAATCAGATCAAGGCAGCCATTTTGCCAAACATAATGTGCAGAACTGGGCGCTAGAGAAAGGCATCAAATGGACACTGCACATCAGTCGGTACCCCGAAGCATCTGCTCTGGTGGAACGTAGCAACGGACTGCTCAAGCAACAAATAAAGACACTGAAAAAGACTCACACTTTCAAGGGGTGGTCATAACACCTGACACAACTACTGTTTGAACTGAACAATCATCTGTTGGGAAACCGGCAGACACCCTTTGTGAGACTGTCAAGTGAGAAGGTGGAATCCACAAAGACTCTTATTGTGTGGAAAACAGACAAAGAAGCAAAGCTGCCTGTACAAGCTACTGCGGGCAGCATTGGACTTGATTTATCTACCTATGAAGATGATGTTATACCGGCGGGGCAAACCAAATCCATATCTCTGGGTATTAGCATCAAATTGCTGGCTGGCACTTATGGATGCATTGCTGCACGATCCAGCCTGGCAAAGAAAGGCATTTACATTTTCGGAGGTGTGATTGATCCTGATTAACGAGAGACTGTTTCGGTACTTTTACATAACGCTGGTGCATCTGAGGTACCATTAACCAAATACGACCGAATTGCACAAATGATTTGTGAGCAAGCAGTTGTTCCCTAAGTGATTGAAAGTAAACAAGCCCCAGACACCACGCAGAGGGGTGATGTCATGATCTCTGCTTCCAAAAGGTCAGGGTTTTCCCAACTCCCTTGGAAGCAGATCCATAACCCAGGTTCCGAGTGCCAACCAGTCCCAATTGGGACCTTTTGGACCCAGTCCTGGCGCCAGTGGCACCAGGCTCATAAATATGCCCAGTCCCAGCGCTGGAAGCGCCGGGCTCATAATGCTTGGGTGGACTTACCTGCAGCAGACCATGCTGCTTACTTGCCTGCCAGTTGAGCCTCTGATCCTCTTCTGTTTGGAACTACTTTTCCTGTTGGGTGGGGCAGGAGCCACTCCCTAGGTTCAGAACACTGGAACTCTTCTGGAAAGCAGGAACTCTTTTCTTACCTAGGCGTGGCTGTGGAAGGAGACACCTAAGCACTATAGGAGGCTATTTAAACCACACCCGATGGATGAATCTTGCTTTGCGTTATTCTGCATCCTCAGCAGCAGAACGCTCATCGTGTCTTCTGCATCTGATCCTGGGCCTAAGGAAAAAGGCTTACCATCCTGAATCCAGTCTTCAGCAACACCTATAAAGACAAGAAAGAACAGGTTAGCATTACGGTCTTCAGTGACAGCGCTTCACTTACCTGGTCCATCGGCTGTCACCAACGCCTCACGCTGCATTCCGGCATCTGAAAGACAAAAGCTTACCAACTCTTCGCACGCTCCGGAGGCCTTCGGCGCTGCATCCCGCATCTGAAAGACAAAACAAGGTGCGTTTAAAGACATTGGGGAACTTTAATACTCACGTGCCATTACTCCTTTCCACATCTAACCCAGTGGGGATTCCGGCACCCTGCAGCCGCTCCGAACTTGTACCTGCAAAATAAAAAGACAGTTAGAGCGCATCGTGAAGCAGGCAACAAGCGCTTACTTACGTGCTTCCAGGCGCTTCTATTCATCACACGGGCTCCATCTTCAACTCACTTCAGCCCGTCATCCGCCATCGCCGGAACCCTGCAAAACAAGAGACATCATTACTAAAGACTTTTAAAGACATTAGAATTACTCGAAACTTACCGTTCGTGCAGTAAACGACGGACAGCAGTCCTCTGAAGTCAAGAGGCCTGCTCCCCTTATCCAGTGAGACAGCAGTCCTCTGAAGTCAAGAGGCCTGCTCCCCTTATCCAGTGAAGAAACTGGTTACAGCACCCTGCCCCGAGGCAGATGGAGAGCACAGCGTTCACTTACCTAAGGTGAGAGCGTTAACCTTTGGGGTTCTACAGGAGAAGAGAAAGGGAAGAAGAGAGAGACATTCAATAACCCAGTTCCTTAATCCCATATTTTCTATCTGCAGACATCTTACCCTTCGAGTCAGACATACAGTGCACAGAGGTCCAGCCCAAAGAGCCAGCCGTGTGTTACACATCACCTTTGAAGATACGGTATACGCCCAGTCAAGACCGGCGCCTCTACGGGAATCAGGTGAGCGTTACAGAACGCAAAGCCTACCACAAAACTCCCATCCAGGCGCTATGGAAACCTCGGATACCGACCAGCTAGCCCAGTTACTTGGGGAACTAAGGGCAGAAGTGCATGCAGCCCGTCAGGAAACGAACGCTCTAAGAAGGGAACTGATTATTTCCAAGGAGCGAACAGATGATCTCGCTAGACAATTGCTACAGTCACAAGCCGGACAGACCCCGTTACCCGCATCTGGGGGAAATCTTCCTTCTACATCCTCTATGAATCCAGTGCAGATCAACCTACCTGGGAATGTACCTCTGGCTCCGCCAGAACGATTTTCTGGTGACCCAAAGAGGTTTGCAGTATTTATCAATCAGTGCCGGTTGCATTTCTTATGCCGGCCAGCAGCCTTTCCAACTGATCAAGCTAAAGTAGCTTTCGTGCTTTCGTACCTTAGTGGCAATGCGGCAGACTGGTCGATCCCTCTAGTAAATCAAGATGATCCGGTCCTCCATGATTTTCAAGCTTTTCAGCTCAGTATGGAAAAACTGTTCGCAAGACATTCACAGGGGCAGGCCTTGGACAATGAGCTTCTTTCGTTGCGACAAGGTAATCAAGACCTTTTGGCTTATATTGCGTCTTTCAACAGACTGATAGTGGAAACTCAATGGCCTGAGGACAAAAGGATTACGCTGTTTTATAGAGGTCTACGTGGAGAGCTCAAAGATGTGTTAGCCCAAGTAGTGAATCCCCCACAAGATTGTTCGGACTATATAGACTTAGTCGTTCAAATAGATCACAGACTGCAGAACAGGAAGGCCGATCGTTCCAAGTTTGATGCTCGAGTATTTTCCAAACCGCCAACTCCTTCCAAAGGAGTAGACTCCGGGGAACCCATGCAAATAGGGGGCCTGAAAGGTCCTCTAACACAAAAGGAGCGGGAAAGGAGAAAACAGTTGCAATTATGCCTCTATTGCGGAAACTCAGGGCACTTTCTTCGAGACTGTCCGGTGAAACCTGCCAAGAAGGCAGTAGGAGCTGCAGTTACCAAAGTTACAAACTCTGAGCAGGGAAACGACCTCGCCCGACAAGAATAGAGGTCCTCTTGCCGAGCGTGAAAACCAGTTCAGTGACCTCGCATTTTGTGATACCTATGGTCCTCATTAGCCCTGATAATCCGGATCGATTACAAGCAATTGAAGCTTACGTCGACAGCGGTGCCATCGGCAATTATGTGGATCATGAAATGGTTTTGAGGATGAATCTAACTCTTTGTCCCAAGGCTGTAAAGGACGTCATTACTACGGTGGATGGAACAGAGATAGCCTCCGGACCAGTAACGCATACCACTCAAGAAGTGACGCTAGTAAGTCAAGATGGACACCATGAGAAGATCGTGTTCGATGTGATCAAGGCTCCTCAGTTTCAGATTATTCTAGGAATACCTTGGTTAGAGAAACACAATCCTCTGATCGATTGGCGAGCAAGAACGGTCCAGTTTCCAGAATGTGTCTCTACTTGTCACCCTCCACCTGGTGTTGCACTGGCAGCAATTTCTTCAGAGACTCCCCAGTTACCTCCCGAATACCTAGAATACCAAGATGTTTTCCGGAAAGATCAGGCTAACTCTCTACCTCCTCATAGGTCTTATGACTGCCAGATAGACCTGATACCTGGATCTACTCCTCCTTGTAGTAGAATTTATGCCCTCACCGAGCCTGAGAACCTTCACCTTCGACAATACCTGGATCAATACCTGGCAAATGGGTTTATTCGTCCTTCCAAGTCCCCTGCTTCTTCAGCTTTGTTCTTCGTTCCAAAAAAGGAAGGAGACCTTAGAACTTGTATAGATTATCGCTCCCTGAACCAGATCACCGTCAAGAATAGATATCCGTTACCTTTGATCCCTGGACTCCTGGACCAAGTCAGAAAAGCATGCATATATACAAAGCTGGATCTTAGAGGAGCCTACCACTTGGTACGAGTAAAAGAGGGCGATGAATGGAAGACGGCCTTCCGCACCAAATATGGGCTATTTGAATACCAGGTCATGCCCTTCGGACTTTGCAATGCCCCGGCCGCCTTTCAATATTTTATGAACGATGTCCTCAGAGAGCTCATAGACGTGTGTGTTGTTGTTTACATTGACGACATCCTCGTTTATTCTTCATCGGAATCTGAACATCGGAAACATGTGAAAATGGTCCTCGAAAGATTGCGTCAACACAAACTTTTCGCTAAGTTGGAAAAATGTGTTTTCAACGTGACTGAAGTTGAATTCTTGGGATTCATATTATCACCTAGCGGAGTGCGTATGGATTCAAAGAAGGTCGATGCAGTTCTCAAATGGCCATCACCATCCTCCGTAAAAGGTGTGCAAAGCATGTTAGGCTTCGCTAACTTTTACCGCAGGTTTATCCCCGAATTTTCTCGAATAGTCCAGCCCATCACTGCCTTGTTAAAGAAAAACAAACGTTTTGAATGGTCTACCGAGGCGGAACAAGCTTTCCAGGATTTGAAGACTAAATTTATCTCTGCACCAATCTTAAAACACCCTCGCCCCGAACTCCCCTACATCGTGGAAACTGATGCTTCAAGCCTTGCCATGGGGGCAATTCTATCACAAAAGGACCCGGTAACCAATCAGTTGCATCCCGTGGCATTTTGGACCCGCAAATTCTCGCCTCCTGAAATCAATTACACGATTACTGACAAGGAACTTCTGGCTATCAAATCTGCCTTTAAGGCTTGGCGGCATTATCTGCTGGGGGCCCGACACACCGTTACTGTGATTACGGATCACCGAAACCTGCAATATTTGAAAACCGCAAAAGCCCAATCCTCTAGACAACTCCGTTGGGCATTATTCTTTGCCGAGTTTGACTTCATAATTACCTATCGACCTGGTACAAAAAACAGTAAAGCTGATGCCCTTTCTCGGATGGGAGTGGAAGAACACTTGATCAACCCTAAACCTGTACCAATCATTCCCGAACAAAGAATTCTGGGTGTAATCGCCACACAATCCATAGAGGATGTTAAGGATAAAGCCAGGCAACTTGTAACTCCAGCAGACATACAGAATTGGCATCTGCAGGGAAAGGACTTTGCAGTAAAGGACAACTTATTGTATTTCCAAGAACGATTATACCTGCCCAGCACAGATTTACAGAAAAAAGTAATCTCTTGTTATCACGATTCTTTAATGGAAGGACATCCCGGTATGGCCAAGACTTCAGAAAAGATCAAGCGCTACTTCTGGTGGCCGTCTTGGAAAAAAGATATCAGAGACTTTATAATGTCCTGTGGAGTATGCGCCCAAAACAAGAGTCAAAAGGAAAGACCAGCAGGCCTCTTACGCCCTATTGACATCCCACCTCGCCCTTGGCATACGCTTTCTATGGTCTTTATCACCGATCTACCTCCATGCTCCGGATACAATACGATTCTAGTAATCGTGGACTTATTCTCCAAGATGGCGCATTTCATTCCGCTCAAAGGCTTGCCAACAGCAGCAACTCTGGCCCGAGAATTTCTCAAAAACATCGTCCGACTGCACGGTTTTCCTTCGGTTCTAATTTCGGATCGAGGTAGTCAATTTATTTCTCATTTTTGGCGAAGTTGCTGTCGGTCGGCTCAAATTGATGTGAGACTATCGACCAGTCACCACCCTCAGACCGACGGACAAACCGAGAGGACCAATCAAACTCTGGAACAGTATTTACGCTGCATGCTGCAACAAACTGAAAAAACTTGGAAAGACATCCTTTGGATAGCCGAATATGCCTACAATAACTCTGTCCATTCGGGAACTGGGAAAACCCCGTTTTTTCTTTTATACGGCAGTCACCCTCGAACCTCGGAGTTGGATTCCCTCCAAGATCTTGAAACAACAGCAGTAGACTACCTGCATTCTACAATCACCCAAGCCTTTAAGGAAGCTGTTTCTCACCTTCAAAGGGCTAAAGAACAATACAAGAAAGGAGCAGATCAACATCGGAAGGAAGCCCCTCAATATCAAGTAGGGGATCAAGTCTGGTTATCCACCAAATATCTACCTCTAAAAGGGCCACGCACATTCAACCCAAGATACCTTGGTCCCTATTCCATCACTACCATAGTAAACCCAGTAGCGGTCAAGTTGGACTTGCCCCCGCACATGAAGATACATCCGGTCTTCCATGTCTCTCTATTAAAACCCGTGCAACCTCAAACCCGACTAACTAAATCTCCAAAACCCATCCTAGTTGATGGAGAACTCGAGTTTGAAGTCAAAAGCATTCTGGACTCCAAGATCTCCAAATCTAAACTATTTTACCTAATTGACTGGAAAGGCTACGGCCCCTAAGAGAGATCCTGGGAACATGCTGAATATGTCCACGCTCCTCGCCTAATCAAAAGATTTCACCGAACATTTCCTGACAAGCCAAAACCCCCGGAGAAGCCCGGTTTGGGAGGGGCCTTGAGGGGGGGTACTGTCATGATCTCTGCTTCCAAAAGGTCAGGGTTTTCCCAACTCCCTTGGAAGCAGATCCATAACCCAGGTTCCGAGTGCCAACCAGTCCCAATTGGGACCTTTTGGACCCAGTCCTGGCGCCAGTGGCACCAGGCTCATAAATATGCCCAGTCCCAGCGCTGGAAGCGCCGGGTTCATAATGCTTGGGTGGACTTACCTGCAGCAGACCATGCTGCTTACTTGCCTGCCAGTTGAGCCTCTGATCCTCTTCTGTTTGGAACTACTTTTCCTGTTGGGTGGGGCAGGAGCCACTCCCTAGGTTCAGAACACTGGAACTCTTCTGGAAAGCAGGAACTCTTTTCTTACCTAGGCGTGGCTGTGGAAGGAGACACCTAAGCACTACAGGAGGCTATTTAAACCACACCCGATGGATGAATCTTGCTTTGCGTTATTCTGCATCCTCAGCAGCAGAACGCTCATCGTGTCTTCTGCATCTGATCCTGGGCCTAAGGAAAAAGGCTTACCATCCTGAATCCAGTCTTCAGCAACACCTATAAAGACAAGAAAGAACAGGTTAGCATTACGGTCTTCAGTGACAGCGCTTCACTTACCTGGTCCATCGGCTGTCACCAACGCCGCACGCTGCATTCCGGCATCTGAAAGACAAAAGCTTACCAACTCTTCGCACGCTCCGGAGGCCTTCGGCGCTGCAACCCGCATCTGAAGGACAAAACAAGGTGCGTTTAAAGACATTGGGAAACTTTAATACTCACGTGCCATTACTCCTTTCCACATCTAACCCAGTGGGGATTCCGGCACCCTGCAGCCGCTCCGAACTTGTACCTGCAAAATAAAAAGACAGTTAGAGCGCATCGTGAAGCAGGCAACAAGCGCTTACTTACGTGCTTCCAGGCGCTTCTATTCATCACACGGGCTCCATCTTCAACTCACTTCAGCCCGTCATCCGCCATCGCCGGAACCCTGCAAAACAAGAAACATCATTACTAAAGACTTTAAAGACATTAGAATTACTCGAAACTTACCGTTCGTGCAGTAAACGACGGACAGCAGTCCTCTGAAGTCAAGAGGCCTGCTCCCCTTATCCAGTGAAGAAACTGGTTACAGCACCCTGCCCTGAGGCAGATGGAGAGCACGGCGTTCACTTACCTAAGGTGAGAGCGTTAACCTTTGGGGTTCTACAGGAGAAGAGAAAGGGAAGAAGAGAGAGACATTCAATAACCCAGTTCCTTAATCCCATATTTTCTATCTGCAGACATCTTACCCTTCGAGTCAGACATACAGTGCACAGAGGTTCAGCCCAAAGAGCCAGCCATGTGTTACACATCACCTTTGAAGATACGGTATATGCCCAGTCAAGACCGGCGCCTCTACGGGAATCAGGTGAGCGTTACAGGTGAGGGTGGTTTCGGTAGCACAGGGAAAAAGGTGTGGGTCCACCATCCAAACAAAAAGCCTAAGGCTGGGGAAGTGCTGAGTCAAGGTGTTGGAAGTACTTATGTTGTACTATTGCAGAATGCTGACATGCCTGTTTATATCCCTGCTACTAGGCTCACACCACGAACGTAGTGCTACATGACGGGGATGGGACTTGCCTTGCTGTGGGTACTCCTGACCTGCCAAGCAAACGCTTTCTCTGTAAAGAATGGGTTGATGCAACACGCTACCTGGACTCTGAGAATCGCATGCACCACACCTGATGCTCCAGTCCTGCGTGATGATAACAATCGCACCGCAACCTGTGAGAAAAGCGCTACAAATGAGTATCCATATGGAACTGCTAAAGTACTGGCTTGACACATTGTCGGACACATTTGTCACTGACCCATGTGACTGGTGTTTATGAAATTCTAGGCCCAAATATTTCAGTGAATGGATCCAACAATTCGTTTGATGTTTGATGTTTCTTCTGCCCTAAGGACTGCAGCGAGTGTACTCACCAAGCTTTTGCAAACTATAACTTGACTAAATGCATTTCATACAATTGTGCAATGAAACAGCCAAGCTGGATGGTAGTATGGTGTTTGTATCTAAAACTAATATTGTATATGGCAGGCATGCCACCTGGAGAATGGTGTTCTTTAAGTCACATAAGGTAGAAACTGTGCACATGCTAGATTTTCCAGTAGTAAGACAACATTTAAATTGTAGGCCCGTAATGCACGCCTCTATTATTACGGAAGTACACTTAGATATAGATTTGTCACAAGGCAATGTTTCATTATTACAGCCAAGCTGCTACAAATGGAGTCAATTTGTTTGGCCCATCACTAAATTGCACGTAGCTAGGGGGCTAGATTCATTGAATGCGGGAGCAGCGGGGCTGGGAACGGGAGCTTTAAACGCCTTTGACATAGAAACTGTGTGCAATAAGTTAACCAACATGGGTTCTGATGCCAGTGCTGCCGTAAAACTTCTGGCACAGTGGGCCCATTGATAAGCCCTACCCTGCGAAACGCTGCTACAAGTATTGGCAACCATTGGAGATGGCAGAATTTTAGCTATGAAGATATCTTTTCTGCCATAGGGCAGGTCAACAAGACTGCAAAAGACACCTGATGCATTTTATGGCAAATCTTGTTAGATCAGCAGGTGTTGGCTTTTTGTTCCGAGTGGGGGCGACTCTCCTCAACCCACTGGCACACAGAGCTACAGATACCAGCAAACATATGGATTAAACCGCTTGCTTTTGATTGCATGAATAGCACATGCCATGCTTTAATGCAAGTTAGTAGAACTGCTTATGCTTTAGAAATATGGTGCCCTTTTATAGTCTTGCCTATGAAAATAAATGGCTCCTGGTGGGTTCCGCAAATATGAAGAGATTGGTTAGACAGCCAAAACTACACCATCCACAGTCAGACCTGCATGCCCTGGGATCAGGGGTGGGTGTGCCCCCTCACTGGGAGGATTCTGGACCCATGCATGCATCCCATAGCAGGGGAATGCACCTGGATGCAGTACCGTATTAATGGGACTGACATTTTCCAGATAGACCAGCATAAGGCCTGAATAGTTACTAATAATTCCTTGCTTATTAACAATTATAAGTTGCTGGGGAACCCTTAAGTATTTTGCGTAGATCAGGTCGTGACTATCTTAGACATTGTTACTCACACCTCATATTCATTGACCCAGTGGTCTCACACTACTCTGCATGCCGAGCTCACGCATCTGCTTAACTGGACTCTACCCTATGGGTTAATTACTGCCAGGCTTCAAGCTATAAAACAATTTGCTCAAACCGATTTCCAAACGTTAGCTACCTCGGTTATCTCTGCAGAGTGCAAAATGATGATAGACAGGAATCAGTAAATCAAAACTGCTGATCATCTGCAATCAGTTACTACTCACCACTGGTGGGATGTATTCAGTGGAGGGTCACCCTCCTCCACAAAGCTGCTTAATATAATGTTGCATCCCTTGCTGTGGCTGATGATTTACCTAATGCTAATTGCTATAGTTTTCCTTGGGCTCTTGCGCAGAATGACTTTCCTCTATAATAGAATGACTGCGCTAGAAAAACATTTGATCGGCCTACAGCACACCGTACATGCTTCTAGATCCTGGAACTGAGTCAGCATGTTCAGGCCTCACTTCGAAAGAGGTGGAATGTAGTAAAAAGCATCTAGGCACTTGCGTTAACCTACTGAGGTATCCTGTGTATATTTAGAGCTTATTTGAAGCGTGGAGGAAAATGCTGAGCAGCCAGGCCTCTCGAACTGAGTGAACATGCATGCTTGCAGGCTCACTCAGCGAGGGGTTAACTGCGAAGGACCTTTTTGAAACATAAACATCAACAGGGTATTTCATAGAATTTCGCGCACAAGTGGCGCACGTGGCTGGCGCACAGTGTGCGCGTGCGAATGTCTGCGCCAGCCGCGTGTGCTAAAATCGATTTCCGTGCACAACGTATTCATGGTTTTTAGCCTCCAAAACCAGCCGTGGCGCAGAGTGGTGCAACGACCGTGCAGCAGCGCCAGTTACGCCCCCAAGAACGCCCTCGCGCAAAGAAAAGCCATCAAAATCCCCAATCCAGCGCAAAGGGCTGCGCTAACCATGGACCAGTTTACAGGGCTGCCAAACAGCAAATGCCAAGTGGGGAACGTGTATTACTGGGGTTCGCGGGAAGTTTCACACACGAAAGGGCCTGTGTGAGTGGGGTACGTGTATAACTGGGGTTCGCATGAAGTTTCACACGCGATTGGAGCAGGGTATGTGTATTACGGGGGTTCGCAGGAAGTTTCACACGCGAAAGGGCCTGTGCGAGTGGGGTATGTGTATAACTGGGGTTCGCGGGAAGTTTCACACGCGATAGGACCTGTGCGAGCGGGGTATGTGTATTACTGGGGTTCGCGGGAAGTTTCACACGCGATTGGAGCAGGGTACGTGTATTACGGGGTTTGCGGGAAGTTTCACACGTGAAAGGGCCTGTGCGAGTGGGGTACGTGTATAACTGGGGTTCGCGGGAAGTTTCACACGCGATTGGAGCAGGATACGTGTATTACGGGGGTTCGCGGGAAGTCTCACACGCGATTGGAGCAGGGTACGTTTATTACGGGGGTCCGCGGGAAGTTTCACACACGATAGGCCCTGTGCGAGCAGGGTACGTGTATTACTGGGATTCGCGGGAAGTTTCACACACGATTGGAGCAGGGTACGCGTATTATGGGGTTCGCAGGAAGTTCCACACGCGAAAGGGCCTGTGCGAGTGGGGTACGTGTATAACTAGGGTTCGCGGGAAGTCTCACACGCCATTTCAGCAGGGTACGTGTATTACGGGGGTGCACGGGAAGTTAAACACGCGAAAGGGCCAGTGCGAGTGGGGTACGTGTATTCCTGGGGTTCGCGTGAAGTTTTACACGTGAAAGGGCCCTGTGCGAGTGGGGTACGTGTATTCCTGGGGTTCGCATGAAGTTTTACACGCGAAAGGGCAACGCCCGTGCGCGATACATCACAGACGCGCTTACGCGCTAAGGGCCTTTGGTCCAATGAAATTGCGTATGTGTGCTGACCCGCTTATGCGCTAAGGGCCTTTCCTCGAATGACGTGCAATTTTTTCACGTGCCAAATACCTCCTTATCAAGCTGGCCACGCATACACACACGGAAGACCACGCTCCTGCCCTGAAGGCCATTTTCCTGCCCCCCAGAGTCCCGAGCACGCTCCCACCTGCCATCTGCTGCTGCCTGACTGTCTGCTGCCCACGTGCCCTGCTATTTGGTGCCTGCACATCAGCCATCTGCAGGGGTCCAGTTGCTGTGTCCACACCTGCTGGAACAGAAGACTCCCGACTGGGATACCATCGCTCCACAGCCCAGCCCCAGGACCCAGTTGCCCACCCACTCCTGCCTCTGGGGTTGCCATGTCAGGCACATCTCTATCTGGCACCACTGGCAACCCCCAGCCAGAGAGGCAGAGGGCCACCAGCTTCACTGCCACTGAAGTTGGTGTCCTGGTGGATCATGTCCTGGGGCATTATGATGCCCTCTTCGGAACATCACATGCCAACAAGGAAGGACGGGAGAGGATCTGGGACGACGTAGTGGTTGCCATCAACGCGGAGGGGGTGGCAACCCGCGACATCAAGCACGTCAAGAAGCGCTGGGAGGACTTCAGGTCCAGGACCCTCCACAAGGCCCGGCACCTCGCGGAGGGGGGCCGGGCACGCATGACTAACATCTAGGTGAGGGTCCTGGAACGCGTCGCCCCAGCGCTCCACTCCCAGATCCTTCGGAGGCAGACCTGTCTGGAGTTGAGCGGTAAGTGGCCAAGCATTGCTGTGTGAGACAGGGCATGTTGCAGTGTGCTGGTAGTCTGATGCTTGCCTGTATGTGTGACATAGGCCATGTATGGATGTGTGTGTGCAGGGACATCATGGTCATGCATGTGAGACCAGTTATGGGTGAACCACATGTTTGGTGCATGTGTTTTAATGCAACATGGGGAGCTCTATGCGAAATGCACACATGAAAGCATGGCTGTCTCTGTTCCTGGACATGGAGGGGGGGTGAGGAATGGGTGCTGATGTCATGTACATGTATGGTGCACATGTGTGTGTCTGTGTGCCTGAGAAGTATGTGTGTGACTTCGAAACACCATGGATGAATGTGACTTTAAAGGCAACATCTTGGTTTACAGGGGCCCTTCTACATGGATGTCGATGTTGATTGCAGGCGCCAGGACTGTTTCTGCATGTGTGTTGTGTGCATTCACCCATGTGTTGTGGAATGACAGGATGGAAGTGACATTTGACGGTGCCACTCATGTGTTATTGCTTCCTGTCTAGGGTATTTTGTACTGTACCCTGATGCTTGTGTTCTATGTCTCCCTCTACGCAGCGTCAAGTGAAGAAGAGGGCAGAGACGGTGCTGTGGAGCCAAGCGGCGGGGATGCCTCCACTGGGTGGCGACGCAAGGCCCAGCCACCCTACCAGGAATTACCATCATCCGGGAGCGAGGGGGGTGGTGCTGCGTCTGCCACAACGGCTGTGGCGGAAGGGCCGGGTGAGCCCCCACAGGGGCTTAAAATGGCAGAAGACGGTGTGGAGACATCCAGGTTGGTGGTCTCCACAGAGGAGGAGCCCGCTACTGAGCCTCACATGGGGCCTGGTGGGGGTAGTACCACTGGTACAAGTGGTGCAGTCCAGGGCCAGCGTCAGGAGGCAGCACAGGTCACCGCGGAGGGGCCTGTGCATGTCGCTGTCCCTGACCCTGTGACTGCACCACCATGCACCAGCAGAGAGGCCCCGTCCCAGGCCCGTCCGCAGGTAGGGGAGAGTGCAATGTCATCTGCCTCTCCACTACCTGTGGACGAGGGGTCCCACGAACGTATGGGCTCCGTCCTGGTTGGTGGGTTCCTACATGTGTCGCGCAATCTGGCAGACCTCTCCTCCTCTCTGGAGACTATGCGCCAGTCGTTCTCCACACCGTCTTCCGGCCCAGATTCCACCAGGGCCCCCTGTGGACCTGGCCCGACCAACACAGCCAGCTTGGTGGAGCTCACAAATCTGCCACAGTCAGGAGTCGACGGCCCAGCAGGGGTGGACACCACAACTGGAGACCAGCTGATGGAGGATGTGCAGGCACCATCAGACACGGCACATGGACAGCAGCAGCAGGAGCAGGATCTAGGTGGGAGCAATGATGGCTCGGGGCCATCAACATCGGAGGGGCAGGCATCGGCCAGAGGGCAGGAGGACCCAGGAATGGGAGTGTCTTCCGTGTGGCAACGGTTGGGCCAGCAGATAGGTGCGGAGCGGCGACGGGCGAAAGAGGCGCCGCTCATCATGGTCAGGGCGGAGTTCTCCATGCGTAGGGCTTTCAGGCGGGCAGAGTGCCTCGAGGCAACTCGCAGGGAGTTGGAACAGGCCATGAGTGCCTCCCTGCGAGACCTCGGGGCCAGGACAGAGGCCCGCCTCCGTAAAATAGACATGGAGTTCGATGATGCCCTGGCCCGGGACACCACAGAGTGAGCCGCTGGACTTGCCCGCCGCCATTGTATATAGTTAGATAGTGTTAGGTTTCCTTTAGTTTTTTCTGTATTTTGGTTGCGCTTCGACAATGCACCACGTTTTTAGTTTTTTGTTAGGTAGTATTTTTGATAGGTTTCATTTCATCAGTTGGGCTCTTGGACCCTGGATTGTTCATCTGTACATAGTTCACCATTGGATTGTTCTCTTTTTTTTATTTTCACCATGGAGCAATGGTTTTCACTTTCTTTTTTCCCTTGGATTTGCTTTGTTGGACTGTGACTTTGGACACCATTTCTTTTGGATTTCTTTGGATTATGATTTCTTGTTTTTAATTCTTTTACGGACATGCAGCTTTTCTTTTATTATTCCCATTGTTGTGTGTTGGATTTAGATTACATTCATGTTGTGTTCAATACATTTTATTCTTCATACTTTGATGTGTGGTATTATCTCATTGGTTTCATGCATGTCTTGATATGGCTTTTCACATTCACTTGCACCCATTGTGTGTGTGTGACAGACATGTGTTCATTTACATACTTGCCATTGGGGTTGTATCATGTAATTGCCTTTTCTATGTGGGTGGATGCAATACTTGGTTGGGTCTTTGGGCTGGGGAGGCTGGCCATAAGAGCCACGATTGAGGATCGTCATGACCTGGGGGCAGGGGTACATGAGTGGGACATGAGTGGTGGCCTGCTGGCAGGTGCCCTGCACTGCTGGGGGTGGGGGTGCAGGGGGACATGAGTGGGGGCCTGCTGCCAGGTGCCCTGCTGAGGGGTGGGGGTGCAAGGGGACATGAGTGGGACATGAGTGGGGGCCTGCTGGCAGGTGCCCTGCAATGCTGGGGGGTGGGGGTGTAGGGGGACATGAGTGGGGGCCTGCTGGCAGGTGCCCTGCACTTCTGGGGGGTGGGGGTGCAAGGGGACATGAGTGGGACATGAGTGAGGGCCTGCTGGCAGGTGCCCTGCACTGCTGGGGGGTGGGGGTGCAAGGGGACATGAGTGGGGGCCTGCTGGCAGGTGCCCCACAGTGCTGGGGGGTAGGGGTTCAGGGGGACATGAGTGGGGGCCTGCTGGAAGGTGCCCCTCAGTGCTGGGGGTGGGGGTGCAAGGGGACATGAGTGGGACATGAGTGGGGGCCTGCTGGCAGGTGCCCTGGACTTCTGGGGGGTGGGGGTGCAGGGGGTCATGCGTTGCTGATCAGTAGTGCAAGCTGACATGTGACTTGGCTGGGGGCATGCCCATGGTGGATGGGCTGCCTGTGGGACATGCCCAGGGGTGCAGGGTAGTCCCCTGTGGTGTGGGCTGCCTGCAGGGGCCGTGGAGGGTGTATAGGGAACACCTTGGAGGACCCACACTGCCAATTCACGTGTAGGACTCCTCTGCACCCCCGAAATACACGTACCCTGCTGAAATAGCGTGTGAGATTTCCCGCGAACCCCAGGAATACACATACCCCACTCGCACAGGCCCTTTCGCGTGTGAAACTTCCTGCGCACCCCCGAAATACACATACCCTGCTGAAATCGCATGTGAGACTTCCCACGAACCCCAGGAATACACGTACCCCACTCACACAGGCCCTTTCGCGTGTGAAACTTCCTGCGCACCCCCGAAATACACGTACCCTGCTGAAATCGCGTGTGAGACTTCCTGCGAACCCCAGGAATTCATGTACCCCCCTCGCACAGGGCCCTTTCACGTGTGAAACTTCACGCGAACCCCAGGAATATTGTCCCTGTGCGAGTGGGGTACGTGTATTCCTGGGGTTTGCGTGAAGTTTTACACACGAAAGGGCCATGTTTGAGCGGGGCAAGTGTATAACTGGGGTTCATGGGAAGTATCACATGCGATTTAAGCAGGGTACATGTATTACAGGGTTTGCGGGAAGTTTCACAAGCAAAAGGGCCCTGTGCGAGCGGGGTACGTGTATAACTGGGGTTCGCGGGAAGTCTCACACGCGATTGGAGCCGGGTACGTGTATTCCTGGGGTGCGCGGGAAGTTTCACACGCGAAAGGGCCTGTGCGAGTGGGGTACGTGTATTCCTGGGGTTCGCGGGAAGTCTCACACGCAATTTCAGCAGGGTACGTGTATTTCGGGGGTGCCGGGGAGTCCTACACCTGAATTGGCAGTGTGGGTCCTTCCAGGTGTTCCCTCTACACCCTCCACGGCCCCTGCAGGCAGCCCACATCACAGGGCACTACCCTGCACCCCTGGTCATGTCCCGCAGGCAGCCCATCCACCATGGGCATGCCCCCCAGCCAAGCCACATGTCACCTTGCACTACTGATCACCAACTCATGTCCCCTTGCACCCCCACCCCCCAGCACTGAGAGGCATCTGCCAGCAGGCCCCCACTCATGTCCCACTCATGCCCCCCTGCACTCCCACCCCCCAGCACTGAGGGGCACCTGCCAGCAGGCCCCCACTCATGTCCCACTCATGTCCCCTTGTACCCCAACCCCCCAGCAGTGCAGGGCACCTGCCAGCAGGCCCCCACTCATGTCTTCTTGCACCCCCACCCCCCAGCAGTGCAGGGCACCTGCCAGCAGGCCCCCACTCATGTCCCACTCATGTCCCCTTGAACCCCCATCCCCCAGCACTGAGGGGCACCTGCCAGCAGGCCCCCATTCATGTCCCCTTGCACCCCCACCCCCCAGCAGTGCAGGACACCTTCCATCAGGCCCCCACTCATGTCCCCTTACACCCCCACCCCCCAGCAGTGCAGGGCACCTGCCAGCAGGTCCCCACTCATGTCCCACTCATGTCCCCTTGCACCCCTACCCCCCGCAGTGCACGGCACCTGCCAGCAGGCCCCCACTCATGTCCCACTCATGTCCCCTTGCACCCCCACCCCCCAGCACTGAGGAGCACCTGCCAGCAGGCCCACACTCATGTCCCCTTGCACTCCCACCCCCCAGCAGTACAGGGCACCTGCCAGCAGGCCTCCACTCATGTCCCCTTGCACCCCCACCCCCCAGCAGTGCAGGGCACCTGCCAGCAGGCCCCCACTCATGTCCCACTCATGTCCCCTTGTACCCCCAGCCCCCAGCACTGAGGGACACCTGCCAGCAGGCCCCCATTCATGTCCCCTTGCACCCCCACCCCCCAGCAGTGCAGGACACCTGCCATCAGGCCGCCACTCATGTCCCCTTACACCCCCACCCCCCAGCAGTGCAGGGCACCTGCCAGCAGGTCCCCACTCATGTCCCACTCATGTCCCCTTGCACCCCCACCCCCCGCAGTGCAGGGCACCTGCCAGCAGGCCCCCACTCATGTCCCCTTGCACCCTCACCCCCCAGCAGTGCAGGGCACCTGCCAGCAGGCCCCCACTCATGTCCCACTCACGTCCCCTTGCACCCCCACCCCCCAGCAGTGCAGGGCACCTGCCAGCAGGCCCCCACTCATGTCCCACTCATGTCCCCTTGCACCCCCACCCCCCAGCAGTGCAGGGCACCTGCCAGCAGGCCCCCACTCATGTCTCACTCATGTCCCCTTGCACCCCCACCCCCCAGAAGTGCATGGCACCTGCCAGCAGGCCCCCACTCATGTCCCACTCATGTCCCCTTGCACCCCCAACCCCCAGCAGTGAAATCCCGATCTCATGACACAAACCAAAAGTCAACTATGTACATCAACACATGTCCGTCACACACATACACATACACTAGTTGGCATTGCTTGTGTAAACCCACATTTTCACATGCATCAACCCAATGAGCGAATCCCACACATGGAACTAAAAAATGAAAATGTATTATGTACATGAAATCAAAAATGAAATGAAAGCATACCAAAATATGAAACATGAAATTAAAAGCATGTGAAAAAGATGATTGAATGAAAATGATAACCAATCCCCAAAAAATTGAAAGAAAAACTGTCCAAAGTCACCCTCCAACAACGCAAATCCAAAAGAAATGTAAAAAAAAATCTCCATTGCTTCATGTTCATAATAAAAAAAAGAGAAATCAATCCATAGTCCAACTATTTACAATCCATTGTCTGGAAAAAATAAATCCATTGCTCCATGTCCATAATGCAAAAAAAAAAAAAAAAAATGAATACATGATGAAACTATATACAATCCATTGTCCAAGGATGTAAAGGGTCCATGATCCCAACCAAACAAATGAAACCTACCTAACAAACTACCTAAAAATACAACTATATACAAATTTGTGTGGCATTGTCCATTGACCACAAATAAAAGGAAAACGAAAAGGAAACCTAACTCTAAAAACTATTTACAAGGGCAGCGGGCTAGTCCGACGGCTCACTTTTGGATGTCCCGGGCCAGGGCATCATCGAACTCCTGCTCAATGTCCTGGAGGCGGTCCTCTTCCATGGCCCCGAGGGTTCGCAGGGACGATGACATGTTCTCCTCCTCAGGGCCCTGCGCATGGAGTTCTCTGCCCTGACCATCGTGAGCCGTGCCTCTTCTGCCCGCTGCCGCTCTGCATCTATAGCATTGCCTAACCGCTGCCACACGGAAGACACTTCCAGTCCTGGGTCCTCTGGCCGATGCCTGCCCCTCCGATGTCGAAGGCCCCGAGCCATGATGGCTCCCACCTTGTTGCTGCTGCTGCTGTACCTCTGCCTGTGCCCTGGCTCTTGCTGCCTGCACATCCTCCTCCGGCTGGGGTGCAGCTGTTGAGGTGGCCACCCCTGCTGGACGTCCGACTCCCGACTGTGGCAGGGATGTGTCCTCCACCAGCCTGGCCGCAGGGTCAGAGGCAGCTCCACAGGGTACCCAGGTGATACATGGGTGGGAAGATGGCATGGAGGACGACTGGGGCATAGGGGGTTCAGTTGAGGAGGGGGTCGGAACAAGGTCCAGAAAACGGAGGAATCCGGCCCTGGTGAGCTGTCCCAGTAGGTCAACGCGGTCAACGAGCCATTCGAGAAGACGTGCAGTCTCCTCATGAACAGACTGCAGGTCACCTCGCATGGCCCGTTGACGCAACGCCACCCCACCCAGGACAGGCTCAACCCGGTCCCGGATAGCTACGTCCACAGGGAGAGGAAGGCCAGTTGTTGTAAGCGGAGCCCCTCCCTGAAAACGGGTCTGGACGTAGGCATCCCTCCTGGTGCGGGATGATGCAGTCACAGGATCAGGGACAGGATTACACACAGGCACCTCCGCGGTGGCCTGTGCTGACTCCTGTCCCTGCCCCTGCACTGCACCACTAGCACCAGTGGAATCCCCACCTCCAGACCCTGTGTCTTTCCCTTGCATGGCCTCCTCCTCCACCAAACCCCCAACCAACCTGGATGACTCCGTGCCATCTTCCTCCGTCACACCCTGTGGGGTCTCAGCTGCCCCTTCTGCTGCCGAGGAGTCCAACTCCGACCTCTGCCTCTTGGACCTTCCCTCAGCAGCTGCAGCCTGGGACGCGGCACCGGACTCCTCACTCCCCGACAAGATGACATCCTGGGAGGGGAGCCGGGCCTTGCGTCTCCGGCTGGCGGGATGATCCCTGCTTCTGTGCGCCACAGCACCCTCTCCGCCCTCTTCTTCAGTTGACACTGCAGACAGGGAGAGATAAAACACAGGCATCAGGGCACTGTACAATGGACTGATACACACATGACAGTTGGACATGAGTGGCATTGTTTAACTACAGACATGGCATCACACTCCACAACACACATGTCATTTTAACTCACACACATGAACATTTCAACAGCAATATTGCACCAGGCAGCACCATCCATACACATACAACAGCATGAACAGCCAAAGGTGAGCCTGACATCACATGAAACACAAGGAGTGCACTAGACATGCACACACGCCACCACACTTACATGCATGTCTACATCTCCTCAAACTGTTGCAGTGATGAGGTCGCCATACATGTCACATCTGCCATTCATCCTTCTACATATCAGTTTCACGTGCATCCATGTTGCATCACAGTGCACACTTGTCAGATAAACATACATGCACATGTACACAGTGCAGATACATGCATTATGAACCACCATCCATGCCACAACCATGCCAATGTACATACACAGAAATTCAAACATGTGTGCTCCCACACCTGCATTTGCCCAGCATGCTTACCAACACATACACCATCAATGTGTCTCACAACTGAGAGGACTCACATGTGGCAGCCTCACGCCCATGTTCACACACATCCCTACATGGCCCTACATAAACACATGTGCAACCTGCACACTACTGGCACACCACGACACGCACAGCATACTATCAACATGCATGTACACTTACCGCTCGACTCCAGACAGGTCTGCCTCTCAAGGATCTGGACGTGGAGCGCTGGGCATATGCGTTCCAGGACCCTCATTTGATGGTTCGACAGCTGGCCCCGGCGCCCCTTGGCATCCGCTGCCTTAGCGAGGCGCCAGGATTTGTTGAGGGTCCTGGACCTGAAGTCCTCCCAGCGCTTCTTGACATGATGTAAGTCGTGGACTGCCACCCCCTCTGCGTTGATGGCAGTCACGATGTCCATCCAGATCCTGATCCGTCCTTCATTGTCGGCACGCAAACTTCCAAAGAGGGCATCATACTGCCCCAGGACTTGCTCCACCAGGACAGCAACTTCAGTGGCAGTGAAGCTGGTGGCCCTCTGCCTCTCTGGCTGGGGGTTGCCAGTGCTGCCAGATGGTGTTGTGCTGGACATGGCAACCCCAGAGGCAGGAGTGGGTGGGAATCTGGGTCCTGGGGCTGGGCTGTGGAGTGATGGAATCCCAGTCGGGAGTTTTCGGTTCCAGCAGGGGTGGTCACAGCAACTACACCCCTGGCTGACGTGCAGGCAGCAAATGGCAGGGCACGTGGGCAGCAGGCAGTCAGGCAGCAGCAGATGGCAGGTGGGAGCGTGCTCAGGGCTCTGGGGGGCAGTAATTCGGCCTTATGGGCAGGAGCGTGGTCTTCCGTGTGTTTTCGCGTGGCCAGCTTGACACGGAGTGATTTGGCACGTGAAAAAATTGCATGTCAGCGTGAAATTCGAGGAAAGGGCCTTAGCGCGTAAGCGCGAACAGCACACGCACACGATTTCATTGGACCAAAGGCCCTTAGCGTGTAAGCGCGTAAATTACATTACGCGCGCGGGTGTTTCCCTCATAGCACGTGATGACAGAGCACACGTGGAAAAACTGCATGTCCGAGTGTCATCCCGTGTAATTGGAGGAAAGTGCCCTCGTACACGCGTATCTGACATGTATGTGTGGGCCGGTTTAAAAGCTACATGGAGGACGCCATTTCCTTGTACATGCTTTTTTCGTGGAGAGCGAGTGGGTGAAATCTGTACTTCTTGTCGGTTCACAGGCGATTACTTCACAGCGTTTCTAGTTCGTACTCCCTGTTACCTCTGACAGCTATTTTCTGAATTTTTGTTGGGCCTGTTTCCTCAAACAGAGTTCACTTCTCCTTGTGTCCTGTCTCCTCAGACAGCGTACAATTCTTCTTTTGGCGGGGGTGTGGCCAACGCGCACACGCGCATATTTTTCACGTTCTTTTTCCAGGCAGACGGTGAGTTCCGCACGTACTTAGCAACTGTGCTTGCCCCGTGTGTCGCGTTCCCCTTCAGAGGTCATTGTAGGCTGCGTGTATTACGCGTACGCTTAGTTTTGTGTTTCTGGGTGCCACAGCGTATTGCGGGTTCATTTTTTCACGCATGTGGTCTACGAGGGGTTGCGTGCACGTTAATTTTTGATTTTGGGCTGCCTGTGCGTTGCGTGACCCGTCATCTTCTCCCAGGGGTCACAGACAGCCTTGTTAGAGCACTAGAGTACAAATTCCAGTGGTATCCTACCACTTTGATCCCCAATTGCCCAGGACAATAGTTTACTGCAACTCCCATACGCACAACAACATCAGTGCCATGGTTGGGAGGCAACCAAGCGGTAAGGGAGGCAAAGGTGGCTGACCTTCAAAAGGTGGGCGTGGTGGGAACAGTAGGGGACGTGGCCGGGATTTGCAGGGTGCCCCTATACCCCCATGTGTGGAGGAACAATCAGGGACACCCATGCCCCCCCATGGTTGAGGGAAACGTGGCTGACACCATCCCAGCTCAGCCCCTGTTGGACCAGCCCATTGTGGCACGTGACCTGGTATAGGATGACTCCCTGGCTGACTTCCAGGTCAGCAAGTCTAGGCCACGTGTGGCGGTGCAAGTTGTTGTCACCAAGCCACATGGATCTGGGGCAGCTATGCCATCTGCTGCCCCAAGTATGCAGGGTGGGGAGGCTGCAGGGGCAGCTGCAGCTCCATCCACCCCAGCTCTGACTCTTCCAGCCAGGTCAGTGTCAGTCCAGGTCCATCAAACTGATGTTCCCCCTGCCAACATTACCCTGAAACCAATGCCTGCATCAAGACCTATGGTCATTGTGCATTCCCACACTCCTACTACCCAGTCCACCGGTGATTCTGCCCCTACTGACCAGAGCGGCGTAAGCCACTCTGGCTCTGCTCCACCTTTAAAGAAGAGGAAGAAGGGTGCTCTGGCACGACAGGCTGAGACCACAGACACGGCTACACACTCCGGTACCTCAAGGAAGCCTTGCTTTAATGATCCGGAACTTGATGCACTTGTTGCCTATGTGTCAGCACATAGCCGCAAAATGGTGGTGACTGCAGGGTGCAAGACCACACCTGTTCAACGTAGGGCACACTGGCAGACCATCGCAGACCGCATAAGTGCCCTTGGATTTGTGAGGCGCACAGCTGATGATTGCTACAAGCGGTGGAATGACCTGAAACGCAGAGCAAAGAACAAGCTGGCCTCAAATCATGCCGCTACTCTGGTGACTGGCGGTGGGTCTCAACAAGAGAACAACAAACTCACTGAACATGAGTCTGTTGCTGGGGCCTTCGTCACAGAGGAACAGATCCAAGGTGTGGGAGAACTACCTGATTATGATGCATTGTCCGGTGAGTGCCCATGCATGTGTGTGTAATGCATGTGTATGTTGTTTGGGTGACGGGTTCTGATTGAGTGCCAGGTGAGGTTGTGTGCGCCTGAGTGGTATGGGTCACCCATGTGCTTCATCCAAAACATTCAGCGGCCTTGGATTTGGGTGTGGCAGTATCCCTTCTGCCCACAGTAGTAATTTAGCGCAACATTACGGCAGTTGTCCTTGAAGTGGCATCTTGCAACAACATTGTTTGTGTTTTTCAGTGTTCGTTCAGGCTGATTGTTTCAATTCTCCCACTTTTGCTACGCATTCCTCAGCCCTATTGTCACATTTGTGACATGCTTCTGTCATTGATGAACCCCCCCATTGGCCCACATGTGTTACCATGTTAGGTGAATGATTTGACCATTGAGGCTGATTGAGTATTGGCCTGATCACATACATTTTTGGGGCCTGTTTGAATGTGGAACATGATAGTTGTTTCCTGTCAAGTTGAAGTGCACAACCATTGATGTGTACATCGGCCTGCAATCACTGTATTTTTGTACACTGGATGGGTTGCAGTGTGTGGCACATGCCTATTTTGTCACACTATGTAGCATTTTTCATCTCATCATGTCCATCTCACATGGATGGCTGACAGTATTCATTCACTGACATATGGATGTACTTGTGGAATGTACCATGGCTATGGTACATGCCATCTGAGTGATGGCATGTGTCATGTATGTGTATTGGACATGCCACTCACAGGCCAATGTGTGATGGCAGTGCTACCCAGCATGCAGCAAATGTGTTGCTCTTCCATCTTGGTGTCATCAGTGTCTGCCTTTTGCCTCCCCTTCCAACTCAGTGACAGTGCATGCATGGGAGCGTTATAGTCATGTGGGACATGTGTAAATCATGTACTGGTTCTGTATCTTGTCAGGCCTATTTGTGTGCTATGGTGCTAATGCCTGTTTCCATTTTTTGTCTTTCATGTTTTTGCAGGGGATGACGCACTTGATGCTGTTGAGGTTGAGGAGATGGTGCAGACCCAAGAGGGATCTCAGGCAGGACCGGGCACCAGTGGGGGACGTGGTGTGGTGGTGGGTGAGAACCTAATCTTGCTGCAGACCATTCTGTCCAGGGGTGTCTCTGGGTGCACCTCCCCAGACCTCTATTCAGGTGCTGATTCGGATGATGAGACCTATGTGGTGTCGCAGGTACGTGTTTCTGGCAGGGATTCCATTCTGTCCAACCCACCTGCACCAGGGGTAGAACCCTCTATGGGGATGTCAGTGTTGGTAAGTCCGCCTTTGGCGGTTACGGATGCAGGGTCACACTCCACAACATCTGATCCTGTTCCTGGGCCAGCAGATAAGAGGGGGAATGCAGTCCTGCAGCCTCAGGCAGTGCCGGCACAGCAAGGTGCAGATCGCCTTGCCCCAAACAGGTGTGGTGCCCGCCGGTGCGGTGGCCATACGCCACCAGGCAATACCGCATGGGAACAATCCATGTACGGTATTGCAACCCAACAGGCAGCATCAGTTGAGATCATGGCTCAAGCAATGGAGAGGGTGGCCACTTCCATTGTCCCCCCTGAAAGGCAGATGTAGCAAATACAGCAGGCAACAGACTCCATTTGCCAATCACACATGGAGGACATGTTGGCGTCCAACAGGGACAGACGGGCGGCACTGAAGACTCTACGCCAATCGATATCAATAGAGTCCCAGGGCCACAGGGAAGCCCTGAGGGTAGAACTCCATCACCTCAGGGAGACTCTTGTTGACCTTGAGGCTTCCACTAACTTGAGGACAGAACAGCAGCTGGAGCGGCTCACACGTTCGCTCTCAGCTGAGATTCAGGCAACTCAGGAGGAGATCCGGGCATCAAGTCAGGTGGTGCATGGGGATGTCCGCACTATAATCCTCCAGAACGAGACCTTCCACACCCGCATGCTTGCTGCCATGGAGGACCATACCAGGGCTTTGCGTGGGCTGCCTCCCACAGCCCCACCACCTCCAGTGGCAGCAGCAGAGGGTGATGAGAGCGACAGCAGCAGTTCTCCCACAATGGCATAGCCGTGCAGGCCATGAGCCCATGGAGGTGTTTTTTTTTTCCAACATCCACACAGGTGGCTGTTGGTGCGCACCCTGTCCTTGGACCTCCTGGGTGCCCCCCCCCCGGCCCTCATATGGCCATTTTTGATTTTTGATTTTTGATTTTTTTTTTTTACAGTGTGTTGCCTTGTGTGGCTCCCGTGGGCATTCACTGTATTCTGGCTGGGCACATGCAGGCTTGTCCTGAGTTTGGGTTAGATGCTTGGGTTCGTGAGACACACACCCCTCCTGCTTACCGTTTCCATGGGCTTGCAAAGGGTGTGCCCAAGTGACAGTGACTTACACAGTGAAGTTGGACTCCCATGAGCTGTGTGGGCAGTCTGTAGTCAATACTGTGTATACATTCCTAGTGGATATTGTTGTTGTATTGTACACTGCATGGTGTATTGATATGTGCTTGTGCATCCATGTCTTCCTCCTAATTTACAGGTTCATTCCTCATGTCTTCACAAGGCCGTCTACTTTGGAGATGGAGTTCATGTTGTAAGCAGTGCACTTACACATTTGCGTGGCAGCAGCACTATACAGTTGGAAGTGGTCGATGTGCTGGCATAATCAGGTTGTAAGACTACCACTACTTTAACCTAGTACTGTCATGTTTATGCTATGTTTGAGGTTGTGTAGCTGCATTGTATTGTTGGTAAGTATTTGGTCATGTGTGTTGTTAGTTCTACATTACTGGGAGCATATAGTGTGTGGCCAGTTTCCATTAGGGACACTGTACTTTGTGACACTTGTGTCATGTTTTGGGGATTGCTTTGTTTGCTGTCACATAGCATGACATGCCATGGTGTGTTGGGTGGCGGTGCTGGGGAGGGGTTGGGTGACATGGCACTGTTGTCATGTTGTATTTTGCAAGGGGGTAATGAATTTAGCAGCATAGAAGTGCGTTGTTTTGATGACACAGCATTGGTGGTGTTTGTGTAGGTAGGGATGCACACAATGTAACACTTCCAGGTGACCAATCTCGGGCTGGTATGGTTGTGACAGTTGACTGTCCCTTATGTCATCATCATTGATTGTCAGATGGTATGTGCCAGGGCTGTGTGCACTCCACAGGGGTGTGATTTTAGGTGAAGTAATTAGCCACCAGCTGCGTATGGGCTGCCTCGCCCCGTAACCTTTCCCCTCCCATGCGCAGCAGGCGTGCATGTGGATGGGGATGTGGGGGCACCACCATGTCCACGGGCAGGCCCCGGCGTGTTGCAGCGTTGTGCAGGACACATGCTGCCACTATGATCCTGCACACTACTGGGGGAGCGTATAACAGCTGCCCGCCAGAACGGTCAAGGGAGTGAAAGCGTGACTTGAGCACTCCGAATGTGCGCTCCACTATGCCCCGCGTTGCAATGTGGGCTGTGTTTTATCTTACCTCGGGTGGCGTGGTGGGGTTCCGAATTGGCGTCATCATGTGGGTGCTCAGAGGGTAGGCACTGTCCCTTGGGGAGGTGGTGATGGGTATCATTAGTGGGGTTGTGACATTACTCAGTATGTGACATGCATGCATGCGCTGTGGCATTTATACTCACCGAGCAGCCATGTATCGCCATGCCGCCCAGCTTCTAGGTCCCGGTTTAGGGTTGACATTCTGTAAATAAAACTGTCGTGGGTGGACCCTGGATAGTTGGCATATACTGAGGTGATGATTCCCTTGGCATCACATACTATCTGGACGTTGATGGAATGCCAGTGCTTGCGGTTTCTATAGATGTGCTCTGATGCCTTGGGGGGACGTAGAGCCACATGGGTGCAATCAATGGAATTGTGCCACTCCGTAGAAATCCTGGACGGCAGCCTGCCTTTCTGCAGGTGTTCTGGGCAGGTATATGTGCCTGCGGACTGATGGGCGTGCAGTCATGATGGCCAAGACCTGGTGTAGGCAGCGTGACTGCGTGGCCTGTGACACCCCCCCCCCACTATAGCACTTGTCCGCTGAAATGATCCAGTGGCCAAGAAGTGCAGTACATTGAGGACCTTCTCCAGGGGGCTGAGTGCTTGGGAGCACAGGGTGGGTGATGTGAGGTCATCCTCCCACTCACTGACCAGGTTGAGTATTATGTGAGGTGGAAACCTGTACCTCCCATACACCTGGTCATCAGGCATCCCAAAAAGGCTGGTTCTGGGTGTGAAAATTCTGGGCCTGACTATCCTCCTCCTCCTCCTGCGGTATCCCACGACCACTGCTGCTAGGAACGGTATATTCATCCTGGCATCTGGGCTTGTTTGTTGTTTGCGCGCACTTTTATGCGGCGTGGGTCCACGTACGCCTGCTTCCTGCTGGCGTACGTGTTTCCGAATTAGCGCGTCTTTTTTGGCGCACGTGTTAGCCCCGTTCGAATCCATGAATACGTGTTTTGAATGTGCGTGTGGGCGTTCTGCGCATTTGCCTCCTGTACTTCCCCCATGACGCCCACATTTTCACATGTTGTTCCCCATTCCACGTGTCACGCCCTCTGTTCCTACTACTTTTGTTGTGTGTGCCGCGCTATGTGCGATTTCGCTGTGTGGGATTTACATGCGCACAGACTTCCATGAATCGCTGTGCGCAGGTTTCGCTGCGATTTTCGCACTGGCACTGCGAATCGCATGCTTTCGCACGCTTGCGCTGAAAATTTCAGCGCACATTAATTCCATGAATCGGCCAGCTAGTTTTGCAAGAAGCCCTGCGCAGCCTTTAGGAGCCCCGCACAGCCTTCCTCCACTGCGCTCTGCGAGGCAGGTGCACTGATAACACAGGAATGTAGAAGGCGCTTCCCAAAACGACATACACAGAGCCTGGGAGCCAAGACTGGCAGTTTCCAGTTGGAACTTTCCAGGCAAAAACATGTTTTGCTGCATGGAAGGTTTGGCCTAGAAGATTCTCGGAGAGCTGGTACGTAATAGTGATTGACATGCAGCCCCTAATAAGAGATATTTATCTGGGCCAGTTAGGCGGGGACTCTTCCCAGGCTGTTCGAGAGAAGTGTGCACGTAGGAAACAGTGCCTGGACAACCAGCCGGCACTAGAGGGCAGAGGCTCCTGCCATCACATTCCCGCTTGTGTGCAGGCTTTCGGCGGCCAGGCCAGTCCCAGAGCAGTGCCGGGCACAGAGTGGCGTGGGGGCTGAGTTTGATTCTATCGTATCGGCATCAACGATTCCTAGGAGCGTAAGAATAATTGCATATTCATCTGTGACTGATAATTTGTATTACTCAGCTTGCACTTTAATTTCCATACTATTGAAAACTTCTGCTTGATTCTGATTAGTTTATGTAGTTTATAAATGTAAGCATAACATCTTCTGAATGAGTGGCTTTCTTCCAGACTGAGTTCATTGTGTCTCGCGTAGTTTCTTACTTGTGAGGGAAGGTGATTAGGAGTTATATTGCATTAAGGGCTGGTGCCAGGGGGGTGCTGTTTCCCTATTCACTACAAAAGTCTTGGCCATAATGGTTTACACTGCTCCTGTGCATTCAAAATAGTCGATTCAGGACGATTAGTTACCATCCAGTCTCTGCAGATCACCACCTCTTTTTCCCATCCATCTGGTGATAACACTGATCCCCAGATCTGCATTTGCCCTCTGCTCTTCCGAATTCAAATATCGTCTGTAGATTTTACTGCAGTCTTCCGTTTTTTATTCACTTCCCATTTGATTTCAGCTCCTTTTACTACAGGTTTTCGTATCTGATCACATGATTCCTCGTCTTGGCATTGTTTCTTTTCTTTATATCTTGAATATAATCATCTTCATCTGCCTCTGTCCATTCAGTTGCCCATTTGAGAGAAGCAACATGACCCATAAACTGTCATCTGGTTTTGCATAGTGCTACATGTGAAAGACAATGTGTTGTTTGGACAGCTATTTCAACAGCTATGAAGATTTTCGACTTCCCCATGCTGTATCACAGGAGTGCACATACGAAGCATTCCTCCTTTGAAGGTCTTCTCCCAACTTCCTTCATGTGTTGGTACCATATGTTACTTCCCAAGTGTGCCGTACTGTACAGATAATCATTTGATTCATGATTGTCTTCCTGTGTGCTTCTTTTAGGTCCTATTCTTTTCATGTGAGCTTCCATTATCATATCATGAAGTGTACCAACATAGCTTCTTCTTTCTGGATTAATCACAGGAACATCTATCAGTGCATGGGCTACACCTACATGTGTTCCTTGAGTTGGAGAAAGTTCAGAACGTCTCCCCTGCTCAGCATTCCATTTAGGCATGAACATGCCTTGCATAATGTCCATCTGGGATCTTCTTTTTGAAATTGCTTGTGGGTCAATTGTCACTGGACCAGGTGTTTTTGCATGTATTAATTGTGTAGGCTCGCCCTATAACAACCCATTGTCATGCCTGTCTTGCCAAGCCTGTCTCTGGTGTCCAGAAATAAGTTCTAAGACACTCTTTGCATGTGAACGATTGTTAGTGACATCCATCTCAAGCTCAGGCAATTTGCCATCTTTCTTTGGAACAGGAATGATTACATAGGGTCTAGGCTGCCTAGTAGTTGCCATGCATACATTTTCCTTCTGCTCAGGAGCATGCACAGGAGTCTTAGCTCCATTTGCACCAAAATAGAATGCCATTCATACAGTCAATGAAAGCAGTATGAGTATGAATACAATGCAAGTGTGGATGACACAGAGATATGTCACCCTACAACATTTACTTCTTGGACAACGTGAGCATCTCTCTTCATGCGGTAATATTATATTGCTACTGAGATTCCCCATCTTGATTACCAAAGGAAGGAAAAACTCAAGCTTTAATACATCAGCATTGTGAACTGCTTCTGGAAGCTGCTGTCCTGACTCAACAACTCGTCCTCGATCAGTTGTCTGCTTACTGGATGACAAAAACAACTTTCTCTGTATCTCTGGAATCAGTCTTTCACCAGCCAAACTGTAGATGCCTCTTTAGTATGAAGAAAAACAGTAAGTCTAAACGAGCTCAATGACATAGATTATCTCCCAATCTATGCCTCGAATCTGCTTCAGCCCAGACAACATGTCGAATTTCTTTCAGCATGAATCGAGAGTCTTTTTTCATCAGCAACCTTTTGATCAGTCCCTCGTAGGAAAGTTTATACAGCAACCTGTGATTTCGCTCAGAATAAATGCTCATTATAATAACAATGCCTTCCAAGATCACATTCAGATTTGCAGTGTTTCTCGGATCCCTTAGAAAGGTGAGCACATCAGTGTGCCTTTCAACAAGATGCGGGTACTCCTCAATCAGATGAAAAAACACCACACAGACTAGTCTATGAGCTGCATCAGTTGATAGGGGCATTTGTACTCGCCTCGCTGTACTCAGGTAGTTGCAAGAATTGTTCAATGATGACTATGAGCAATCTTCTCATAATTGGGCCATTCTTAGGATCTCGCAAGAAAGCTGGTATGTGAGTACTGTACCCTTTTCCAATTGCGGTATCCATGATCAGAATCTGGCATAACCCTCTTCATAATCCTCTTCTTATCAAGGCTTAAGCATGCCTCAGTCCAAAGTCAATAAGGTACTGTGGCTTCACAAATACAGATCTTCCCTTAACCCTGCAGCTGATATTCACAGAGGGATAAAATTTGCTTTCCTTAACCATTTTATGAATGGCTTAAAAGGAGTGTCCCAAACCAAGCCACAGTCCACTGAACTCTTTGTTTTACTACTTGTCAGCTTCTGTATCCTTCTTCCTCATCATAGCTCTCATCTGCACGTGCTGTGGTTCTTCCCCAATGCTTGTACTTGCTTCGTGCAGGGGTGTGGGCACTAATAAGCACCCGAAATTCCCCTTTTGCTGTGTGCTTTACCACAGCGGCACCTGTATACATCTGTCCATCATTTTGATCAATCCTTGAAGAAATGTCAATAAAATCAATCTCTCCTCCTGCTATTGCATTCTGTTTTATTCTAGGGAGTTCATCACAGAAGTTGTGTAATCGTGTACAGGTTCTCCTACTGTCACTGGCTCAGCTACAAACATGGCAGGATTCACTATTTTACATCAAACTATTTTGATCGCTGGGTTTGATATGACTATCTCATAGGCAGAAGCCCTTTTAGAAGTCAACATGCCTTTTGGTTTTTCTAAAATGGCAAATAGTGCGTGCTCAACAAATAACATCATGGAGAATCCCATCACTATGCTTGCAGCTTTCTCTATGGCGAACGCAGAGGCTGCTAAACATTGTTCACATGGAAAATGACTTCTAATTACTGGGTCTAAGATTCCACTGTAATGTGCAAGGGGCTTGTACCCCAACATGGTTCTCTGCATGAGCTCTGCTGTCATAAAAGTGCCATCTGTATGTGAGAATAAAAAGAATTCTGCAGCATAATTAAGAATCCCTAAAAGAGGAGCCGTGCAAATTGCTTTTTTCAATTCGTCAAACCCTTCTTCCATTTCCTCAATCAATATGATTACATCCCAAAAATCTCTGCAAGTCTTTTATCGTGTGTGGCTTTGCAGTTTTCAAAATAGCCTTAGCTCTCTCAGGAGTAACTTTCTGTCCCTCATGTGAAATCAATTGGCCTATAAACAACACTTCTTGTTGACAATATTTTAACTTTTCTTTGTCATCCTTTGTCATGTTTATATCCTTTGCCAGCAAGTATAATCATCAGCTGAACAGAATCACATCTGCACTCTTCCTCTGAGGTGCTACAAACTAAAATGTAATCTACGTATTGCAAAACAATGCTTTCTAAAGCAATATTGCTTAAGTCCATCTGAAGAACTATTGAAAATCAATGAAGACTCACAGTACCCCTGTGGTAAATTAGTGCTTTTCAGACGTGTTTGTCTGAACGTAAATGACTTCCGATCCTGTGAGTCTTTGTGCAATGGGATTGAGAAAAATTAATTTTTCAAGTCAATCACCATGAAATATTGTGCTTCAACACGTATATTACACAGGATTGTAGATGGGTTAGGATGTAGAGGGAACTCGGCCTCTACAATCTGGTTTATTGGGCGAAGGTCTTGCACTAAACACCACAACCTCCTCTTACTTTTTTTCACAGACACTGATGTATTACACAGTGACTCTGACGTCACTAAGATGCCCTGATGCATCATGATGGAAATCATCATAAAAGTACCTTCATCTGCCTCTCTGGACATAGGATATTGTCGTGCTCGAGGTAAAATTGCTCCTGGTTTCAATTTAATCTTCACTTCCCCAACCCTCTTTAGTAGGCCTACGTCATAGGGGCCGGTGGTCCATAATGAAACTGCCACTTTCGCCATGTCATCATCAAAATACTCGGGGCGTTTTTGTGCTATCATCATTTTCTGAGGAACTTCTCTTTTAATTAGTCTTACCCAATAAGTGATGCACATCTCAAATATTATTTTGTCATCAGATGGATGATCTCCAAACAGATCTTCATCAGTGACATCGGTCAATCTGTAACAATTACTGTGCGCCTTTGGTTTCCTTCATCATTGTGTCCATCAAGCAAAACCATTTCCCCTTGCATTATGGCTGCTTGTATCTCTAAGAGAAAAACATGCCCCTTCCCTTTGAGCATAGGTATTCTTGGTCTAAACAAAAAATCATCTGGAGTTCTCATTGCTCTGCCTGCTAGGTCTCGTAGCCATGACAACAAAATGTGTACTGCATACTGGAAAACCTCTAGTTCTAATGGAATTGCTCTCATAGCTAGTTGTCCTGCGAGTGACATAATCATTTCGCACATGTTTAAGTAATGCATTCCTGGTATTGAACACACTATACCTTCATCAGTGAACGAGATTGTCATATTCAACTTAGTCATTAAATCCCGTCCCAATATATTGACAGGTGCTTGCCTCGAATATAGCAATGGCACCTTCATGTTACATTCTCCTATAGAAACTGGTAATTCTTCAGTGAAAGGAACTCTGCCTGTAGCTCCTGTGAACCCCTGAGTATTCATGGCATTGCCAGACATTGAAAACCTTCCCTATCATATACATGAGCGTGTTGCACCTGTGTCTACTAAAAATGAAAAAATGTTGCCCCCTATACTGACATCCACCCTTGGTTCCTCATAAGGGTTTGGCGTCACGGGTAGTATGGAACACGTCAGGTCTCCCAGTGAGTTGTCCTATTGCGGGTACAGCCTCATCCCATTACTTGTAAAAGGATTCCCTCCATTGGCAGTGACATCCCCTATACCAGGAGTCATTAACTGACCTGTGTTTGTGTTTTGCTGAAGCTGCATAGGTGATTTCTGCGACTGTCCTTGTGGTGGCAAGCCTTGCTCCACTCTCGGTGCTTGCTGCTGCATTGTATGATTCTGCGCAAATCCATCTCCATTCTGCTGTGAATATTTAGGTGGATTTGACATCCCCCCTCTTAAAAGCTGGCCATTTTGCACCATCATTTGACTTCTACACGTGTGAGAAAAATGCCCCCATCATTCCACACATCCAAAATATAGGTGGTGGTCTCCCAACATGCCCTTTTTGCATACTATGGTTACCATTCTGCATATTTTGAAACCCACCTTGGTTATTCTGAAAGTTTCCCTAATTATTCTGCCAATTCCCTTGATTACTTTGCTATACCTTCCTCGAAATCCTCTTCCTCGTGGAGCGTATCCACTATTGTTTTTTTGATTGAACTGTCTTTGATTATTCACCTGCGGCATGTTCACAATCAGCTGTTGTAAGTGATTTCAATCTGGCACTTCACCTAAGTCAACGCCTGGCGTGTAATGCACAACTGAAATCCTTATTTATTTGTGTCTAAAAGTTCTTTTATTCAGAACGATGTACCACTCATATCGCGCCCCTCTCTTGGAACCCCCCAACCCCCGTTCACACTGAACCAGGAATCAGGCTGGTTTGCAAAGTTAAAATATTTATTTATGTAATTACAAATTAATCACACTATGTTTAATGGGTATACAATAATCACCAATGGGGTGATGTAACCCTAAGCAATCTCTTTAATGCACAAAGAGCAATAGTGAGCAAAACAATTCAGCACAGAAATAATACTTTTGTGTGTGTGTTCAGAACAGATAGCAGTGTGGTTACTATTTCACCCAGCGCACCACACCCCTCAACCCCCCAATAGGCAATGTAAAGAGATAGGAGGAGAGAGAAGGTATTCCGGAATGGCAGAATTCAACACAGAATATCAATCCCAATTTCCCCCCCAGCAACACAAGAGAAAAACAGAAATGATTGGCAAGCTGTCACAATGGTTTTAAAGTAATCTGGAGAATGTATTGGGTAAAACACTAAGGGCCTCATTACACGGATGGCGGTAAGGATTTACTGGTACCGGAAAAAAATACCGGTACCGGTAAATCCTTACCGCCTTACTATGAGGTCCCTTTGCGGGTTGGGGACACAGAAGACACCCCTTCAAGTATTGGTTGAGGTCCTGACCCATGTGTGGCCAGTATGCAACCTCTCTCAAGATTTCTAGTGTCGTATGAAGCCCCCGATGATCGGCTGTGGCCGCATCATGGGTGTGACTTAGCATCAGGCTTCGGAATGAGGTGGGGACCACCCACTGGTCATGGCCAGCTATGGATCTCCTTACCAACAAATCATCTGTGTCTTTTGGAAAGAGAGTTTTGCTCTGCCAGCCCTCAACTGTGTCAGGACATAACGGATCTCCGCTATGTCTTCCTCCACAGTTGAGATTTTGACTAGAACATCATCTATATAGGCCAGGTTACCCCTTTCACCCAAGTCAGGCATGGCCTTCTGCAGAAAGATGTTAAATTCATTGCCGGAGTTGATGTATCCGAAGGGAGTCCGGGTCCACGTGTACTGCTGCCCCCCGAAGGTAAAGGCCAGCTTGTATTGGTCTTCCCTACTGACAGGTACAGTCCAGTGCCCATTGGTCAGGTCAATTGCAGTAAATACCTTTGACCCCTGGATCTGGGCCAGCCCTTGGTCAATGTAGGGAAGAGGCCATCGGGAAGTATGGACCCGTTTGTTGAGCTCCCTTAGGTTAGCACATAGTCTCCACTGGCCGTTTGGTTTCAAAATCCCTGGCACCAGATTATTGAAGGTGCTGTGGACTGGACAAATTATCCCACGGGACTCAAGGTTCTTAATTATTTCAGTAAGGGACTCTGTTGATGCGAGAGGCACACGATATTGCTTCACAAATGCTGGAGTCATGCCAGGGTCCGTGGGAATGGTTAGTGTGTGGATTTCGGTGCGACCACAGTCATATGAGGCCACCGCAAAGAGATCTTGAAAATCTAAGAAAACTTGTTTCCATTTTTGCTTTTGCTCGAAAGTCTCACAGGCATCAGCTAGGTTGACTCTCTCTTCAACCATCTGCCTGAAGCCTGGAAAGACTTCCGGTTGGGCTATCTCAGCGGCCTCCTCCAGCTGGGTGGAGAAGTCCCTGGTCAAAGTGCTGATTTGGACTGATGGCTTCAGGTGGGGGAGGCAGCCCTTGTGTACTTGAAAGATCACCTCATCCCGCCTGAAGTCACAGGTCACATCTTCCTTACCATAAGGGCAGGAAGAGTACACCAGGAAATTCCACCCATGCCGGGTGAAGATCCTGTCTGGTGTTGTGTCATTGTCCTATCACGGTCAAAACAGTCCTTGGGGATTAGTCCTAACAGTTTGTTACTTAAATCAATGGAAAAATGTCGGGCATCAACCACCATTACAATAATGTTGCCTGCGGCCAGAGTGATACTCTTTAGGTTGCTGTTATCCATCTCTATTGGAATGGTGTTCTATGTTGACTAGTGGTGTTGGGTTTACCCCCAACAATTGCTTTTGGAAATGAGCATGGAGATGGACATAGGCGTCAGGGTTTTTCAGTTTCTGTCCTCTTTTGATTTTTACTTTCAGTGACAATTGTCGGGTCCGTTCTGGGATGATGACTTCCTCTCCAATCTGAATTTCAACTGCATATGGCAGCAGTTGAGCTGACCGAAAGGCTTTCTCTGGGTCATCAAAGTCCATGGGATTACCCACTAATCGGGACCAAGCCTTGAAGTTTATTAGGTCCAAACTAATGGCAAAGCAATTGAGAATGTCACTGTCTAAATAAAATGCAGCAGGGACATCTCGCACGACCCAACAATTATGGACTATGCTCTTGTCGCTCATGGAAATTTTGAGCATGCACCTGCTAGTCAGGAGATGTTTGGAGTTGGCTGTTTCCAGGTCTATTTCCCTGTTTGTCTAACAGTTTAAATGTGGGAATTGCTGGATCTTTTGGGAGTTATGGCCTTGCTGATGAAGCTCATGCCGTTGCTCACACATACTTGGGCGAGAACAGAGTCCTTCCCTTCATTTAACTGAATAGGGATGAACAACTGCTCTCCAATTTTCTGTATATCAGCCAAGCTTAGAGCATATTTCTCATCTTTTAGGACTATCGGAATGGGATTTTCTGATTGTGAATTTGTATAGAATTTCAGAGTGTTTCCTTCCAGTGTGGAATCCCACCTTAGACTGGAAGGAAGATTGATTTTCAGAAATAGAGAGGACTCCCCATCACCAGTTTGTTGTCCTACTGCAATTACTGTCACGTCTGGGATTTGATTATTCTGGAAGTGAAATTCAATTTGTCAGGTTTTTGTTCAACCATGTGCCGTTTAAACTAACATTGTTGACACTCTGTTTTAATTTTATTGGTCGGCTAGTCGGGGTCCAGAGGATCTTGTTTACACAATCTATGAGGGGAGAGAGCCTACGCAGGATATCATTCCCTAGTAAACAAGGTGTGTCCTCTGGAGTCATAACTATGACCGGGTGCTTCACCCTTTTTACCCAATTTTAATGCCTAAATCCGCAGTCTCCTCGACAGGAATTTCCTTCCCGTCGAAGTACTGAAGTTGTCCAGGAAGAGGGGTTAGAGGAATTTGGTATTTCTCCCCCCTTCCCGAATTCAGTTGATCAAAGGCCCTTTTTGACAGAAGGGTGTCTTGGGATCCAGTGTCCACCAGTGCCAAAATTGTACATTGCCCTGTATTTGGACCGGGGCATAAAATCTTCCCTCCTTTTCCTCCAGGGGGCAAAGATAAGGCACATTTTTGGCCAACTGGTAGGTTACTTTCCTTGCTTTGGATACTGACAGAGAGGTGATTTGGGCTGGATTTTGTTTGGGATCTTGGGAACCTGTAAGAAAAAGGTGACAGCTAGATTTGGGGAAGGTTTGGTTTCCCCTGGTTCTAATTCTGGGCTGCCCCCCCTTTTTAGAGGCAGTCACCAGGATGGGTTTGAGCCAGGGGATTTTCATGCTGGTCATTCTGGGTACTGATGACGGGTGGTTCCAGCTCGGTCCCCACATCTACCCAGTCCTGATTTGGATCCTTTGGGACCCATTTTTCTTTGGGAGGAGTTCCCCCATCCTTAAAGGAGAAGATCCTTTTCCCAGAATCCTCTGAGGACCCCGTTCCTTCAAACTGGAAGATTTGTACCGCCTCTACAAAATGGGTCTTTTTGGGCTCTTTATTTCTCCTACCCGTTCTCTGCTCCTTGGGTTGCAGACTTTCAGGGGCAGGAGATTTTGGTTCTGGTTCCTGGGTTTCCAAAGGCTTTCCACAAGTGGGGAAGGATGCTTCCTCCAAGGCTTTACACCCCCCTTCCCTTTGTGCCTCCTCCCTGGGAACCATTGGGTTGTCGGGGTTCTTCCACTGTCATTGTTCTGGAGAACCAGACCCTGGATTTGAGGAGTTCTGAGCCGCCATGCTCATCTGAGGGTTCTGTTGAGGCCTCAGCATGAGACCCAGATCCTGTGCCATGTTCTGGACCTGGCGCACTGGTTGGGACACCCTCTCTGGCTGGTACGGGGTCCTCAGGTCTCACCTGGGTTGATCCCGGGAGGGTAACTATCCCTTCTCACAAAATATCCCTCTTTAGGGAAGTTTGGGTACCCTTCCACCCTTGGCCTCCCCTCTCCCGGATTGGGCTGTCTGGGCTCAGGAAAGTGGGGAAAGAATGAAGGGTTGTTTTGGGGGTTGGTGTTCGGCGAGTACTGGGGAAAGAAATTCAACCCAGCATTTGGGGGATTACTGCCCTCCTGAGGAAAGTGAGGAGGGAAGTTTCCTGGGTTGGCAGCTGCCTGGTTGAATCCCCCCTTGGGCTGGGGGAGTCCACACATAGCCCAGGATGGGTCTGTTGCCCTTGTAACAGGGGCTGATGTAGTCAGGGGAGTTAGGGGTCCATTTGTGGGGTTACCTCCCTGGCTCCCTGTTTGGGATTGGCCCAAGGGCCTTCTGGGTCTTTGATTGGTAGGATTTTGCATAGGAATGTTTTTAGGCCCCCCATCTCCAAATCTAAAATGGGAGCAACCTTCAGCTCCGCCACCTTAGCAGCAGCAGGGGTGTTGGTTGTTTTGGGGCTTTTGCTACTATTTTTATTTTCCAACGGCTTCTGCACTTTATAGATGTGCGTTGCTTGTTCAATGACCCAGTCTAGTGATCATTTCTCGTGAAAGTCTCTCACTAGCTGGGTCAAAATCTACTTAGGGAGAGCATGAAAGAAGGTGTTCACAAATTCTGTACTGTCAGTGCGCACTCTTCTAGTAGTCTGCGCAAAGGTGCATTTTAATTCCTGAACAAATTCTTGCTGGTCTTCCCCACATTTTAAGTTTTAGGCTGCCTTGTGAGCCTCTTGAGGGTTCCTATGAATAGAAAAATGTTCAGGATGGCTGCCCTATAGGTGGACCATCTGGAATGATTCTGATCTTTCAGCCCTGCAAAGAAGCTGGAGTACTCAGGAGAAAATGTCCACTTTGATACTGAATACAGCTTTGGCTGTCCTTCAGATGGAAAGTTTCCATCATCTATTCAAATAACTCAAGGTGCTCCCAAACCAAATATTTTGCATTCTTGTGGTAGGGCGTGATGACGCTCCTAATAGCTTTTATTTGTTTCAGGGAATCCTTGAGTAAAACCATCTTGACTTTGTTGGCTTTTTAGTTCGGGTCACCCTGGTCCACTCATCCTCTGACTCAGAGGCACTGCTACCAGAGGTGGCTGTCTGGTCTTCTAGACTCTCCCGGATTCTGCGAGCTTGGGAATGGCTGGCAGAATGTGGGGGCCTAGTTTCTAGGGACCTATGGCACTCAGAAGAGTCTTCTGACTCTTCCTTGCTCTTAGAATTGGCTGAGTACCTCCCCCCCCACTGTCCTAGCTGGGAAGAGGTTTTTAGTATGCTCTTAGTGGGCCTACTCTCATGGAATTCCCGGCCAAATTTTACAGTCTGATCTCTGGGTAAGTTATATTTTTGAGGATCCATTTCTCTGATTCTTCCCTCACTGGAGTCTCCCTGATCAGAGAAGATGGCCCTAGCACTTGGGAACCTATACATAGATGCCCAACCATCCATTTCTGGGAGGTGCTGTCCTATTAGCCCCATATTCCTCATTGGGTTGAAGTCTACCATCCCCACGGCCCTTGGCTCATGTGAGATGGTGGACATGGAGGTGACAGAGGCCATGGAATTGAAGAGGTTGAAGTCTCTGGTGGCAGGGTTCCTGAGGTTATGCTCAGGGGCTTCCCTCTCCCATCTGACCTCATCTTTCTCTGCCCCTACTCCCTGTTGGCCTGAATGAATCTGACCCTTTTGTTCGTCTATTAAGGCCTTACTGGTCTCTATTAATTGTTCCTGCATGGCTACCTGTCTATGGAGCCTGCCATTTTTCTCACAGAGAGCCTCATTGTTTGCTTCAAGCCTAATTTTGGAGTATTGGGCCATTTTTTGCTGCAGGAAGGTCACCTCCTGAGTCCTGTCCTTACTGGCCTGGTCATTCTTTGCCAGAGCATCTTCCACCCTCCTGGTGTGCTCTAACAGTTTTTAGTAGTTCATTTTGAGCTCACCCAGTCCCTGAAGGGCCAGCTGATATTCTTCCATTTTGGTTTTTAAATAACTGACTTCCTGGCCTAAGGTGTCCCTTTCCTGAATCAGAGTGCTCCTCTGTGCTGCAAGGTCATCCCTTTGTTTTTTGAATGCAACAGTTTTTGGCGCTCTTCATCAAATTCTATTTGGGATTCAAGGTCTTTAAGAATTAATTCATTATATTCTTCTTTTATCTCATCAATCTGCTTTTCCAGGGCAATTATCTGCAATTAACTGTGCAGGCCCTATTATAATTTAATTGCTGTTCCAGCTTTTGTTGGCTCTGTAGTAGAGAATCTATCCTTTCTTGGCACTCTTTTTACAGTGTGCGTAATTTGGTATCCTGCTCTACCTTCTCTTGCTGCAGGAGATCCAGATCTTCCTTTACTTTTGTCAGGTACTGTCTGGTTTCACTCTCTGATTCTTGGCTCTTTTGTCGACTTTTCTCTGCAGAGTCCAGATCAGTTTGGGCCTTCTCTAGGGATTGTACTTGCCTTTTTGCCAGGTCTAGGTTTTCGGTATATTTTTCCTGTGTTTCTCCAATGTGGAGGTACAGCTACGCCGCTATTTTACATTGCTCTTCTTTTACCCTTGGGGCCATATACAACTCACTAAGTGCCTGGTGTAATGGACCCTGGTCCTGCCATATATGTAATCCTCTGGCAGTGGCTTGTTGTTTGATTTCCTGCAGCCAAATATTCTGATCCTGCTCAACACATTCACCCCTAACAAACAATTTTTGCAGTGGGTGTTCTTTTGCCATATTAATTTCCACTGGGGTCGCCATTCCGGAAATATTAATTTCCTTCTGACTTGTCTCAGGGTTACTTTTACCTTTGCAACAGGCCCAACTCCTTTGAGTGTTTATATTAAAGGGTGTTTTACAAGTGTAGCACAGTGTGGTAGCCCAACAAGGTGTATGTAGCCCGTCAGTTAGCACACTGTGTTAGACTGTCACAAGTGGTATGACTAATTCAGTATCCCGGATGAGCCCCCAATCTGTAAGTGATTTCAATCCGGCACTTCACATAAGTCAATGCCTAGCATGTAATGCACAACTGAAATCCTTATTTATTTGTGTCTAAAAGTTCTTTTATTCAGAACGATGCACCACACATATCACGCCTCTCTCCTGGAACTCCCCCGGTCACACTGAACCAGGAATCAGGCTGGTTTGCAAAGTTAAAATATTTATTTATGTAGTTACAAATCAATCACACTATGTTTAATGGGTATACAATAATCACCAATGGGGTGATGTAATACTAAGCAATCTCTTTAATGCACAAGGAGCAATAGTGAGAAAAGCAATTCAGCACAGAAATAATACTCTTGTATGTGTGTTCAGAACAGATAGCAGTGTAGATACTATTTCCCCCTGCACACCCCTCAACCCCCCAATAGGCAATGCAAAGAGATAGGAGGAGAGTGCAGGTATTCAGGAATGGCAGAATTCAACACAGAATATCAATCCCAATTCCCCCTGCAGCAACACAAGAGAAAAACATAAATGATTGGCAAGCTGTCACAATGGTTTTAAAGTTATCTTGAGAATGTATTGGGTAAAACACTAAGGGCCTCATTACACGGATGGCGGTAAGGATTTACCGGTACCGGAAAAAAATACCGGTACCGGTAAATCCTTACCGCCTTACTATGAGGTCCCTTTGCGGGTTGGAGGATTTAACGCCTGCTTTATGCAGGCGTTAAAAACCCACCTGCAAAGAGACCCAGGGAGCTAATTACGGTACCGCAATTTGCTGTACCGTAATTAGCGCCTTCCCCATTCCCATTATGCCCTAAGGGGGCAAAAATGGGAATGGGGAAGGGCAATGGTGGAAGGGGGAATTACCGCCCCGCCAACCTTGAAATGGGGTGGTAATTCCCCTTTCCGCCAAGGCGGTGCCGGTATTTTACCGGCATGAACCATCATGGTTCTCCGCCATCCGTGTAATGAGGCTCTAAATATGGGCTAAATTGCTGGTATTGTTTAAATTCCTATGGGAGCCGCTTTAGATAGTTACAGACAAACACTAGCAATGATTTAATACTAAGAAGTAATGTGAAATCTTAAAAATGAGGTCGGAAGCAATCAAAAGCTGTTTTACACGTGTCAGAAATTCCCTAAATGAAAATTCGCGGCAAACTTTTCTGTGGCGATAATTGCGATTACGGGATAACTATATGGATTTGGGATGTGGTCTTAGATGTGAATTCAAGCTGTGAATTTTAGCTACAAGGGGAAGTTGAAATTCTGTTTCTAGCATGAGAACTGAAGAGGTTATGGACGTTTTAGTGGAGGTCGTTCTTCTGAGATAGGTGCAAGAATGGGAAGCAGGAATGCACTTTAAACTGACAAGAAGGATTTCTTACACTAGAGGATGACTATGAATAAACAAATACCACACAAGAACACAGCCACTTGATCAGGGAGACTGCTTGCAGTGGAGCTCGCCTACTTCAGATGAGAAAAGATTAGCGCAGAGATAGTTTTAACAATACTAACACAGGAGGAAAGATAGAAGGGAAAGGATAGAGAGTTCAATACATATTTGCATGTGTGCAACCTCTATAACAATCATATATACAGATTACATATTTTGTGTAGGAGATACTCCTCCAAACCGTGTCGCTGTAAGATCTTGTGTCTGCTTTTTACAGAATTTTGCCGTTTTTATCTGGAACACAATGTCCAATTTAGGAGCACATTTCTACAAATGTGCGCATTGAATATGGGCATAAGTGTATGAAGTTTCATGCTTCTATCAAAAATACATTTTGTTTAATATCCCATTTTCCGCCATTTCTTCCTAGAACATGTCACAGAGTTCCGGCACCTTTTAAAATGTGCAGCCAATATTTACATTAACAAAGCTGTTATTTTTGTGTTTTTGACAATTTTACACAGTAAGTTATCAGTCTTTTTAAAATGTGTCTTTGGTCCTTGTTAAGCAACAAATGGTTGTTTGTCTCCGCCCCCTCCTGTCTCCCTGGAGTTCAGAAAGAGTCTCCTCCCAGTTCCTCCTGGGCCCAGGCCATTTTATGACCCTTCACACTTGGGAGCTCCTGTAGCTGGAGGACGTCCATTGTCTCCTTCCCCCTGCAGACCAAATTCTCCTACCACCCTATAATAATCACTTAGGTGTGATTTCCTGGTGGAGGGAAGCAGAAGGGAGAGGCCCTGCCTCTGTGGGGAAAGTTGTTATACTGGTTTGGTTGCTTTTAGTCAGGCTTAAATTCAAATGTTAATTCTGTTGCATTTTTTCTTTGCTTAAAACCAACTTGTAATTTCAAAACAAGCAGCTAGAACACTTATTCCAGATTCTAAACCATAGGATTAAACAGTTACAACACATAGGTTACTCTCAGTAACAGTCCACTTAGTTTTCAACCATTTGATTTTAATATGTACAAGTTTAAGGTTTATCATGCAGGCTTCTGACAGCTGTCATTCAGGCGGCCGAGGGTACTACACCCAGATTTTGACAGATTCCACAGGCAGGCAACTTTTGCTGTGGCTGTTTCTTTGACAAAATCAGGATATTGTAAGTTCACAATGATTTCTTGAACTCAGTGAATTGTAGCACCCAGCAAGAATATTGGATGTTTGAGGGTGTTTTGTACCGGCATTCTGCACTTTTAGCAACCAAGAAAAAAGGATTTAAAAGGAAGATTTTGAATTTCTTTCAGCAAAGCACTGCTTTTCCCTCTGTGCTCCATTTTTACTTGTTTTGAAGCCCAGCGAAATGTTTCAGGAGTGAGATCTCTGTTCCACCGCTGACAACCTGCATGGGAGATTTGGCAGCCATCTTTTTGTGTTGCAAAGCGCAATTTCCATCAGTTTTGGTGCGCATAAGGGTTTTGCTGCCATTTTGATATTTCTGGCACCATAAGACACAGGGATGCTGCATGGAAGAGCAAAAGACATCCCACACTGTGAATTCGATCTGTTTACGCTGGTCAACATTGCCCCTTCAATGGTGTATTTGGACAGTTTTTTCTGCACTAACTTTGCCTCCTCGCCTTTGCGAGCATCGTCCTTTTTGCGATTCTTTTCCTGCAAGAGTCTGCAGTAATGCACAATGGTCAGCTGAATCTCTGACCACGGTTTAGCTTCTATAAGCACTAATTTATTGAACTGCTTCTGTACTGGCTCTGGCAGCTTTTGGCATAATATATGATAGAATACCGGTATTGATTTTCCCCAAGATTTGCGCGTTTCCAAGGCCCAAGCCTTGAATGTAAACCAACAGATCATCTCCTTCCTGCATCTTTTTCATCATTATAGCTCCCATATCGGACATTTACGGATACAGTACTCTAAGCACTTTCCAGACTGCTGCCCTACAGTTATTGAATGGTGCTCCGTCATGGGTAATGTTGACTGTAGTCATACCAGGGTACCCTGCCCTTGTCCACACGTCGTCAGCTCTCTCACCGAGTATGGCGATTAAGAGACCCGTAATGTCCCCTATAGCCAATGTATTTCCTCCCGTCCTTTTCTTTAATTCATGTATCCATTTCCCAGTTGTAAGTGAGCACATGTTTTTTTAATGTTTTTTAAGAAATTGAAGCAAGCAAATAAAAATGTATGACTTGCAAATAAGGTATATTTGTTCAAAGAGGTATACTCTACTAAATGATTGAGTAGCTGTACGATTTAATTGCCTGATGCCCATGAAGGAACTGTAGAGAGGGGCAGTCAATCTGTTTTTCTCTTTTTGTACTTTAAAACTCTCCCAGTTGTACAGATCTGACCCCCGTTATCAAAAAATAGGGAGTACCCACTTCTTTATTCTCATTTAGGACAACCCGTTGGTTGTTGGGTTTAGTTACCATTACAGAAGCCAAAATAAGTGAGGCTGCAAATATGGACAGTGTGAATTTAGTTTAATTCACAGATGAACATTACCTTAAACTAATGGGTTTACCATCTTGGTTAGGAGATAACACCAACACGGTGACGGTTAATGTTCAGTCCAACGATGCAGAACTACTTACACAAACAAAGAAAAAACGTATTAGGGCCAACTCACATGGCCAACTAATGCTAGCATACCTGAAGGCCGGAACTATACCTGAGGGCCTCAAAATAAGAAATATCCCAAGAGTTTTCACCAACAATGCCAAATTTAAAGGCACATTTGGTGGTGTCAGCAACAAATATTCACATGACCTATTAATTCCTATCATAGACACTTCAGAAGAAGAGGCCAAGTTTCAAAAGGAAGAGATTGAACAGCTTGAGGCCAAGATTGAACAGGACAATATAATTAAAGATATAAAAGAGACTTTTGAAAAAATAGAGGAAGAGATGAGCACATTTTAAGAAATTGACATTATAAAAAAGATCTGGAAATTGAAAAAAGACGTTGAACAATAGAAAGAAACAAAACTTATCCATACCTGATTGAGTCATACTATGAAAATCTTAACAAATTGAACCAAGGTAGAGGTAACAATATTGGCAACAGAAGGAAACAATTCCTAAATTTCTCTAACTCTTCCAACGGCTCAACCAGCAGTGGATCAGATGCAGGACAGGCAGGAGTAGCTAATCTTGTGTCAGGACAACAACCATCACAGTTCTTTCGGGGACAAGGGAAAAGGAGCTGGAACAAATACCAAGGACCCCCTTGAATGCAAACCAGGAACTGGCAAAGACTCCCACAAAATTGGTAGTTCCTATATATAATCTTACCAAATACGAGCTCACTGCCTCTAAATCTACCATTTTGACTAAAGGCCTATCTTTCGTTCCAACAACAAGAGCAAAACATTTTGAGACGGAAGTCGAATTACAAAAAATGTTCAGAAAAGGCCCTGCAGATGGTAGCAGTGATTATCGTAGGGGGTATTTCCTGCCTTGGCTGCACAGGATAAAAGAGGAGACAGGAAACCCAACATCCTTTCATGTGTAACTGTGTCAACCTGAAGTGAGTTCTCACCTCTCAGCAGTAGGTGGACATGATAGGGGGACACCATTTATAAGGTACGAGAATGTGGTTTGTAGGAGTCAGAGCGTCTCGTCTTTCAGCATCTTCAAGGGAGTCCTGCCGCTTTAACAGGAACCACACAGGGAGGACCATTTGAACACAGCAGGTAGATGTGTGGGACTTAGTAGCAGAACCCACAGTTCTTTCTGTTGAGAGAAGGGTTCCGCCATATTAGTTCTGGGGCACACCTTGTTCCTGTTCTTACCCCTTCACCTTTCCTGTTACAAAGCACTCTGGTTATGGCCTAACTCACACAGATGATTGTTGGAAGGGACTCCAGGATTGGTTCACTAAGATAGGTTTAGTTTACACCAATCGCTGGGGCCTACTTGGCTTTAAAATAGGACCGGACTCAATAAGCAGTTCATCTGAAGACTTCACAAGAAGTGAGAAAGAATAACTCAACCTTGGTCCCTGGCTGAAGTTACAGTCTGCCTTAAATCTTCCGCCAATGAAGAAAGGCCAGGATTCTTGCAGTGAACAGAGGGAGAAAAAAAAGTCAGAGGACCTCCAGATGCTCTAGAACCCGTACCCAGCGAGCATACTCTGCAGCAAGCTTACCATATAGGAAGTGCCAGAAGGTCTCCGAACCTGAAATGAAGGACAAGGCAACAGCCTCTTTCTAAATCTGCCTGCTTCTACTCTCTGCCCTCTGCAATTTAACAAGAACAGGACTGTGAGACTTGTCCTTGGCCTCAAGCCCAGGGATCGTATCTCTCCAGGACTGAAATCTCTACACTGGCTCCCTGTGGCTGTGAGGATTAAGTTCAAAACCCTCTGCATCGTCCACAAGGCCTTCTGTGGCCTGGGGCCTCAATACCTTCAACTCTCTCTTCCTAATTATCTTCCTTCTCGAGCTCTTCACTCATCTGCCTCAAACTCCCTCAGGGTCAGTCGCTTCTCCAAGCAATGAGTTGCTGGTAGATATCTTTCTTCGGCTGGGGCCTCCCTCTGGAAAAGCCTCCCTGCCTCCCTGAAACTTGAGGAGAATCATCTTCGGTTCCGGAAGCACCTCAAAACCTTTCTCTTTGATTCTGCTTTTTCTCCTCCTCTCCCTTGCTGACTTCCTGGCTGACACTGACTTTGCACTGGTTGCCTGGTTGCCCTATGATCTCGGGCCCAGGTCCCCTGCCCACCAGTCGCACTCCTGCACTACCCTCCTGGCAACCCCACAAATGGGTACTGTTTCCGTATCCCTACAGTCCTGTATTGCTCTCCTCTGAAAAGCGCACGGAACTACCATAAATCACCAATGCAATTAGAGCAAATACTTTGACCCAAAACAGACAGACACAATAATCCACAGCCACGCACCCTTTAGAAGATAATCAGCTCTTTACGGCTATTTATTCAAAGCTTACAGGTACATCGAAATAACTCATAAAACTAACATGGCCATAAGTAAAGAAAACAAAAGAAATACATCACCGTGAGTGTAAATTTTGTCCTCATCTCGTCCAGAATCGGCTGGAAGACTCCGGGGGGACAGCCAGGAAGAGAGTGCTACAGCTCACAGGAAGGCCAGACGGAGCTTCCTTCTCTGGCTGAAGTCTCACCTGACCCCTCCAGGTTTCCGCCTATATAGGCACTCCAAAAAAAGGAGTTAATTCTTGAATCTTCTGGAATTGCACCTGCGCAGTTGAGGGACAGCCGTTGGTTGCCAGCTGGGTCAATCGAGATCTCCCCCCCAAGGAATGCAGGGCCTCCCTGCTCTAAAATAATTCAGAAAAACATTCTCCACGGAGAACAGTAGCAAGTCATAACAACGTTAGCTTTTCCCAGCAGAAATGGCCTTGACTGCATACCAAGTTTGAAAAAACATGTTCGTCTCAGCACTGTGAATCTAACACTTCAGCAAAATGTGTGCAGTCTTTCACTGCGGAGTGAAGTAAATATCCAACATGGCTGCGAGCACTCCCAGACTGCATTGTGCTCCCGCGCCATTTTGAACTAAGTATAAATTGAGCAGAACAAGTCCCACTACCAGCACTTGACACCTGTTGTCTGCAGTTACCCTTGCACTTGCCACCTGCTGGCCATACTTTACCTATTGTTATTATTTATTATCCCTTGTACTGCACTGTCCTCTCCCCCTTCCCACCCTGCACTTCTCCCCCTTCCCCTTCCCATGCACTTGCATGATCTGAATGACACCTGGCCTAGTAGGATCATTGTCTGTCTTCCCTCTGTTCCCCACCCTTGCCTTGTTGAGCCTTAGGCACGTTATAAATGCCATATCAGATCATATCATATCAAGGCAGCTGCCTGTAACCCACTCCACAGTTTTGGGCTGTCCACCTTAAAGGATGACACAAGCCCATTGAAGAAGCTCGGAGAAGTGCCTCGGCAAGCATCTACCCCTGTCCGCATTAAAGGACATTTTAGGGCCAGTGAAGTTCCTCGATCTGCAACCGACTGCAACTCTGACCGTTGTTAAGCCGCAGTCACTTAAACACATCCGAGATGTCGCAACCAATGTTTCAGAACTGCCGAACAGCACTGAGACAGCGATTCCTGACCCCATTCCCGTGTAGGCCAGCCTGCAGCCATTCATCTAGCTTCGCTCACCGAACCGTCTTGCTGCCTAATACCCACAACTGACTTCTGCCTCAAACTCTGTGACAGAAGATTGCAAAGAGCCGACTCAACCCTGCTGAGTGACAAGAACACCAAAAGCAAAAGGTACATTGTAGTCCGTCCCTCTGGTCCTTCCCAGAGATCCCCTAGAGATATTTTAAGACCATACTGACTACCCTCCTATCAGTATCCAGAGTGCATACCTTTATCTTCTTTGAAACTGTTTGTCCTCTGCATTCCTTAACAGGGTGGGTTGTAGATAGTAGTGTTGTTAGACTGTCTCTGTGATAAGAACAGCTATCAAAAGCTACAAAGTCGTCTTTTTATGGGCTGTGTGGGTGAGGACGGTTAAACCAAAAATCTACAATGTCCCACAAACCAGCTTCCTTTCCTTTCTGCCAAGAGTGAGTATTTCAGAAGCATATGAACTTTGTCATGTTCACTCCTTTGCCCAAAGACAGGCAACTAACCATGTCATTGTCAAACATATACAATAAGCATATACACTTTATCATATTTACCCTCTGACCAAAAAAGGGCGAATGACCATATAATTATAAAAATATACATATTTTAATATTTATCAAAAAGCATTACACATTGCACTCTATAGCTACTATAAAATCAACGTGATGATCAGAGATCATTCTAAAAATCACATCTATGTATATAAATTTCACACATATGGCAGAGAAGCTAACACTTCAAACCCTTTTGATGCCTGACTGTCGAGTATATCTATGTCTTTGCCACCACTGTTGCTAATAATGCCCTTCTTAATTCATATGGGCAAAAGGCTCTGCCAGCACTTACAGAATGTGTTTCTAGAACCAACATGAATCTTAATCTAAAGAATAAAAACAGAGGTTAATCCACATTGCATATCCTGTTGGTTCTGTCTTCAGGGCACTTATCATTCTGTAAGTGTTGGCACAGCCTTTTGCCCATATGAATTAAGAAGGGCATTATTAGCAACAGTGGTGGTAAAGACAAGGAACGAAAAGAATGAGGAGATACTGGAGCAATTCCAACGGAGGGGTCAGCAATCGCAGGTAAGCAGGCATCCGCCTGACAAATACTTAAAGTTTGTCACCTGGTATGTAAGTAGAAACCAGGGGCACTGCTGAGTTGGAAGGCAAGAGGGTGGACACAGAGGCTTCCTGCAGTGGAGCAATACCCTTGTTAGGGAAGAAAGCAGTGATTTTAGCATACGTTGCAGTGTCTACACACAAGGACATGGGAAGTATATGAGAAGCCAAGCAACGTGGAGAAGCGACCAAAGCACTCTCCTTAGGGCACGGTTGCTCAACATATGACCCACGGGCCATGTATGGCCCAACATGTTAAAGACTCTCCTAATGGAGGGTGGCCCGCAAGTAGCAACAGCCGCCCTTATGTGGTCCTTTTTGGCCCACCATATGCAGCATCGAAGGTACTTTAGGCCCTTCGGCAAAATAAGTTGTGCCCCCTGTCTTTTCACGTTTCTTAGGGATAAGAGGGATCAAAACTGTCTCAGAGGAAGGTCTATGTCTTTCTCAGATGTAGACCCTTCCAGGGGGTTAGAGTTACGGAGGTAAGATGTAGCTTGCTTCTCAGTTCGTAAATAGAGGTCATACTTTTTGAGAAGTACTCACCACATTTTGTATCAATGAAGAGAGCACACAACAGCCAGCAGCAGAATGCAGCTGACTGCACTCACTGCCACACTTCCGTATCACACTCCGCACTGGTAGAGGATTTCAAATAAGATTTGTGTCATGCTGTTAGTGGTCCCCCCTAGCCAAACAATGCCCTGGCAAAAATGTTCCGTACAGCTAACTGAACTCACCTCTGCACTCCCGCGCCACGCTCCGTGCTGGGAGAGGATTTCAAAGAAGGTTTGTGTCAGGCTGTTAGTGGTACCCCAGCAAAAAAAACTCCAGGCCAAAACGTTCTGTGCAGCTGAATGCACTCACCCCCGCTATTTTATTGTCAGCCCTGATGCAAATGTTTTTGGAAAATACTCACATGAAACACTTTCATCAATAGGGTTAGCAAAAAAAAAATTCTGAATGGTTTCAGCAAAGTTAGTTACATTCCACAAGCCTTAACATCTTTCCCCTTTATCACTTATAACATATTTAATCATGCCTGCTGCAAGGTTAGATTAGTTGTTTTGTAAGTTTGGTGTGTGCGCACACCTTCTTTAATTCCCCATATGCAAAAAATGGCCCAACCTTAATTGTCTATGTTCACTCTGCAATTCTCTTTTCCTATCTCTAATTTCACATTCACCCTAAATCCCAATCTCGTAATGTATCTGTTAAAATAGAGCTACTCTATACCCGTGACACGCTCCTCTCTTTTTGACAATTTTTGTTCAATAACAGATTCATTTTTGTAATGTTAAGTGCCTTTCATATAATTTGATAAGTGTTATACCTTCAATGCTTTCTCAGAATTGCTTAACATTTTCACAAAGTCACAACTGTGTAATATGTATATTATGTACATAATTTGATTATGACAGTTATACAGGTACAATCATTGTATATAACTGTCAGACAAAAACTTGTTATTGTTATTGTTACTGTTAAACAGTATTTGCACCTGGGAAAGACAGTTTGACCAATCAGAATCTGCCTTTCCCGGGCACGATTCTGCCTTCACCGCCTAGAGCGGTGGAAAGAAACACCACAAAATGGAAAGGAGGGACTAGGTCCCTTTTAGAATGACAATGGCCATTTTTGACCTACGTTGTGGGGTATGCAGTCCCTCTTCAATTTTAATGGCGGCAACCATTTTTTGGTCCGTTTTTTTTCTCCGACAGGAGACACGCTCGCACAGAGTACATTTCCTGTTGAACAAAAAAAGAAAATGATCCACACCCCACAAAATCCTGGGGTGTGAATAACTTTCACGCCCCGCCACCGGGGCAGACATGGTGTTTAACAGCCCACAGCCTGAGCTGAGGCCCGAGCTTTGCTCTGGCCTACCAAAGCTCGCTCTGGCAGGCCGTTAAACGCCATGTCCGCCCTGGTGCCGGGGAGTGAAAGTTATATATGTAAATATATTGTGGCAAGTGCCATGTTTCCAATGTTCACTTGTTTAGCGGTTGCCAGGGATTTAGCTTCTGGCATCATAACTTGTTGTCAGGTGTCCCAGCAACTTAAAATCATACAGAATTGTGTGCTTAGGTGTATACATACAGATTCCGTGAATGTTCATGAGAAGGAGAGAAACAACATTTTGAACATGAGGGCCTCTCATGAGAATAAATACTTTTGCTGAAATCAACTTACCTGTCTCCTGTGGATCATTCAGGATACTTCATAATGGTGATGAGCTGAATCCCTCGTGGTGATTTCTGCCTGCTTTCTGCCTTCCTCCTCTGGATACTGGATTTCTCTCCTTTCTGTAACTGTCCCTTGCCTCTGAAGAGTGGCTGTCAGGAAACCGTTGGTGATTTCTGCCTGCTTTCTGCCTTCTTCCTCTGAATCCTGGATTTTCATACTTTCTGCAACTGTCTGCTTACAGCACCCTGACACCTTCATACTTGGCAGAGAAAACACAGACTCGCTTCAACATCCTGCTTACTTTTGGTGTGGCTGCCTGGCCCTGGTGAGGTGCATTGCTCCCTCACCTTTACGATACCTTTGCAGTGAGCTACTTGTTGCATGACTTTGTGAATTGCCCCTACACACCGAGCTGTTTCTTTTCCCTCCTCTCAGGTGCCGGCCAGCCTCCCAACCTTCAAGTGATTCACAGCATTGCTCTCTGGCACTCTTCTAACATGTGCCTGTACCATACATTTCTCATGTCTAGAACTTGCTGATTCTGAATTCTATTTTAGCTTCTTTCAGTATCTGTGTTTAACAAGTACTCAGGAAAACTGCAGTTGTTTCGCAACTAACTCATGTTTGCAAAGCTAACAGTTACCCTGGTCATTGTATGACTGTTATTATTTGTGCTGATTACGTTATTTTTGCTGTCAGGATAACTTTACTTTGCATTGTACCTACTGTATGGTTTGGGCCCTGCCATGTACGAGATTCTTGTAATTATCTAATATTTGCAATTTTATTTACCTGTCTACTGTGTTAACTCTGATACTGCTTGTGAAGTTTGACCTGCATTGGTGTATTTTCGGTCAATTGTTTATTCCACACAATAGTTGTCACACTAGTGTTGCACAATTGTCACCTTAGTTCCTTCATCTGTTCATCTACAGCAATGTCCAATTTACCTCCTCACTTCCTACAGTCCCTTGGTGAACCTGTGATATCATGGGATACCTATCTGGTGGGATGATATTTTTGATTATGTAACAGGCATCCATGGACCTAATTTTAACATTGAGTGCCACAGGCCCATGCGCATTGCATGAGATAGGAATCCTCAAGAGCCTCCCAGAACTTTCCATAATTTCTCATGCCTCTGGTGAAGGTTCTGAGACACCTTCTGCATATGATGTCATATTGAAAAAAATAAATAAACATTAGGAGAGAAAGATTAGTATCATTCTCCAATCTTACCATTTTAGCACCAGGAGTTTGCCAAAGAGGAATCTATAGAAAACCTTGTAACTGCTCTTAGACAGCTTGCAAACAAATAACTTTGGCTCTCCTTATGATGAGAGACGCAGGGACCAATTCATGTTAAAAGTGAAAGAAGTTACAATTAGGGGTGACACTAGATTAGACGAGGTTTCAGAAAAAGTGAAAGCATTAGAACACATGATGGCTTGTGGTTTTTTAATGTATTTTTTTACCCCGGTAAAGATGCCACAAATGCCATTGCCGTACATAAAACCAAACAGTCAGTGAAAAAGAAATGTAGGGGTGCCAAGTAATACAAGCTGAGTAATGATAATGATAATAGTGATAAAAAAAACTTACAACAAACCTGGTTCAATCAGGAAATGTTTTAGGTGTTTTATTATGTCTCATTTGGCAAATAATTCTGAATGTCCAGGTTACCAGGTGACCTGAGGTAAGTGTGGGGAAAAAGGACACTTTGCTAGATGGTGCCAGAATATTCAGCCCAAAGGAGTAAAAGAAACTGGAGAGGCCCATGAGTGCGAAAGTATTGATTCTGATGCTGACATGGTCTGTTTGTGAGTTTTGTGAGGTTGGACCAACCAAAAGATTAGACATGAAGCCTCAATCAATAGTACTGATTGATGGTGTGGCCGTAAGAATGTTAATTGACTCTGGGTCAGATTACACCATTAGAAATAAAGAATCCTGGGAAAGTAATTTTCCAGAATCAGTTTGAAACCCTCACACATCAAAGCAAATGCCTACAGTGGTTCCAAGATCACAATGATTGGTTGCTTTATGGCCAAACTTGGATGAAAAAACAAATTTACCAGGGCCAAAGTATATGTTTCTGATAAGGGTGGTTGTCTGTTAGGTTGGTATCAACAGAGTGATTTGGGCTTGACCATAAACCCTAGGATACCAGGTAGCGTTGCAACCATTAACGCAGGAGACAATAGTCTACCAGATGTTTTCATACAAAGACTAGGTTGTCTCAAAGGAAGGTGCCAAAAGACTAGCCAAGGGCTGGAGGTAATTCTGCCACCCCATCGGCAACAAACAGCCTGCATTAATGGCCCTGGTATTGCCAGTGCCGGTAATACTGGCAATCACCCAATGGAGTCCTAGCGGACTCCCTGGAATGCGGATTAACCTACCCTTGCTGCCACTTGTAATCTGCCAGTAATTAATGCAGACCAAGGGGCATTAATGGTATTACTGTTTGGTGGTATCCCACCGGATTTACTGGTGGGATACCATCAAACCTGTAATGGCACCCAAAAAGTCTGCCATTTGTGACAGCCGGCTGGTATAATCACTTATGAGGTCAGGAACGGTGAAAGAATTTGGTCCAGAATAACCTAATTTCAAAGAACCTTCTGACAATAGTGTCATGGCAACCAGGATTTTATGGGGTAATAAACCCCATCTCCCCAGCTCTAAGCCACAAAAGACTGACACCATATGGCTGTCTCCAGGCAATGAAATGGACCTGCTATGTAATATGTTGTCCAACCCATTATTAAATGGACAGAACAATAAGTGCATCTTATATATGGGATCATATTTTCCTGAATACATTTTGATAGGAGTGTTGTAACAACTTACTTTTTTAAAAGAAGACAGATCATAGTGAAAAACAAGATTTTTGTAGCATTATTTTAACTATGCAAATTATACTAATGTAGATATTTCTGCATAGAATAGTCTCAGGTCAGTGATTCATATATCCTAGAATTCGTGCCAGCTAGGCTCATATTCTCCGATGGGAATAGAATATTTGAGTGCATGTGTCAGAGAATATAAATCAAAAATCTGTCACATGCACATCAAATGTCATGCCGAGATGAGACTAGCTTCATTTTATTCACCTTAGTTAGAGACATCTGGCAAACTAATTAGTAATTTAATCACATGTGTGGAACATAATGTTTTAGAAAATGACAATGATTTAATGTCAAATCTCGAAGATGACATAACATCAAGTGGGAGGGAAACTGGTTTAAACTGATGGTCCCATTGGAATTCCCCCTTTTCATTGATATGTCCAATGAGTAGAAAGGGAATGGTTTAGTGTGACGTGATGGTTGAGCTACAGAAGCTTATATGTAAACTAAAATTAAAGGTATCATTTTCTGAACTACCTCCAGAAGAGGGGGCTACCACTGAAGAAACCGAATATGTCGAATTTAAGCTCAAGAGCACATTTTCAGCTCCTATCAACGTACCATCGAGTGAGATATTTGAAAAGATTGTATGATCATTATGGTAAACTGGGGAACAACAATCTCAGTAGAGGAGAATGGTCATTGATTAGAGCCTTATATGCAGATGATGAAATCACTATTCGACTTGGAGACAAAGGAGGAGCTTTGATAATTCAGAATACCAACAATCACATAACAGAATGCGCACGCCAGTCGAATGATGCAATAAAAGACCACAACCCAACAAATGAAATTATTGCCAATTTAGAGAAAATATTGAATCAAGCAGAAGGAATGGAATGGATTTCTGCTAGGAACAAAGCATTCTTGTCTGCACCTTACCCTCAAGTTCCACATGATATGATATGATATGGTATTTGTAACGCGCCTATACACAAGTGTTTCAAGGCGCGACGAGGCAGGGAGGGAGGGAAACAAGGGGAAGACAGACAAACGATCCTACTAGGCCAGGTGTCATTCAGATCGTGCAAGTGCAGAGGTAAGGGGAAAAGGAGAAAGTGCAGGGGGAGGAGGTGGGGGGGAAAGTGCAGTACAAGGTAAGTAGCGTAATAAAATAATAAATAATAAATAATAAATAAAAGGGCCAGCTGGTGGCAAGTGCGAGGTAAGTGCAGAGCAAGTGCTGGGAAGGGGGCTGTAGGGATGCAGTGACAGTCCCACAGTGCAGGAGGAGCCAGGGAGGCAGTGCAAGTGGAGAGTGGCTGGGCCCTGGACCGAGGTCACAGAGTGGCCCAGATGCAGGTTTAGTGCAGACTTCAGTGGGGAGTTTAGCAGGTTTAGCAAGGGAGAGGGAGAGAGAAGGCAGAAGCGAAGAGGAAGGTTTTGAGGTGCTTCCGGAACCGGAGATGGTTCTCCTCAAGTTTCAGGGAGGCAGGAAGGCTGTTCCAGAGGGAGGCCCCTGCTGCGGAGAGAGATCTACCCCCAGCTCGTTGCTTCGAGAAGCGGCTGACCATGAGGGAGTTGGAGACGGATGAGCGAAGGGCTCGTGAAGGCAGATATTTAGGAAGAGAGACATTTGTTTTACTCCCTAAGATCCATAAGAGCAAGCTAGATCCACCTGGATAACTTATCATTGTAGCAACAGGAGGGATTCTTCAACCAATAGGTTCTTACACAGACTTCTTTTTGCAACCATTAATGCAAAAGACATCTATATCGAAGACAGTACACATTTCCTAAAAATATTAGACAGCATTGAAATAGTAGAAGGAGATATCTTCTTCACTACATATGTTATTAGCTTGTACACAAGCATACCCCACAATGTAGGACAAGAAGCGGCTGAATGTCTGATTTTACAAAAAGAAGAGATTGGGACATCCAAAGAATTCATTATGATACCTTTAGAGTTTATTTCATAGAATTCTTACTTTAAGCATAACAATAAATGATATTGGCAGATTTCAGGAACTGCCATGGGAGCAACCATGGCACCAGTATATGCCAATAGCGTTATGTTCAAATTTGAGATAACCTACATACTAAGACAACCAGAATGGTCAACAAATATAAATACATGGATACGATAAATCAACAATGTCTTTACCTTCTGGCAGGATGGTCATGAAAAACTGAATCAGTTTTTGATAAACATCAACTCTATCGACTCAAGTATAAACTTTACTGCAGAAATTCGCAATATAGGTATACACTTTTTGGATGTACAGGTACAAAACAATGCAATCTCCATTACATTATTCACCAGACCTACATATAGAAACAATGTATTACATAGACTAAGTTTTCAACCACAAAATACCCTTAAAACCTGCCTTTTGGTCAAATGTTAAGAATCAAACGAATTGTTAGTGATCCGATGGAATATGAAGTTGAATTATCAAAATTGTGCAAAGAAATTGTGTGAAAGAGGTTATCCACCGGAGGCTCTGTCTACAGCTACATCCAAATTTACAACATTGACACGAGAAAGCCTCCTGCAAGGAAAGACAGAAGGAGAATCAACACCTCTAGTGTTCATTTCAGAATTCTCAACCCAAAGCCAACAGATTAAACAATTAGTTTTGAAGCATTGGAACATCCTTACAAGCGACACAAGAACAAACAATCTATTCCCAAATCCTCCTGTTTTTGCGTATCAGAGGAGCAACAACTTGAGGAATCTATTAGTGAACACCAAGGGAGAAAAGAGAATAGGCAAAAGAGGGAGACACCAGGGAACCTGCCCATGTTTAAACTGTGGGAATTGTAACAACGTGACAAAAGGGGAATTCATATTTCACCCTAGATCAGGCAAGAAAATTAGACTTAGGTGTCACACCACATGCCTGACTGAAAATGTAATATACTGCATTAAGTGCCCATGTGGTATTTATTATGTAAGTGATATGGGAAGAAAGATCTGAATTAGAATGAATGAGAACAAATCATGCATTAGAAACAAAAACATGTCCTCAGCAGTTAAAAGACATTTTCAAGAAAAGAGGCACAGCATTGCTCAACTGAAATTTCAGGTATTTCGGGATCATAGGCAACCCGAGACTGCTAACAAGATATGAGAAAAAAGAGATCCCAGAGAGAAGCTTACTGAATAGATCGACTCGACTCATTCTCACCAAATGGAATGAATGAGGAATGGGATCTGATCTGTTTCTTAAAACTATGGAGGAGACTAAGCACAAAGTCACATACTGACACCTATGATAATTACATACTAGCACAACAAGGAGGAGTAGTTGATTCTATAAAAAGCATCATTCTAGGATGGAATGAATGATCTAAGAAAAACTGTAGATTGAAGTAAATTTATCAAACTACAGAAATAATAGCTTCAGATTGAATGTATTTATACCCCCATGTTATAGCATATTGAGAACCTCCATTATGTTCTGTTGTTAATAGATACAGAACTTTATTATGAGAAAGGTGAAGTACGAATTTACAGTAGAAGTAGCAACTAATTTCATATAAGTATCAGCTCTGGGTATCCACATGATGAATAGGATAAGGAGGTTAAGCAACAGACTAGTGTATAACAGAATGCTGTATTAGAGCAATCACAGGGTTGACTTAGGCACCACAGAAGATCACAGTGTGAAATAAAAATAATGAAAATGCTCAGCACATTGATACACATCTAAAAATATACATCAGGTCCAGCTACTAAATACATGAACATGCCTCCAAATTAGATAGATTCTAAATCTTTGCGATTACTGGTCTATAATTTTAGAAATTGATTTTGTATATGAACGTGAAGGGTGCAACAATTGGAGTGATTAGCTTAAATATTCATGCAACTAAAACCAAGACCAAACATAATGATAGCCACACGCTTCTAATATGGCGGAATTCAAATACATTGTGTGATTGGCCATTTTGGCTGACCGAGGAATGGTTACCATAACAACCGTTAGTTTTCTATAGTAGAAATGAGCTTGCGTCTCCCACCGCATTAATTTTGTGCGGAGCGGCAGAGCTGACATACGTAGATTTGTTAGTAAAGATTAAGGTACGTTGGGCAGGGATAACTGCAGGATAATTGGTATTCACCACAGATCAAGATTACTAATTCAATACTTTTGCAGATATTTGGCATAATGCTGTTTTGCTGACTCAGAGGAAAAACAGGTCTGAATGCTTGCATGAATTCCTATGTTTTAGTACTTGGCATGAATTCCATAAAGAAGATGTTTTGCAAACAGGCATGAGGGTAACACTCACGTTCGATCCTAGATTCTAATTTACATGTGGCCACCAGTGCTAGTAAGAAACAAACGGTCAGCCATGGAATCACTAATGTTTATGGGCTAAAGAGCTACACGCACATCGATGGTGTTGATAACATAGGTAAAGATAACAGACTAACAGGGGAATGAGAACTTACATTGAATTTAACATGAGCAGAACTAACCATTACAGAATAGATACCTGTATGATTAATGCATAATATTGACATTGTTTCTGTTTCCGTTTTTGTTTCTTATATGTTCTCTACTATTTGTTGTTCTGTCAATGTTGGTGGTACGTCTTGTGGCCTAATGCATTTTATGAATTATGTTGGACACTGACTGATGTGCACTACGACATATTTAATCCTATGACAAACTGTTTCTATAATGTTATGACAACTGTGATCAAACTTCCAATTGACCAACATGGGACTAAAATGGCAGTCCTTGATTAACTTAACAATATTATACCCGGGCTATTACAAATTGGAATTCGATGAATGATGATTGATCATACTAGGGGGTCATATGTAATGTTGATGGTATGCTACTACTGACTGTATATGGATCAGATGAGAATTATAGGCCCTGAAGGACTATCATACGTCAGAAATGCATTGGCAAAGCCCTTATCTGCACTTAAATTTAATTTATTAAAACTATATTTGAAAAACATTATAAACCAAGGAAGCATAAGGAGGAGTTAAATAATTTAATTCAAAGGTTTTTTTAAATACAAACTATAACCACATAATGGATGTTAGGGTGTGCAACCCACACTGAAGGCTAATAAGCCTAGGTCTCTATATTTCATGGTTTAGTGTGATGTCACTTTTGTAACACTGTCCAATCACATAAACTGACTGAATAAAATAGAGAAATTATACACACCTCTAAATGAAGTGGTGGTTAATCTATAAAAGTCCAAACTCGTAGATTTAGGGAACAGACTGACTGGGAGATAGATTGACTGGAAGATGTGATAGAAAGAAGAATTGACAACAACAGAAAGAAGAATATAATAGCTTACTTTCCTTTGGATTCAATTTGGATTGCTGACAGGCCACTGTGAGAGAAGTGTAAATGAAGTTGAACCCCAGGCCTGCCTCAGTGGAGAAGAAAGCAGACAGGCCCAATACAGAAGGAGAGGAAGGAGGTGGTGCAGGGAAGCTGACCCACATTGCTGACTGATTCTATAAGAGAAAACATACATACATAAAACAACAATCTCGAGTGCAGGTTATAGTGCTGTTTGTCGATAATTCTCTCACAGGTGCATCTCCGTTGCTTCTCCCATGTAGCATTAAGATGCCCATGTAAGGCATAGACTCAAATTGACAAGGGGGGTCCTGGGAGTCTCTCTGCCAGACATTAGTCCTGGTTACAAGAGACTTACCCAGAGTCTTTAGCTCACTATCTTTCACAGAGAAGAAATATCCCAAACATATTAGTCTTTGTCCTGCCCTGGGGCAGTCCAGCACCGAAATGCTAGGCAATTCTCCTCTGGACAAGAGTACCAACAGCATCCCCAGACACGTGTTTCGGTCTGGTTGGACCTCATCAGTAGGGAGGAGCTGTGCCTCTCTAAGAATAGTGAGCAAGGGGTCCACGTCTGGATTCCCCTAGTAACTTAGGGGGAGACCCAAAGTTACTTGAATATGCAAATTGACAAGGTGGGTCCTGGGAGTCTCTCTGCCAGACATTAGTCCTGGTTACGAGAGACTTACCCAGAGTCTTTAGCTCACTATCTTTCACAGAGAAGAAATATCCCAAACATATTAGTCTTTGTCCTGCCCTGGGGCAGTCCAGCACCGAAATGCTAGGCAATTCTCCTCTGAACAAGAGTACCAACAGCATCCCCAGACACGTGTTTCGGTCTGGTTGGACCTCATCAGTAGGGAGGAGCTGTGCCTCTCTAAGAATAGTGAGCAAGGGGTCCACGTCTGGATTCCCCTAGTAACTTAGGGGGAGACCCAAAGTTACTTGAATATGCAAATTGACAAGGGGGGTCCTGGGAGTCTCTCTGCCAGACATTAGTCCTGGTTACGAGAGACTTACCCAGAGTCTTTAGCTCACTATCTTTCACAGAGAAGAAATATCCCAAACTATCTTTCACAGAGAAGAAATATCCCAAACATATTAGTCTTTGTCCTGCCCTGGGGCAGTCCAGCACCGAAATGCTAGGCAATTCTCCTCTGAACAAGAGTACCAACAGCATCCCCAGACACGTGTTTCGGTCTGGTTGGACCTCATCAGTAGGGAGGAGCTGTGCCTCTCTAAGAATAGTGAGCAAGGGGTCCACGTCTGGATTCCCCTAGTAACTTAGGGGGAGACCCAAAGTTACTTGAATATGCAAATTGACAAGGGGGGTCCTGGGAGTCTCTCTGCCAGACATTAGTCCTGGTTACGAGAGACTTACCCAGAGTCTTTAGCTCACTATCTTTCACAGAGAAGAAATATCCCAAACATATTAGTCTTTGTCCTGCCCTGGGGCAGTCCAGCACCGAAATGCTAGGCAATTCTCCTCTGAACAAGAGTACCAACAGCATCCCCAGACACGTGTTTCGGTCTGGTTGGACCTCATCAGTAGGGAGGAGCTGTGCCTCTCTAGGAATAGTGAGCAAGGGGTCCACGTCTGGATTCCCCTAGTAACTTAGGGGGAGACCCAAAGTTACTTGAATATGCAAATTGACAAGGGGGGTCCTGGGAGTCTCTCTGCCAGACATTAGTCCTGGTTACGAGAGACTTACCCAGAGTCTTTAGCTCACTATCTTTCACAGAGAAGAAATATCCCAAACATATTAGTCTTTGTCCTGCCCTGGGGCAGTCCAGCACCGAAATGCTAGGCAATTCTCCTCTGAACAAGAGTACCAACAGCATCCCCAGACACGTGTTTCGGTCTGGTTGGACCTCATCAGTAGGGAGGAGCTGTGCCTCTCTAAGAATAGTGAGCAAGGGGTCCACGTCTGGATTCCCCTAGTAACTTAGGGGGAGACCCAAAGTTACTTGAATATGCAAATTGACAAGGGGGGTCCTGGGAGTCTCTCTGCCAGACATTAGTCCTGGTTACGAGAGACTTACCCAGAGTCTTTAGCTCACTATCTTTCACAGAGAAGAAATATCCCAAACATATTAGTCTTTGTCCTGCCCTGGGGCAGTCCAGCACCGAAATGCTAGGCAATTCTCCTCTGAACAAGAGTACCAACAGCATCCCCAGACACGTGTTTCGGTCTGGTTGGACCTCATCAGTAGGGAGGAGCTGTGCCTCTCTAAGAATAGTGAGCAAGGGGTCCACGTCTGGATTCCCCTAGTAACTTAGGGGGAGACCCAAAGTTACTTGAATATGCAAATTGACAAGGGGGGTCCTGGGAGTCTCAAACCATATACAACCTCTTTTGTTGGCACTTATTCCAGCTAAGGTCATTTTAATTTGGCATTGTTTCTCAAAAGACATCAGGGCATATGGCATCTGGCATTTAAGTTTCCCATTACTGCTATTTCTCCAAATGGGAACTCATGGAACCCATTTCTTTATGAATTGGAGAGTTGGTTGACCACCATGTAACATAGCTTGTCCAGTGGAGGACTATAAACACTCACTAACAACCATATTTCTTTACGTGTTTGCATCTTCTATGTGAGATTGTCAGCAAAGGTCAGTACTTTTTATTTCTCTCACTTAAAACATTTCATGACGTTTTAATTGTAATCATCATCCCACCTAATGGGCGTCCTTTTTGTATTCCTTTGTCCACAGGATTATACATCTATTGCTAACTTAATCTCACCGCTTGATGCTTAAAAGTATGACTGACTTTACCCTTTTATTTGTATCTAGCATGTCTGTCCATGATGTAACACTTTTATTTATTGTTATTATTTACTTTCCAGGAGGCAACCTCTTCAATACTAGATGGTTCCGGTTTAACACTGTTAACAGTGTTTCGTTTTCCTCCATATCTTGTCTTACATCTGCTAGAATTTCAGATATCCATTTGCAATGAAAAGATGGCTTAGATTAGGAAATTGAATTTTATTTATGTCTGTTCTAACCAGCATTGTTTGTTGCTTATTTTGTTGAAGTTCTTGCTTCCCAATTTTAAGCATGGTTGTGTATTCACAGTATCATTTCTAATTTATTGAAGCAAGTCACCATCCATTAGACTTAAACCTGTGTTTTTCCACTATTATTTCACTGTTGTTGACTTTCCCAAGATTTATGTTTGGCTCTGCCTGCTTCTCATTCTTCTTCATTCACATCAGGGCCCAGTTAGTTGCATTGCATTTGTTATTGTTTGTATGTTTCATATAGGCACTATATTATTTTTTTATTTTTAGACACAGATATACTTATCAGAAAGCCTTTTAAAAGGTAATTGATGTGTTGCGCCAAGCCCTTATTCTGTGATGCATCAAATCTTAGCCTTTTATATTAATCCGGGTGTTATCTTAATTCCTATTTGTATTATTTGTTTGAACTCGTGATCCTCACCGAATTATCTTAAAACAATTATCTAGGTTATCAATGACTTATATTTGACACATGTTGTTTCTCTTTTGGCTTCTACCTTTCAATGTTTTCCCAAATTGCAATCTGCCAGCTTGACCCTAGTTTTCTGTTTCTTGAATTTTATAGTCTGGGTTTCTATGTTCCTAGAAGTGACTTGTTCTGTGTCTCCCTTTTTCCACTTCAGTTAGTGGAAGTCATCTTGCACAATGACTAGTGTGTGCTATGCCTGGTTTCAAACCTTTATCCACCCTAGGCAAGCAATATTCAGGCTTGTTCAGGTCAAGTTAGGAAACTGATGATATCAGACTCTTATTTAACTCATGTAATCATCTACCTGCAGAACATCATTTGATGGGGCCTGGCGAGGCTCCAGGAGCCAAACACGAACTACAATGATAAAAGATGCATACTTTGCAGGCTGTATCCCCAGCCACAAGCACACAACCTATCCCTATCTTCCTGCCTCCATAACAAAAACCTGATAACTTGCATCCCCCTCCCTGCACCTCACAATGCAAACCCATACCTGATGTTCTGTCCCTCTGCACCAATAACAGGAAGTGTATACCTGACCTCTCAATGTTAGAAGATACAGCACAGTGAAATTAATTGATTTGTCAAAGAACAGACAATTTCTGTGAGATGGGATTTGATCCAAGTCTGCACTTTGGATACTTGAACCCATATCTTCTCATCTTAAGCCAATGTAAATCAGTGTTAAAGTATAGTTTTAAAAAGCTAAAATAATTATCTGTTTCTGAAAGTTACTTAAAAGTACATAAATCACAATATAAATACACCCAGCAAATATATAAGACCTTACATTAAGCAAAATGTATGATCGTAGTTCTATTTTCACTATACCCAATGGAATTTTAGCTGCATGAGAATGTAAAATAATGTTGGACTAATCAATATCCTGTGTTTTACAACTATACTTCTGGGGTCTAGGCACACAATAATAAAACTATTACATGCAGTCATTGTTTCACACAGACTTGAAGCTGGTTATCGTGCACAGCTTTGAGGGGGTTAAATCCTAGGTTAACTCTCCTCAGTCTTTCAGCAAGCACATGTGGGAGTAAAATACAGCAACCACATGATCTGGATGGTAGGGGATTGAGTCACAAATTAGAAGCATGCAAGAAAGGTAAGGAAGATAGAAAGTCTCATGTCTAGGCAAGCATAAACCTTGCCCAAGACAAGTGTGGCACCCCTCACTTAAGCCATTCAGAAACTGGGGGGAGAGTAAACAAAATCATCCTGGCAGATTCCACATACAGTAAAGTGGTTCTAGGTGTGACAAGACAAGGGAGGAAAGACAGAGGGAGGACAAGACAAACAATCTTACTAGCCCTTGTGTCATTCAGATCATGCAATTGCGAGAATGAGAAGTGCAAGGGGAAAGGGAGGGGGGGAAGTGCAAGGGAGAGGGGAGGGGAAATCAGGGCAGCAATGCTCTGAGTAAGTGCAGCCAGGGCAGTGCAGCTCTGGGTAGTGGAAGTAGAACAAGGGACTGTAGGGTTACAGTTATAGCACCTAAGTGCATGTTAGGCAGGGAGGCCATTGCAGAGGGAGGCACTTGCAGAAGATAGAGATATAACCCCCACTCTCTGCATGGAGAAGCATCTAACCCTTAGAGAGTTGGAGGTAGCTGAGTAAAGGGCTCGAGAAGGAAGGTAATGTGGAAAGGAGCATTGGATGTAGTGTGGGCCCCAGCCCCAGAAAGCCTTGTGGACAATGCAAAGGGTCTTGAACTTGATCCTTGCAGCCACCGGGAGCCAGTGGAGAGATTTCAGGGCTGGAGAGATACGGTCCCTGGGCTTGAGGCCAAGGATAAGGCTTGCAGTCCTGTTCTGGATTAGTTGCAGAGGGTAGAGAGCAGAGGAAGGCAGATTGAGAAAGAGGCTGTTGCAGTAGTCCAGTCTAGAGAGAACCAGGGCTATGGAGACAGTGGGCCTCATTACAGGTCGGGCGGTCCGGAATTAACAGTGGCAGTAAACCCACCGCCACTGTTAATTCCGGACCACCCGATCCTGAGTCCTGCAGGCGGGAGGTGATCTTCCCGCCTGGTCTGACCTGGCGGGTTGAACACCTCCCGCCTGCAGGCGGACGTGGAAACACCAGCACCATCACGAGATGGTGTGGTGTTTCCACTTCCCCATTCCCATTGAGTCCTAGGGGACTCAATGGGAATGGGGATTTACACCATTCCGCCTCTGGGATTCCCAGGACACCAGGGTCATAATGCCCTGGTATTTCCGGGAGTCACGGAGGCGGAATGGTAATACGAGTCCGGCGGTAACCAGGCGGTTTTACTGCCGCGGTTACCGGCGGACTTGTAATGAGGACCAGTAGGTTTCTGGGGAAAGGGAGAAAGGGAAGAGTCCCTTTGAGGAGGTGCAGCTGGTAGTGGGAATTATTGGCAACGTCTGAGATGTGAGGAGAGAAAGAGAGAATGGAGTCGAAGATGACACCAAGGTTTTTTGCCTCCCAGGAAGTGTTACGCTCACCCGGTCTCCACAGGGACGCTGAACGAAGCTGGACGGTAATTGTCTCCACCAGCGTCACACGTAGCGGAGTGATGAATGGCTCCACGTGCCCTCTCTGTTTTGCCCTTCCGTCACGAAAGAATATTTGCCTAAAATGTTGAAATGAGATGTTAACTAGCCGTAAGGAGGAGGACCGACTCCCACCTCCCGTGATCTCCTTATGCACCCCTCTACTATGTCTCACCTTAGTGTTATGAATGGCGGACTCTCCATCCTGCGACTTTATACAGGGGTGTGTAGCAGTTCAAGGATCTAGTTACTTCACTGATCCTGCAGATTACTGAAGAGTTCCAGACAACTATGACTCAGTGGGTATGTCTTTATGCCAATACTCCTTGTTATGGATTGCTTTACAGTTCAAGTTGCCAAAAGTTCACTCCTGTGCCTTTTTCTTTGCAGGTTCCCCTTTGGTGCACCTAATGAAGAATGGCTCCTCTCCGAAAATGGTGAGCAGAATTCCAAGGTAAGTTTCCACGCTAGCGGGATGCGATAATGTCTTAACATACAGTATTGTTCTTCTGAGCAACTAACCTGCTATTCCTTTTCTATTCTGCAGGTGCGGTTCCTCCGGAGTGGCGATCGTGTGATGGTGTCTCGAGGGACCGCAAGAGAGTGCAGCCTTCAGGCGAGTATTAGCGCTGCGTAAAATTGAAATGTCTTTAATGAGGCCTTTTCCCTTTGCACAGCTAACCTGATGATTTCTTTTCTGTTCGGCAGGTGAGGCAGCTCCGGAGCGGCGATCGCGTGATGGTGCTTCGATGGATCGTAAGAGTGAGCAGCCTTCTAGTGAGTATTAGCGCTGCGCAGTGTTGCAATGTCTTTAACGTGGTCCTTTGCTCTGCATGGCTAACGTGGTGTTTCCTTTCTGTTCGGCAGATGCAGAGGCTCCACAGCGATCGAGATGGAGCGTCAGGTAAGAGCCTTGTTCTGTTTTCTCCTCTCTCTTCCTTTCCTTCCTTACAGACAGCGGTTCGTGAAGACCTGGATGGGCGTGGTTGAAGACCGGGCTGAAGCTAGCAGACAAGGTGAGCGTTACGTTGCAGGAGTGCAGAATAACGTGAAGCGTGTTCTGTTCTGAGGCTGTTGTTTATATAGCCTCAAGAAGCAGTCCCAAGGTGAAATAGTCCCTCCAATCACACCCTATCAAAGTAGTCCCAGGTAAAGTAGTCCCTCCAGCATGCCTCAGACTGGGCTGCACGTGATTCCTCTTCCCCTGCAAACTGCCTTGCTTGAGAGGGCAGTATGAGCCTGGCGCCAAAGGCGGCAGGACTGAGTCCAGAAAGATCTTAGCCAATCCTTTGGGGCCTTAAAGGTCCCCATAGGTGCCAGTACATGGGGCAGGCTGGTCTGCTCCCGATGTCTGGGGGCAATCACCGTGACAGGAAGGTGAAGGAAGAGGGCCGAAGGAGGGCAGCCAGAGTGATAGAGGGAAAGCAGAGGTCCCAATGAGAAGTATCTCCATCTTTCTGGCATTAAGGCAGAGGTCGTTGGAGGCTAACCAATCCTGAATCGCAGATAGACAGTCAGGAATGAGTGAGAGAGGAGAGGAGGCTAAGGGGAACCTGAAGGAAATATGAGCGTCATCCGCATAAAACTGAAAGTTAGAGGAGACGGTACAGATCAGGTAGGCAAAAGGAGCCAAGTAGAGGTTGAAAAACCAGGGTGAGAGGATAGAGACCTGGGGAGTGCCACAGGTAGAGAGAAAGGTGGTGGAGAGAAAGGGACCAAGTTGGAACTGGGAGGGGTGGTCCAAGAAGGAGGAGGTCAGCCACTCCAAGGCCTGATCTGTGATGCCCAGGTTCTCACAGAGTCGATTGATCAGGATGGCATGGTTGACTGTGTTGAAAGCAGAAGAAAGATCAAGGAGGATGAGGCCAGAAGGAATGCTGGAATCAAGGTTAGAGTGCAGACCGTCACTGGTGTTCAGAACAGCAATTGATGTGCCAGAACAGCAATTGATGTGCCTCTGGCAGCTCTGAAGCCAGACTGATGGCCATGTAGACAACCAACAGATTCAGTGTGGAGAGTAAGCTGGTAGACGACAAGCTTTTCCAAGAGTTTGCCCAGGAAAGGGGTGATGGAGATTGGGTGATAGTTTGTCGGACAGGTAAGATCGGCAGACGGCTTCTTGAGGAGGGGGTGAGCAAGGGAGTGCTGAAGGGGAGAGGGGAAAGTTCCAGTCACAAAAGAGTGCTTACAGAAATCTGGCAAGGCTAGAGTGAGGGTGTCAATATGCTCCTTGATGGTTCTGGCGGAGCAGGGGAGCACCTGTTTGGATGACACTTTCATAGATCGGACTTGTCTAGAAGCCTTGTCAGGTGTTGTCAGAGAGAAAGAGAAGAAAGGAGGAGAAGAGAGGAAGAGGGAGAGGAAGAGGAGACAGAGGACAGGATGTCCTGAGTTTTAGAGGACAAGTGAGAGGCCAGAACCGGACAGAGGGCCTGGGAGGGAACAGGAGAGGTAGAGATTGCAACAGGATTGTCCAGTTTCTTGCAGATTTTAAAGAGTTTGGATGTTTTGTTAGAGCCTGCAGAGACACAGGCTTGAAAGTGTGCACTCTTCATGGACAGGACAGAGGGCCTCATTATAAGGTTGCCAGTCAGGTAACTACGGTACCGGTAAGCATGCCAGTACTGTAGTTCCCAGACCAGCAAACTACGAGTTCTGATCGCAGGTGCCATTGCGGCCGCCAGGTCTGACCTGGCGGCCGTACCGGCACCCGTGAGCAGAGCATGTCGGATGCACCGGCACCGTTGATAACGGTGCCGTTGCATCCGGCTCCCCCAATGGGGATAGGGCTCAATGGGAATGGGGAAGAATATTTTCCGGTGCCCAGGAATGGGCAATTACCGGGTCCGGCAAGTCGGTAATTGCTCATTCCTGGGCACCGGAAAAAAAGATACTAGCGGCAGCCTCGTAATGAGGCCCAGAGAGTCTGTATTGCCTTTGGAGCAGGAGGCAGGCCAGTTTGTCAGAGGATATGCCCGATGCCCTCCACTTCTTCTCAGCCACCCTGCACTTGGTTTCAGGATGGCAAGGTCAGAATCATACCAAGAGTTGCACTTGAAGGTAGGCTTCAGACGGATTCTCATGACAGGGGCAAGGATGTCCAGGGTGTTGAAAATAGTAAGATGCAGATTGGAAAGAGCTAAGGCAGGGTATGAATCAGCAGCAGGAGTAGGAGAAGCAGAGAAAGTAGAGGCAAAGGCATCCACTGACACATGCTTCATGGGCCGGATGACCGAGAAGGTAGGTGGCAGTGCTGGTGGGGCTTTTTACTGAGGGATAGAGTTTTTCAGATGAGAGGAGAGTAGAAAGTGGTCAGTCCAAGAGAGAGGAGTGGTGAGATGGTTAGAGAGGGGGATGTCTGAGGTTATGAGAACATCCAAAGTATGTCTGGCAGAATGGAAAGAGAGAGAGTGTCACAGAGGTTGCGGAAAAGTCTAGAGGAGGGATTAGAAGCATCCAGGTGGATGTTGAGATCTCTGAGGCGGAGAAGTTGAGAAGTAGAGGCAAGGAGATAAGAGCAGAGGTCGGCTCATTCAGAGAGGAAGAGGATAACCTGGGCAGGTGGACTGTAGATGGCGGCCACAGTTAGAGAGAGGCCAGGAGAGATAGAGTGGGCCTTCAAAGAAGCAGTAGGCAAGTGGGCCTGCGTAAGGATGACAGAGGCTGGGACCCACTCCGAAAAGATCAGGACTACTCCACCTCCAGGATGGTTTGTTCTGGGTTCAGAGAGGATCTTACAGCCCACAGGAAGGAAAGTGTCAAAACGTGTGACAGAACTGGCCGTAAACCATGTCTTGGTGAGAGCAAGGACATCCAGGTCGAGTTCTTTGATGAGGTGACAGATGTCAGAGGAGTGTTTGACAACAGAACAAGTGTTGAGAGTAGCGATGTGGAGCAGGTTGCCACATTTGAAAGACTTCCATGGAGGGGTACAGGCTTGAGGTACACCCTGCGGAGGTAGTAGAGGGGCCCAAGGGTAGGCAGAGGAGGAAGATGAGGGTGCCAGAGTTGTGGCAGAAGGAGTAGCAGGAGTAGGGAGGAAGTTGAAAAGATGTGGGAAATGGTGGTCAGTCATAATGGAGAATGCAATAATGTAGAAAGTCAAAATGTCGATTTTTTTTTTTAGAAAACAATAATGTCGAAAAACAATAATGTCGAATTTTTTCAACATTTTTTAGAATTTTTTCGAAAAAACTAAATAAATATATATATAATTAAAATGTGTTGAGTATGAGGGGTGAGAGGGTGGTGGGGGGTTGGGGGGGTGGCCGGGGGGTGTTGGGTGAGGGGGGTTGGGGGGGACCCCCCTAGTAAATTATACTCTTCTTGTTTATTTATTTATTGATAGTGCTAATTGATATTTTTTTTTCGACATTTTCTTTTCTAAAAATTGACTCTTTTCATTATATGTATAGGTTTTCGACATTATTGTTTTCTACATTTTTTTTTCTACATTTTTGTAAGTCGACATTTTTTTTTCTACATTATGACTATAAACCGTGGGAAATGCCTATCAAAAGGAGGAGATTGCGCTGAGGGCCCTGAACCAAGACAGTGCTGTTCAGATAGACATTAATGATGGTCTTGGAGGAGTGTGTAAGGTGGCTAAGAGAAACTCCCACCTAGTGCCACCGTTAATGGGAGAGGAGGAGAAAGGAGAAAGAACAGAGACCATATGAAGTGTCCATAGGTTTGGAGAGGGCACAACAAAGAGGATGTCAGTGAGAGTCTGTCTGGAGAAAGCACTGGTGTGGGTATCAGCGATAGGGATGCCTGGGTTGGAGACCAGGATGTCCCTCTTGAACTTCTTCCTTCCGGACTTAGTGAGAGGGATAGGATAGGAGATAAAGTAGCAGTTAGAGAAGATGGGAGAGGCAGAAGAGAGCACCATAGGGGGTGTGAAAGAGGTAGGTGGAGGAGACGGGGGTAAGAGAAGAGAGAAAGACGCACAGACCAGTGGCACACAGCTCAGAATGCACAGGGGGAGGAGACACAGGAGGGGAACAAGTAACTCAAAACAATGAACGGCATGCCTTCCGGGGGAGACAGGTCTGAGTGGGAGCCTAGAGAGAACCAGCAACAATGCCACAGTTACCGGAATGCAAAAACACCCAGATTCGACTTTCCCAGAAGGGGGAAAAGGCATGTTTTTGAGCACATCACAATACAACACACCCAGATTTGACTTTCTAGAAAGGAAAAAACGGCTATGTTTTTTAGCACAGCACAATACAACACACCCAGATTCGAGTTACATGATCAGTCACAGCAGGTTGATGGCTGCAGGCTACGTGCTGTGACAGCGGAAACCGGCAGACACCACTGCAGCCATCCTTAGCCTCTGGGCCTCAGCCAATGGGGCTGCCACGGTAGGGGGAGCCTTAGGTGGCTGATTCAAAGGGCCCGCCAACCAATGGGAGCGTGGTGTGAAATGAGGGAGGGGAAGGGCCAACAAACAAGGAAGCAACCAGGACAAAGGGAGGGGGGAGCGGGCAGACACGTGTTGCAGCGCGAAAATACAACTTTTACAAATGCAAAACTTACTGTGCCATGGAACACCTGTCCTCACCCCAGCACCGGAGAAGTTGATGTTGACATTGCCTGATGATGGTGGGGTTGTCCTGTGGGGACAGAGGCAGAAAACACGTGTCGGGGCATGCTTACCAGTTGTCTGAGCAGGGATACGGGACCTGGTCCTCCTGGTCCAAACAGGAATTGCCCTTTTCTTCCTCTGCCCTTTGCTTTGGACAGCAGGGCGAGAGACACCCTTGATATAAGAGTTAATAGCAGAAAGGAATAGGCAGGGCTAAGAAGGTGGGTGGTGCTTGGGCCACATGACCTAGATCCACTTGCACATACTCACCACCTGCAAAGGAAAAGAGACTGGAGGGCTGCTTAAGTAGGGAAAAAAGAGCAGCAATCAGGAAGGCACCAACATTTTAAAGTGATTGACCGATGAGTGGGGTTTAGGCCAGGTGACCTAGATCCACTTGCATCTGCTCACCAACTGCAAAGGAAAAGAGGCTGGAGGGCTGCTTATAGATTCCAATAGTGACAGACAAAGAATGCATGACCTATTTAAGTAGAGAGATTTTGCCAGGTTGGGAAAGGTTGGTCATGCGTGGAAGCCAGGTTTTCTGGTTGCACAGTTCACAATTGTACAGGTTTCAGACCACACCTGCTAACATTGCATCTTCAGTTTTGCAGGTACATGCGATTCCTGATAAGAGATTAACAAAGTACTCTGTGAAAGTAAAATATTACATGCAGTTCTTTTAACAGCCACTGGGCAGCACTGTCTCTTTCATTTACTCTGTTAATGTAACAGGATGATGTGATGTTTGACTTGGCTGCAGTTGGACTCTTCTTTAACAAAGGCACTCAAGCAGAGCCAGATCCAGGCATATGGCTCTAACCAGGCACAAGCCAGCTAGGGCTCGCCCCTCTCTACATCAAATGTAGAACCTTTAGTGAACCAAGTGTAGAAGTTGTGCACTGTTGTTTTTGATGATCTGAATCTTGCTCAACGACCTGTCTCCATTGTGTCATTTTCGTTCTCTCGCTTTCCATGCTGACGTTAATACAAGTATATGGGCCTCATTACGACCCAGGCGGTAAGTTACCGCCTGGGTCGTACCTTTACCACCATGGCGTAAACTACGTTTACGCCATGGTGGTTGGCGGACTTACCGCCCCATTCCGAGGTGAGTGGGGCGGTAAGTCCCCATTAACCCATTTACCCTTCCCCATTCCCATTTTTGCCCCATATGGCATAATGGGAGTGGGGAAGGCGTTAATTACGCCACCGTAAATTACGGTGGCGTAATTAACAACAAGGTCCCTTAGCGCCATGGATTTTAACACCTGCGTGTTAAAACCTCCATGGCGCTAAGGGACCTCGGAATCAGGCGGTAAGAGTCGGCGCTGTTTACGCCGCCGTAAACCCCTTACCGCCTGGGTCCTAATGAGGCCCTATGTGAGATGCAAAGGTTTCTCCTAATCCTACCAAATAAATGGCTCGAATATTTAGGCAAAAACTCTCCAGTACTCGTACTTTATTTTCAAGACTGAAACAGGACATAGTAATGATGTGTTATTCATTAATTAGCTAATGTTAACAGTTGATTAGTTGCATTTTGTTAACGTGAACAGTTGATTAGTTTTTATTTTGTTAATAAGTGCCTGAAGCATTCATTTTTTAATTTCCTTTTGAGGTACATATACAATTCATAGCGCTGTTGATAACTCCGTACACACTCTTATATCGGGGTCCCTCGACCGTTGCTTCTCGATCTTACTTAAAAAAACATCTGTAATTGTATTAAGTGGAGTATTTAATTTCATCTTGTCATTACATTCTTAAGGGATACCCTATTATCAATAATTGAAGAGCTTCATTTTACATTTGCTCCAGTACTCCAGTATTCCAGTCCACCACTTTCACCATACTGTCTGAATGAGAAAGTGGCTTTTCATCCTTTTAGCCCATATTTTTTCTCATCAATTTGTAACCAACATTTCTAAAACCCAGATATGCTTATATTACTCGTGCTGCCAGAAGTGGCTACATAAAAATCACAAGAGAGATTACATTCTCAATTAAACTTGCGAGGCGCACTAACTTTGAAGCAATGTGTTTATGCACTAATGTGTTAGTCCCTTTGCAAGATAGTTCAAGCTTAAAGTTACTGTAGCAAGAAAGCAGGCTCTGGACGACGTTGGTTTAATCCAGCTGACTCTGACTGCACTGACTGCCAATTACTATCCACTTTGCATGAGCGAAGCAGCGTCACTTAGGGCCCGATTCATAGAATTTTTTAAATGGTTTCAAGTGACTTTGCACTGTTGAAAAGTGAAGTTGCACTGCCGACACAAACCCTCATTCATGGAACTGTACAAAGTGTAATTTTGCAGTGCAAGGCCCGTGCAAAGTTATGTTGTACTGCAAAAATTACTATGTACTGTTGCAGTCATTTTGTACTGCAAAAATTACTATGCACTGACTTTGCACGGACTTTGCATTGCAACAATACACTTTGCACAGTTTTATGAATTAGGGTTTGTATCAGCAGTGCAAAGTCACTTTTCAGCAGTGCAAAATCACTTTGAACCGTGCAAAAATTCTATGAATCAGGCCCTTAGTTTTAACTACATTGCATCCAGGAAACAGGTAAGAAACAAACACAATTGCTATCCAAACGGTCAAAGCTCCTGCATTGATTGGTACTTCCTTGCCACTTTGCCATCATTGTCAAGACTAACCAACCTTTTCTTTTCTGTAGAAAAAAACACACTGTGGAGTTTAGTGCATGATTGGAGAATAAAATGCGTATTTTGGGAGTAGATACCACTGACACAAAAACAACTTTTATTATTCATATTATATAACTCTGTCCCCTCTAATAAGAAACCTCTCTCAGCATATTCGACTTCCTACCACAGTTATCTGACCTGGCTTTTGCTTTCTGATACAGTTCAGGACCAATCTGATCGAAGTTCAATCCAGAGGACAGGCACATCTCTGGGGCACTGCACATGAATCTGACAGGCTGCAGAACATGATTAATCTTCCACACATTGGGATTTACAATTCAGCGCCAAATTAACCATTGCTAAGGACCGGGCAGCATCTGCCTGGGGGTGCTGATATTCCTTGAACGGGTCCACAAACCTGACAGAAGCATTGCTGTTGTTGACAGCTCCAGCTACTATACTTACCGATCTTTCTCCATGGTCACAGTTCAGGAGGAATCGTCAATGATTGTCCACATATGGTATTGCATTGCATGTCTGGATGGATTCCTAGCAGATGCTCGTTCATGAAGTGTTGGACTTCTGCATAGGCAATGTCCATTCCAGCTATGGTGAATTCCAAGTCTGGCTTGTCACAGGGTCTTTGGTGATAGTGCCGGGAACAGAGATGATCTGAGGTTCTCCAACATTACAGTCAATGCTTGACAATTGTTCCCCAGTGATAAGGCCAGTCATCTTATCTAGTCAACCCAAATGGCCATCAAGTGATTGGCCCTTGCAGACACTCTAAGCTACAATCACAAAATGTGCTCTGTCCAATATGCAGTCCTTTTTGTGCTAGATGTATAGCTGCATCCTTGGAACTATTTGGGTATTGAGGTGTTACCTGAAAGGCAGGCATGAGTAGTGAGTTACCTATTTGCTGTTTTACCACAGCTTCTGACCCATTACAGTGGTAATTGTATTACATTCTATCAAACCTTTAATATGGAGGCTGGAAAACTGCATAACAAAACAAGAGACATACAGGGTAATTCGTGGAATAAATGTGCGCCGAAAACGGGGGAGCAAGCGTGAAAATCGATGCGCACGTGTGCGAAACATGTGCAAGCGCCCGTTTCCCTATTCATGGAACACATTGCGCGTGGCTTACCCTCAACCTGCACCGAATTTGCGCGGCTTCCACGCGTCATTGCGACGTCACGGAAGCCCTGCGAGAGACGGCCAGAGAAGGCGCACACCATTCACCTAAAAAGGGGGCGGAACACACGGAATGGGGAACAACATGTGAAAATATGGGAGTTACGTGTAAGTACCGCTGCAAAATCCTTGCAACGCCCACATGCGTGCTAACAACACGTATTCATGGAATCCAACAGGGCAATCCCACGCACGCTAAATGACACGCAAAGCCAGAAACACAAACGCCAAGCGAAAGCTGGCATAAGTGCCCCCACACAGCATAAAAGTCTGCACAAAAAACCAACAAGCATATACAGCTACAATGAATGTACCATTTCTCGCAGCAGTGATCGTGGGACACCGCAGGAGGAGGAGGATAGCCAGGTCCTGCATTTTTCTACCCAGGACAAGCCTTTTTGGGATGCCTGATGACCAGGTCTATGGCAGGTATAGGTTTCCACCTCATATCATCCTAGACCTGGTCACTAAGTGGGATGATGACCTCACATCACCCACCCTGTGCTCACAAGCACTGAGCCCCTTGGAAAAGGTGCTCAATGTCCTGCATTTTATGGCCACTGGGTCATTTCAGCGGACAACTGCCATAGTTGGGGGCCTCTCACAGCCCATGCAGTCACGCTGCCTGCACCAGGTGTTGGCAATCATGACTGCACGCCCCCTCAGTCTGCAGGCACATATACATTCTCAGAACAACCACAGAAAGGCAGGACGTGGTCCAAGACTTTTACGGGGGTGGCACACTTTCCCAAAGTGCTCAGTGCCATTGATTGCACACATATGGCCCTACGTCCACCTAGGGCCACTGAGCACATCTATCGCAACCGCAAGCACTGGCATTCCATCAACGTGCAGGTTGTATGTGATGCCAAGGGAATCAACATCTCTGTCTATGCAAACTATCCAGGGTCCACCCATGACAGTTTTATATTCAGAATGTCAGCCCTGACCTGGAAGCTGGGAGGCATGGTACCACATGGCTCATTGGTGAGTACAAATGCCTGTGCACATGCATGCATGTCACACACACACAAATAGACAAACCCAACTAATGGAAACTATTCTCAACTCGCCAGGGGACAGTGCCTACCCTCTGAGCTCCTAGATGATGATGCCAATACAGAACCCCACCAAACCACCCCAGGTAAGATACAACGCAGCCCATATTGCAACCAGGGGCATAGTCGAGCGCACATTCGGAGTGCTCACATCACGTTTCCGCTACCTTGACCGCTCAGGTGGACAGCTACTATATGCCCCCCCAGTAGTGTGCAGGATCATTGCAGCAGCATGTGTCCTGCATAACGTAGCAACACTGTGGGGCGTACTGGTGGACATGGTGGTGCCCCACACCCTCAACCACACGCACAGTCCCTGCGCATGGGAGGGCAAAGGGCACGTGCTGAGGTAGCCCGTACCCAACTTGTGGCTACATCTTTCACCTAAAATACCACCCCTGCGGACTGCACACAGGCCTGGCACATACCAGGTGACAATCGATGATGACAAATGGACAGCCAACTGTCACAACCTTACCACCCTGAGAATGTGTCCTTGGAAGTCTACATTGTGTGCATCCCTAGCTACTTAATAAAAAAAAAACAATCCTGTGTGACCAAAAGGCACACATGCAAGGTGCATAATCCACCACCCCCATGCAAAACAGCACATCCAAATCCTGGTAAAATCCTGGCATGTCATCTAAACCCTCCCAAACCCCATGTCACCCGCCCGACACCCCATGCAATGGCATGCAATGTGAAAACTCCAAAATAAATGCACAACACATGATACAACTGTCACAAAGTGCACCGTGATAAATGGAAACAGGCCAGAGACAATTCCCTCTGACGCGGAATCTGATGAAATGACCGACCAAAAATGTCCGACCTATACTAAAAGGACGTAAATGCATGCCACCAAAGGTTCAAACACGCAAAGTATGAACAGTGGTGGCATGCATTTCAGGTAATTAAAAAAGAAAAAACCAAATGCGGGTGCTCCAGGGGTGTCCCCCGCATCAGCCCACTCACTGAGTGAGTGGAGGTTGCGGGGTGGAACCCGTGCACCTGCCCATGAAAAAATAAAGGAGCCAGCCGCGCTGGTTCCCGATCACGGAAGTGAAAGTGAACTGGCGCTGCAGGGACACAGCATGTCTCAGAAGGTAAGTAGGTTGTGCATGGGGGTATGTTGGGGTGGGGGTGTGTTGTGTGTGTGTTGTGGGTGTGGGTGGTAGTGTGGGATTGTAGGGGTATTCAATGCATGCTTCCATGGGAAATGTACGAACCTTCAGTGTTGTGTACATTTCTCATTAGAACTTCTCCGTCGCAGACTTCTCAGCGACGCAAAAATCACACCGATCCCCTGACACATCAAAAGCAAACCTAGCACAGGACTATCTATTCACCAGCATAACATATTATGAACACAGGACCCAACAGTGATAATGTCAGACAGTGACCAATCACTATAGCACAAGTGTCTGAATGTGATATTGCCACCACACTGCCACCTTCCATATTGAGTGTGTCTCTGACAGCTAAAGGGGGCATGGTACCGCATACAGCATGAAGTGCATCAACAATGTAGACATGCAAGGCAATACATGAATAAGCAACATGAAAACATGCACATTTAACAATATACAAACCACAATGCAGGCCAACCATGCCCTGGAGAAACCATCATGAATCCCCACTAGGGGTGTATACACATTGGACTTCAGACTGGCCACATATATGATGGAATCACAATGCCTCTGTGTAAGTTACTGTCGCACAGTGGCATTTCTTGCAAGCCCATTGAAAGGGAAGGAGGAGTGGAACATGTGTCCGGACCCCAAGCCATAAAACACCAAAACGAGACAAGCCTTTATGGGCCCAGCCAGAACACACAGTGGATGCCTTTGGCTGCCACACAAAGCAACACACTGTTACATGAATGCACAATAGACAAAAACAAGTAACAAATAAATAAAAATGCCCATGGTAGACCTGGGGGCAGGGGGAATGGCACCCAGGTGGTAGGAGGTGCAGGGTGCACCTCTACACCCACATGAGTTGATGTTGAGATAAAAGAAAAATCCTCCATGGGCTCATGGTCTGCACCGCTAGGCCATAGTGAGAGATCAGTTGTCGCTGTTGTCACCCTCTGGTTGAATATCAGGAGGTGTGCGTGGTAAGGGTGCTTGCCCACGCATAGCGCTGGAATGACCCTCCATGGCAGCAAGCATGCGGGTCTGGTAAGCCTGGTCCTGCAGGAAGATGGCACAGAGGTCCCCATGCAGCACCTCACGTGTAGCATGGAGTTCCTCCTGCAAGGTCTCACATGTAGCCCAGAGTTCTTCCTACAAGGCCTCACGTAACAGACGTACCTCCTCACGGCTTGCATGGAGTTCAGCTGAGATGGTGTGTTCCAGCTGCTCCATCCGCTCTTCCGCTCATGTACCCTGGCTCATCAAAAGTGTAGCCAAAGTAGTTCTGAGGGAGATGTTCTCTTCCCTCAGGCCCTCCCTGTGGGCCTCTGCCTCAGCAGCAATGGCTGTGTGCAGAGTCTCCATTTCAGCCCGTCGGTCCCTGTTGGCGGCCAACGTGTCCAGCCTGTTTGAGCGGCCCGTGGACCGCATTGTCTGCTGCTGGAGCTCCACCTGCCATTCAGGGGGGAGAATGGAATTGGTTGCATGTTCCACGCCCTGAGCCATCACCTCACATAATGCCCCCTGTTGCTGTGCAATGGCATACATGGAATCTCCCACACAGTGTTCCCCGGTAGTGCACGGCCACCGCGTTGTCAGACAGCATACCTGTTGGGCCCAAGGAGACCTGGTGCTTGCTGTGCTGGCACTGCCTGTAGCTGCAGGACTGCATTCCTCCATTGATCTGCTGCCCCAGGAACAGGAGCAACTGGTGCGGAGTGTGGCCCTGCATCCGTAACCACCATAGGCGGACATACCAACACTGACTGTCCCCTTGAGGGGTATACCCCCACTGCAGGTGTGTCGGGCAGAACAGCATCCACTGCAGAATCACTCACCTGCGATGGCATGGATGGATCAATATCCGATTAGGCATCAGAGGCAAAGAGATCCTCAGAGGTGTACCCAGAGCCAGCCCTGGACAGGATGGTCTAGAGCACTAATGGATGCTCATGGGCTACCACACCACGCCCCCGACTGGTGCCTGGTTGGTGCCCTGAACCCTCCGCCCTCTCTGTCATCTCCTCCTCCTCCTCTGCTCCCAGTGCCTCATCACCTGCAAAAATACAAAAGAATACATGAGCACACATGTCAACAGCATACATCACACACATAGGCATCACAATGTTGACAGCCAACATATGAAGCAGCCATGTCACACATGACACAAATTCTGGCATGCACGCAGTGGCAATGAAATGGAAGGGGACCCTGAAAGCAGACATGGATGCATGTCAAATGTGAAGCCAAAACATATACTGCATGTTGCACAGCACGTGCATCACATACAAGCTTCTGCCTGTCATAGACCATACACAAAAATGACAGATGCCAACAGATGTCACGTAGCAGAGCCATGGTATAACTGTCAACCAGCCCCAGATGGAAGTTAAAGAGTAAGGTCTGTGACACATGTAAAATGCATGTCACCATACAGTACATGCAAATCACTACGACAAAAAGGACACATGTGTCACAGGATGCAACAACGCTAGTGTGTTGCAATACAGTGAAGGAAGGCACGTGGATACATTAATGCTAGGTCACTTTGACATCACACAAGTGAATAGGCATGTAGAAGGGTGAAACAGGGCTCAGAAGTGTGTGGGTGCAGTGCAGTACATGTGTACAGTCTAAACCGTCAATATAATCACAAATGCTGTAATGTCAATGTCATGTCATGATGGCAGTGTAAGAGCAAGTGCAGTCATCATGTGCAAAGTGTTGGCAGTGGGCTGCAGGGGTACAGTAACCCCCCAGCCCCAAGTTCAGAGAATGGCTGGGAGGCAGTGCATGGTTCAGAATGGTGGATCAGAGTACTGTGTTGTAGCAGACAGTGTGGGTATGTGTCAATTGCATAATCTCAGTCATCTGAGACTACAGCAGATGAGAATAGGACGGAAAGCACAACACATGAGGAATCATCACAAGTTCACCCAGACACGGAGAAGCCACATCACCAGTTGCATAGAAGCAGGGAGGCTGTACCAGAGGGAGGCTTCCGCTCGACACAGATGAGGACATCCCAAAAATGGGCGTGATGAGGAACTGACCCTGAGTGAGCATGAGAGGGATAACCAAATACCATGAGACGGATGAAATACCGCAGATGGAGTAGAATGAATAGCTTGACACAGACCCACAGGGGCTTACTGGGAATGCACATGGTCCATGAATTAACACTCATGTCCACTGTGAGCCTGTGCCATCTGCACAGTCCGAGTGAGACACAATGCATCAAGGACAAAGGATGTACCACACAGTACAGGTGTGGCAGAGTTGCAGAGGGAAGTGTGAATATACACAGATATTGGAAACAGGTTGTTGCAGTATTCCAACATGTTAATCACCAGTACTATGGAGACAGTGATCTACTGCTGGATAGAGAGGCAAGGAAGCATGCCCCTCAGGAAGACCAGCGTGCAGGGTGACCTCACAGAAACGTCAGTCATGTGACTGCATAGGCTGAGTGTTGAGGGGAAGATCATCGAAGGCTATCTACAAACATGTCTGGGAGCAAGAACATGGACATGAGATGCTGCCAAGAGATTGGTATGTAAGAAGTGTGCAAGTGTGGTGATGAGGATTGCCTCTGTGTGCAGCACATGGCCTGTATGCAGGCTGTATCACAACAAGCACGTATCAATCAAGCATCACATGGGTCACACATAGCAGTCATGGCTACATCGCCTGAACGGGCAGTCAATCACAACACATCACCCAAACAAAATACACATGGCCTGGACACACACGCATCAACACTCACCGGACATTGCATCATAATCCAGCACATGTCCCACTCCTTGGATCTGACCCTCATCGATGAACCCTGCAGTGACCTCATGCGTAGTGAGTTCATCGTCCACTGGTGCTGGCCCACTGCCAGTCACCAGAGTAGAGGTGTAATTATAAGCCCACTTGTCTTTTGCTCAGCGTCGGAGGTCATGCCAACCCTTATAGCAATCATCAGCTGTGTGCTTCTCAAATCCCATTGCACTGACACGTTCCACAATGCACTGCCAGTGGACCTTACGCTGGGCAGGAGGAGTGTTGCACCCTGCCGTCACCAGCATTTTGTGGTCTTGTCCCGACACGTAGCCCACAAGTGTCTCCAGATCCACTTAATTGAAACTCTTCTTCCTTGACGTGCCGGATACCTGAGCTGTGTCTGGGGTCCCAGCCTCTAGCGCAGGAACACGCTTCGTCCTCTTGGTAGGTGGTGCGGAACCTGAGTGGCTTCTGCTGCTTAGGTCAGTAGGGGCAGGAGCACAGGTGGACTGGCCAATGGGAGCAGGCAATGGCAAGACAACAGAAGGTCTGACTGGAGGCATTGGCTGCTGAGTGCTGTCGCCAGGACCCAGTGCCACGACTGTCTCGGTGCCAAGGGCCGTGACCAGGGCTTTAAGTGGGCCGGGGCCTGCCGGGGCCGGGCCCCGGCAGTCTCCAAAAAGTGGGACTGAGCCGGGGCCCTGCCGGGGCCCCCCCTTCCACTGCACGTAACATTGGCGGGATGCATTATCCCGTCGCGGCGGCAGCCGCGACGGGAGATGCGCCTGCCATGAAGTCAGGCGATCTGACAGAAGTGGCAGCCAACCACAGCGATGCTGTGCCTGGCTGCCACTTCTGTAAGTCATAGTAACTGCCTCTGGTGACCTCTCGCGCGAGGGGTCACCAGAGGCAGTTACTGTCCTTTTGTTTCCCCAGGTCGCCGAGGCGTCTTTAACCCTCGGCGAACCTGGGGATTCCTCGACATTTTTCGAGGTTTATGAAAGATGGCTTGAAAAGTACACAATTCAAGCCATCTTTTATAAAGCTTTGCCGACGGACAATTTTGTCCGTAGTCAAAGCTTTATAAAAGATGGCTTGAATTGTGTACTTTCAAAGCCATCTTTTATAAAACCGAAATGTTTTAAAAAAAATGGCCTGAAAAGTAGGCAAACCGTAAGGTATGCACACACACATATATATGCATGTTATATATCTGTGTGCGTACCTTATTATGGTTTATGTACTTTGCAAGCCATCTTTTCTAAACATAGAAATACATATTTCTATGTTTAGAAAAGATGGCTTGCAAAGTACACAAACCATAGTAAGGTACGCACACAGATATATAACATGCATATATATGTGTGTGCATACCTTACGATTTGCGTACGTTTTAGGCCACGCCCCCCCACAAGCCATGCCCCCAAATGAGGGCCCCCCCTCGATTTCTTACCCCACTTAAAGCCCTGGCCGTGACCAACACAGTTATGGCTGGCTGACTCACAGCAGGGGTGGTGTCTGCTGCATCTGCCCCTGCAGCTTCCACCACCTGGCTGCTAAGGGTAGCAGATGTCACCACTGCCCCATATACACGTGGCTTGGTCACAGTAACCTTAGCCACACGTGCCTTGGCCTTCCCGACACGGAAATCTGACTGGGAGTCTACCTGTGCCTGTGCCAATACAGCCCGTGGTGGCTGACACCGAGCCTGGGTGGTAGTAGCCACAGCTTCACCTGCAGCTTCCACAACCTGGGGGCTCGTGACAGCAGATGACACTACCTGTCGGGTCAGATGTGCGCTGGGGATGTCCGCAGCAGCAGCATCACCCTGACCCGCTGGAGGAGGGCATAGCTGTCCCAGTATGTGCCTGGACATCCTGCCCTCGTGGACCACCCTGCCCATGTCCCCCACAGCAGCCACCTTGGCCTCCCTGGACTCCCTGGCCACCTCTGGGAGGCAACCCAGCTTTGCCGCCTTTACCACTTGGTGGCCTCCCAACCATGGCACTGATGGACTAGCACGAATGGGAGGTGCACACACCAATTGTCCTGTGCAATTGGAGTGAAGGGTGCAGGGTATGTGATGGTAAACATACCCCTGTGCTCCTGTGAGGCTTTCTGTGACCCCTGGGTAAAAATGACGGGTCACGCAACGCTCAGGCATCCCAAAAACAAAAAAAACGTGCATACGACCCCTTGGTAGCCCACATGTGTGAAATAAACATCCCGCAGTACGCTGTGGCACCCAGGAACACAAAAAATGCATACGCATGGAACACGCAGGCTACTCTGACCTACAAAATGGGGTACGCGACACACAGGGGCAACCACAGTGGGGAAAAAGCATGCGTGACTCACTGTATGCCTTGAATGAAAAAGGAAAACACACGTGCATGTGCGTGTAGGCAACTCTCCCACCAAAACAAGAAGTACGAACTGTAACTGTAGTGAAGATATCGCTATCGCGTGTGAACCCACAAGAAGAAGAATCACACGTGTCGGTCCCCACGAAAAGCACGTACAGCGAACTGATTTCCTACGTGGACCTTTAACCCATACCGAAGGCAACGCCCGTGCGTGTCACGTCACTTACGCGCTTACGCGCTAAGGGCCTTTCCTCGAATTCCACGCTAACGTGCTGTTTTTTCACGTGCCGAGTCACTCTGCATCAAGCTGGCCACGCGACAATACATGGAAGACCACGCTCCTGCCCACAAGGCCATTTATCTGCCCCCCAACGCCCCAAGCTGCCTCCTACAAGCCATCTGCTGCTGCCAGCCCACTCAGTGTGCCTGCTGCCTTTGTGTCCTGCAATTTGATGCCTGCACAGAAGCCATTGCCAGGGATCCTGTTGCTGAGACCACCTCTGCTGACACAGAAGACTCCCGACTGCTGTACCATCACTCCACAGCCCAGCCCCACGACCCAGTTGCCCACCCACAGCTGCCTCGGGGGTTGCCATGTCAGACCAAGCAACATCTGGGGCTAGTGGCAACCCCCTGGCAGAGAGGCAGAGGGCTGCCAGCTTTAGTCCCAATGTAGTTGGTATCCTGGTGGAGCAAGTCCTGGGGAATTACGATGCGTTCTTTTCAACATCGCGCCTCGAGAAGGAAGGATGGAGTAGGATCTGGGCGGTCATCGTGGTTGCCATCAACGTGCAGGGGGTGGCAACCCGTGACTACGACTGCGTCCGGAGGACTTTAGGTCCAGGACCCTCAACAAGGCCCGCCACCTTGTTGCGGCTGATGATGAAATGGGGCACCGGGGCCAATTGAGCAACAACCAGATGAGGGTCCTGGAGCACAAACAACCAGCGCTTTACCACCAGGTACTAAGTTGCAGCTCCGTCTGGAGTCGAGTGGTAAATGTCCATGTGTTCTTGTCCAGCGTAGTGCATGTTGAGGTGTGGCTGGAGTGTGCACCTTGGCCTTATGTCTGGCATGCCCCATCTATGGATGTCTGTGTGCAGGGTCATGACAGTGCTGCATGTGAGTCCAGTCAAGCGTGTTCCACATCAATGGTGTCTGTGTTGCAATGCATGATGTTCACCAGCATGTGACGACGCACGCATGTTTGCATGCCTGTGTCTGGACTTGGCCATGTTTGGGGTGTGAGACATGGATGTTTATTTCACCTTCTTCATGAACATGCATGGTGCACATGTGCGTGTGTCTAAGTAGTGAGTGTGTGACTGGAAAACGCCATGGATGCATGACACATGACGATCACGATGTATGAATTGACTGATGCGGCCCAGTTGTCCATGAGTGCACTGTGATGGGATATAGACATGGCCAGATGCATGACTGTCCGTTGGTGTGTGTGCATGTGATGTGCATGTCCCATGATGCAAGTGAGGTTCAGCCCCCTTCTGATGTTCCCACAGTGCCTTGGACATGGATGCGAATGTCTGTTGCATGTGCCATGCTTGTTTGTGCATGTGTGTTGCTTGCACTGACCCGTGTGTTGTGGAGGGTGATGATGGTTATGAGGCTTGACAGTGCCACTCATTTGCATTTGCTTTGTGCCTAGCAGACATTTGTGCGATACCCTGATGCTTGTGTTCAATGTCTCCCTATCTACAGCGCCGATGGAGGAAGAGGGTGGTGACGGCGCTGTGGAGCAAAGCAGCGGGGATGCCTCCACCAGGCGGAGACGCAAGCCCCAGTCACCCTCCCAGGTTACAACATAATCCGTGACTATGGCCGCAGCTGCTGAGGGGAGTCCCAAGAAGGCAAGGTTGGAGGTGGGCTCCTCGGCAGCGGATGGAACAGGTGAGCCCCCACAGGGGCAATCCAATGCAGAAGATGGTGCAGAGGCATCCAGGTCGGTGGTGTACGAGGGGGAGGTGGAGGCCGCCTCACACCAGCACATGGGTCCTGTAGGGTATGATGCCACAGGTGGACTTGGTGCAGTCCAGGGGCAAGGGCAGGAAGCAGCGCAGGTCACTGCAAAGGGGCCTGTGCCTAATCCAGTTCATTGGGCACCTATAGGCATGCCTCAGTCCAGGCCATTCGGCAGCTAGAGGATGGATCCATGTCAACTGACCCTCCTCTGCCTGTGGACCGGGCAATCCATGACAGGGTTGAGCCTGTGCTAGTTGCTGTCTCGATGCGCACGGCCGTCATTCGTGATGATGTGCGTGCTTCCTGGCGGGTGCACACACTTCATCGCAAAGAGGTCTGTGCCATTCTGAACTGGTTAGCATGGCTCATTGTCGCGGGTTTGCCACATTTGCTGGGCCCTGCTGCTTCCCCCTCCTCCTCTTTCTCCACTTTGCGCCAGTTGTCCTCCCTGCCGTCTTCCAGCCCAGATGCCAAAAGGCCCTCGCGTACCCCGCGGAATCGCGTACCCCGCTCGCGCCAGCCAATTCTCGAGGAAATGCCCTTGTGTGCTGCCATCAGCGAATACCCCCTGCAGGCAGTCCACACCACAGGGAACCCTCCAACACCCCTGACCATGCCCCACAGTCAGCCCATCACCCCTGACCATACCCTGCAGGCAGCCCACACCACAGGGATCCCTCAACACACATGACGATACCCCGCAGGCAGCCCACACCACAGGGAACCCTCAACATACATGACCATGCCCCGCTGGCAGCCCATCTCCCGTGACCATACCCCGCAGGCAGCCCACACCACAGGGGACCCCCCAACACCTGTAACCATGCCCTGCAGGCAGCCCATCACCCGTGACCATACCCCGCAGGCAGCCCACACCACAGGGGACCACCCAACACCCCTGACCATACCCTGCAGGCAGCCCACGCCCCATTGGACCCTCCCAACACCCGTGACCACACCCTGAAGGCAGCCCACACCACAGGGAACCCCCAACACCCATGACCATGCCCCACAGGCAGCCCCTCACCTGTGACCATACCTCGCAGGCAGCCCACACCACAGCGAAACCCCAACACCCGTGACCATGCCCCACAGGCAGTCCATCACCTATGACCATACCCTGCAGGCAGCCCACACTACAGGGAAGCCCCAACACCTGTGACCATGCTCTGCAGGCAGCCCATTACCCGTGACCATACCCCGCAGGCAGCCCACACCACAGGGGACCCCCCCAACACCCGTGATCATGCCCTGCAGGCAGCCCATCACCCGTGACCATACCCTGCAGGCAGCCGACACCACAGAGGACCACCCAACACCCCTGACCATACACTGCAGGCAGCCCATGCCACATGGGACCCCCCAACACCCGTCACCACACACGCAGCCCTTTTCAAACGATTTGGCTGGAGCGAGCAGGGTGCACGATTTAGCGGGGGTATGCAAGGCCCTTTTCCCATGATTTGACTGGCGTGGGCGGGGTATGCGATTTAGCAGGGGTACGCAAGGCCCTTTTCACGTGATTTGACTGGCGCGAGCGGGGTACACGATTTTGTGGGGGTACGCAAGGCACTTTTCACGTGATTTGACTGTCGCGACCGGGGTACAGGATTTCGCGGGCCAAGGATAGCGAGGGGCCTTTGTGCCATATTGGACATTTCACTGTGTTTTTCCTGCGCAAGGGGCGGTGTTGGGGGCGTAACTGGTACTGCTGGATGTTCACTGCGCCACGGCTGGTAATGGATTGGGAATTCCATGAATACGTGGTGCGCGAAAATTATGTTTTGTGCTGCGCCTGTCGCACGTGTGGAGCATGCTCCTCCCTATCTGCGCGAGGCGCTTGCGCTGCTTCTGCGCTGGATTCCAAGAATTGTGCCCATAATTGTTCACATATCTGTGTGTGTAGTATAAAGGGGTTATATCTGAGCAAGCTCTGTTGTTATTTCTATTTTTATTTAATTATTGTGCTACGGTTTACAACAAACCGTACAGAAATAACCTCATAAAATGTGTGTATTGCAAATATAATAAATAAAACCAAAAATATTCCAAATATCTCAATTAAGATGAAAAAAGAATTCTTAAATATCAAGTTGCAGATAAAATCAAAGAGATTTGGTTTCCGTTTACCGTTTAAAATTCGATTACAAAATTCCCTTACAGTTTAAATACAGTTATCCTATACAAAATTCTTAATGTGCAAGGATCTCAACATGTTAAATTTGTTACAGTCAATTGATAAGTATTTAAGGGTCTCTAGACTTTACAAATCCTTCACCACCTTTCTTCACGAGGAACTTGTAATCTTGCACCAATTAATTCAAGAGTAGGAAACAAGTTAAGACGAAGTCTCAAAAACTGATGGGCCAAAATGAGCTCAGAATTTAGAGGCTTCTCTGTAAGTCTGATATATCTAAAAATATATATAATTCCCAACTTTTGTATAGTATTACACCAGTCATACTGAAGAAGTTTCTTTTAACCTCTTGTGGCCGTGACTATAAAACATCCAAAGTTGTCAGGAGATCAGACAAAAGATTAATACAACATGTAAACATATTCCTTAACTCGGATACAGCCCTTGCCACACATTTGTCATAATCTCTAATGCTCCCAGTGTATAGAGTCCCAAAAAGGTCTTGTGCCTCATCTTTACTCCATGTTTTCCAAATGGCAAATACGCAACAAACCCCCAAGAAATCCAAAGTGGCACTCCAATAGGATAACCTTCAACAATCCAGTGCACACTCTTGCTCTTCTTTTTTTGGCCTACCGACTAATCACACCATACCCTTCTGGAGTAACAGCACAAATCTTTCCATTCAACCCTCCATAACTCAACTTCCTCTCCCTCCACTGTAGCTTACTATTTCAGCCAGTATATATCTTCTGTCTACATGCCTCCTTCTTACCCATCCATCTTTCTCCGACTCACACCACCTTCCAATTAATTCTCCCTATGATAGCATCCTCTTCCCTTTTCCCTTTCTACACCCACTTTTCTATCCATTCTTCAACCCCAACTTTTCTCCCAGTTTCTTCTGCTTTCTTCCCTCACATCTCTTACTCTAGAACCCCATGACTCTATTAATCTCAAATTCCTCACAAATCGTTCCCCTTACCACATTATCTCACTCTACAGCCACATCACTCACCCACTTGTCACACTGTCATAACCTACATCTACACCACTGTATAATTCCCCCTCCTCACCACTTTATATGATTACTCTCCTACATTTCACTGACATCCTCTGCCGCCTTCCCTTCTATATCCCTCCAAACATACAACTCTTAAACTGCCTCCCGTTCCTCCTTCTGATTCTTTCTACTTCAGTCACAAATTAAACCGCATCAGCAATGGACCCTCCTACTATTCATACTGTCAAACACACATACCACCTACATGCTCTCCTGTGCCTTGCCAAAACCACATCCACTTCCTCTTCATTCTTCACTTCTCCTCGCCTGACTCAGAATGTCTCTGGCCTATGATAAACACATACACACAGCTGCATTCTGTGTTCTCACTATCTGCCCCAAGCATTTTCAAACCATAATGAAAAACAGAGCATCATTCTGCATCAATTCACTGGTTACTGGTTACCATCAACACCTAGCCAGTATTTGGAACCTGCCAAATACTAATGGGCTAACCTTAACTGCCTACTCTAACAGAATCAAGTCTATGGATCCACATCTACTTGACAGGTGTCTTCATTGGATAACTCACACATGTTATCACCATCAACCTAGACAAGAAACTGTGATACTGCAACACCGGGTAGGATACACTTGTTCAGTCCTGATTTGATTCACTTAGACTCCATACCTTTCATTCCAGAAGTCAACGTTTTTTGTCGCTTTAGAATATGGACCCATACATAGTTGTGTACAAACACTACACATTTCAGCGGTGTAGGTTGTGGTAGCTAAAAACACATCAGACATCAAATGTTCCCACACTCTAAACACCTACCCTTTGGCCCTCATTCCAAGAATTGGTGTTTAGGGAGACATGGTAACACAAGTATGACAATGACACAAAGGTACAATTTGTAAAAATGTCCACTAATTCACTACATCCTCAACAATCGGGTTTCCGCCCAGCCCACAGCACGGAAACGGCAATGCTTGATTTACAGTGCAAGATGCTTAGCATTATCGATAAAGGAAAGGCAGGTCTCCTCATTGTCCTCGACCTAAGGGCGGCATTCGATCTATTGGACCATAACTTACTTCAGTCCACTCTAAAGAAAACAGTTAATTGATCTGAGGAAGCCATCGGCTGGATTATGTCATTCCTAAAAGACAGGATATCTAAGGTCCATTGGGGCGACAAGTTCTCCATGGAAAAGGAAATCATTTGTGGAGTTCCTCAAGGCGCAAGCATGTCACCGCTACTCTTTAACATCTACTTGAGATACCTATGCCTCGTCCTTGATTACATCAATGCGTTCTTTACCAACTACGCTGACGATACGCAGCTGGTGATCAAGCTAAGCGGCGACTATCAGAAAGATAGTGACCAGCTCACCTTGGTCTACAATAACGTGGAACTTTGGATGGACTCCAATTGGATGTGCCTAAATGGACAAAAAACCGAGCTTATGATCTTCGATCTCCTTCAGTCACAGCCAAACTATCCACCTCGTATAAATCCTTTAAAATAAAAGATACGGAGGCCACCAGGGGGCGCGGGCAGGATGGACGCCTGAACGTCGAGCTCCGCACCCAGCCCCGGGTGAATCACGATTTATCGGCGAAACGAGGGTCCCATATACTACGCGACCCCCCCCAAAAGACGTGGAAGCCTGTGGCCCCCACCTGGGTCCAACTTTGGTTCCGATCCGACGCTCCTGTGCGGAGTTACACGGACCAAGGCGATATCGGCTGCCCCTCCCCCACGACCTGGCGCGGAGTGGCGCAGGAGACAGCACGAGCCGCGCCGCCCACGAATAGGCCCGAGAGGGTGAGCCCGCGGCGCTTCCTCCCCTGGGCATCCTCCGACTTGAAGAAAACCGTCCACCCACACAGGGAACGCACGCCCGGCGCCTCTGGTGCCCGAGGCCCGGCCTGACCCGGAGAAAGGCGGCGTCCGTCGTAAACTGGCCGACACGAACCCCTCATGAACTGGAGAGAGAACTTGCTGAAATATCAGTTTGTTCCCAAAGAAAGGACCATGGCCGCCGGTAGCCCCACCGTCCCACCCCCGGATCTGGGGGCTATCCAGAACAACATCCAAACGATTCTGGAGGAGATACGAGGTATGAGGACAGACATGGGGGCCAAACTGGCCGACCTCACCACCAAGGTCGCCACCCTAGAAGACCGCGTGGAGGGCGTCGAGAATAACCAACTTTCGGCGACACTCCTCGAAACCCAAATGGACATGAGACTCCGAGACATGGAAAGGCGCGAGGAAGAGCTTCGGTTCAAGGTTGACGACATGGAAAATAGGGAGAGGAGGAACAACCTTCGAATCTTTGGCCTGATGGAATCTGAGGGCGAATCCGTACAAGGACTTGAAGGCAAAGTGCACGATATCGTGAGGATCGCCCTGGGAACGGAAGACGTGGGGGCGACCAACTTCGACAGGGTGCACCGAGCGGGGGGGGGAGGCAGAGGCCCACGCTCGGTTCTGGTTCGGCTGCACTACTACAGGGACAAGATCAGAATCCTGGAAAAGGCGAGACATCTTGGCACCATACAGTACGGTGATTCAAAGGTATCCATCTTCCAAGACCTCTCGGCCCTAACCCTGTCAATGAGGAGGAAATGCGGCACACTCACAAGATGGTTGCAGGGAAAAGGAGTCCGATATCGGTGGGGTCACCCCTTCTATTTGGAGTTTGAGTGGCTAGGTGAGAAACACCACCTGGTGTCGGAGGAGGACATACGAAGAGCCACGGACGATCTGGTGAACGACCAGGCGGGCCATTCGGGCGCCCAGGAGGGAGGACCACGGGACCCCCCTAGGGGTCCCGACGGCCCAGGAAATCACAGTGGGAAATCTAAGGTCAAGGGGGCCCGAAAGTTTCGGAAAACCAGACACCCGTCGATGAACCCGGAAAATCACACTGACTCATGAAAATGACGTTCGATTGGAAGGAGAGAAAATCATGAGGTGAGAGACGATTCAGGGTACGGACGCAGGAGGCCCCGGGCCCACGAACTGCCTTGAACGGACACCGCGGCGGTGTCGCGTTTGGCCCACCGGACCTTGGGTCGGCAGACCATTATGTTAAAAAGTTAACTGTTTATTTGTGTTGCCCCGCGTTTGGGTTTCTGGTTGTGGGTTGAGGGCCCGGGCGGGGTCTCTGGTTTTTGTCTCGGTTAAGTGCACCGAAGGCCTGCAGGGGCCGACCTGAATCGGACTTGCGATCTGGGACTCTCCAGACACACGAAAACCCCGGGGCTGGGGTTGGAGTCCTTGGTGGTTCGTTGACCGGCCCCAACACATGTTGGGGAGAGTGGACGGACGCCTCAAGGTACAAGGGTGGGGAGGGGGGAGGGAAGACACGGGGAGGGGGGTCAGTTGCAAGGGGGGAGGGGATGGGGGGGATAACGGGGTAGTTTGGGGGACTCAGGGGGAAATTCAGTTCAGACCGCAAGAATACGCTTGGCAAGGGGCACTAAAATTCAATCACCACGAGGGGTTCAGAATACGCACACGGTATGATGACAACGATTGAAGGGAAGGTGGGCACGTTAAATGTCAAGGGTCTAAACTCTCAAAATAAAAGATCCCTCACGGGCAACATGTTCCGAAAACAACACCTGACGGTCCTATTTCTACAGGAAACACATTATAAGCGCGGGAGGGAATCCAGAATCAAGGGGAAAGACATCGGTAGCAACTATTGGGCTTCACACCCGACCTCGAAGAAGGAGGGGGTGGGCATTCTCCTGGGAAGGGCTCTCCAACTAACGGGGGTGGAAACCAAGAGGGGGTTTGGGGGTCGATTTCTGGGTGTCAAGGGGCTTTGCGAGGGGCAGCGAGTTACTCTCGCCACCGTATACGCGCCCAACACGGGCCAGGTGGAGTTCCTCACACGGATCTTTGGTGTCATGGATGAATGGGCCGAGGGGGCCATGATTCTCGGGGGTGATTTTAATCTCATAGCCGACCCCCAACTGGACTGGTGGTCCGCCAGAGGTGGGGTACCCAAGGGGATCACGAGGGATAACCTGGCCTTGCAGAACCTCTTGAAGGATCACTACTGGGTAGATGTTTGGCGCAAGGCGTACCCGGCCCAGGGTGGTTACACATTCTTTTCTCCCCCGCACTGCACCTACACCAGAATCGACCTTCTGTTGGCCTCAGAGGAGGGAGATGGGGCGATGACCCAACCAAAAGTCGAGACCATAACGTGGTCGGACCATGAACTACTTATAGCTAACTGGTCCCTGCCCATCGCCCCGAGATCGGCTCGATGGCGGTGCAACGACACGCTCCTTAGGGATCCAGTATTCCGTGAGTTCATGAAGCAGGAAATGCTGGCCTACTTCGAGACAAATGACACGGGGGAGACGGACATGTCCATGGTATGGGAAGCGGGGAAGGCCACCTTCAGAGGCCTCCTCATAGCGGAGGGCTCGAGGCGTAAAAGAGAGAGGGGCCTGATCGAGAGCAGACTCCGAGGGGAGCTGCAGATCTTGCGGGCCAGACTGGGAGTCCCGGGAGTGGACCGGAGGGCACTATTGGACGAGATGCAGGGCAAAAGACAGGAGCTCCATACGGTTCTCATAGGGGAGGTGGTTAAGAGGATGCGATATACCAAACAGAGATACTACGAACAGGGCGACAGGGTAGGCACTCTGCTGGCTCAGAGGTCGAGGGGGTGTAGAGTGGAGAGAGGGATTACCCGGTTGACCGACGAAGAGGGCAGGGTTCATGGGAACCGGCATGAAGTGACGGAATGCTTTGCTGAGTACTACAGCAAACTCTATTCTAGGCAAGCGGGCGAATCTCGGGAGGACATTGCCTCCTACCTGGCAGAACACCCCCTCCCCAAACTGACCGACCAGGACTTGGAGGCCCTCGAGGGGGAAATTTCAGAAGAGGAGGTGGAGGGAGCCATCAAGAGACTGAAGGCCGGAAAGGCTCCTGGCCTTGACGGCTACACAGCGGATTTCTATAAACAGACCCAGTCCACCTTAGTGAAGCCCCTGACCAAATTGTTCAACCAAATTAGAGGCAACGACACGATCCCCCCGACTTTCCTACAGGCCCTCATCACCGTCATACCTAAACCTGGTAAAGACCGGGCAGCTTGTGGGTCTTACAGACCCATTTCACTTCTCAACTTAGATGCCAAGATCTTTGCTAGGATCCTGGCCTCCAGATTGGAAAACTCCCTCCCACGCCTGATACATCCTGATCAGGCGGGATTCGTCCTCAATAGACAGGGTTCCGATAATTTAAGGAAGACCCTCCATGTATTGGCCACGACCGAGGCCAGGAATGAAGGCGCTCTCCTACTGGCTCTTGACGCGGAGAAGGCCTTTGACAGGGTCAGCTGGGCTTTCATGAGGGAGGTTCTCTTGTCAGTGGGGATGGGTCCAAGGTGGTTGGGATGGATATCCGCGCTCTACTCCTCCCCCTCGGCCAGAGTGGTGGCTAACGGGATTGAGTCTAGGGAATTCCCCCTTGAACGTGGCACGAGGCAGGGATGCCCCCTGTCTCCGTTAATCTACGCATTGGTGATGGAACCGTGGGCAATCTCGATCCGCAATGATGCGGACATCAGTGGTGTACAGATGGGGGATATGCACTGCAAGATCTGCCTCTTTGCGGATGACGCCCTGCTCTATGTCACCAGACCGTCCCAAACAATCCCTCGGGTTCTGCAGGGCCTCGCAAGATATGGAGAACTATCGGGGTATAAGGTTAATTTGGACAAATCGGTCGCATTCATGGGTGGGAACCTGCCAGACACGGAGGTGACCTTTGTGGAGGGTCTCCCCTTCAAGCGGAGCGATGAGGGGTTCCGTTACTTGGGAGTCCAAATCACACGTAACCTTGAGGACCTGTATGGGGCCAACTTCCCCCCCCTCTGGTCAGCAATCAGGAGAGACATAGAAAGGTGGGCGGGAACGGGTCTCTCATGGATGGCACGCCTTAACCTTATAAAAATGGTTATCCTCCCAAAATTTCTGTTTCTCTTTCAAATGCTCCCGGTCCAAGTCCCCAAGGCCTTTTTTGACGAGACAAAACGCATCCTCCTTAGATTCCTCTGGCAGGGCAAAAAACACAGGATTTCATACGAGGTTCTGACTAGGACCAAGGAAGATGGAGGGGTGGGCTACCCTGATCTCGAGACGTATTATAGGGCTTCCCAGTTGAGGATCCTGGTCGATCACTTCTCACCGGGACCGAAAAAACAGTGGGTAGCCATGGACAATAGGCCCCTGGCGCCCGTCACACTAGAGGAATGGCTCTGGGTCCCAAGGAGAACGATCCCCAGATCAGTCTTGAACCACCCGATTCTAAGAGTACTGTGGTCCCTGTGGAGAGAGGGAGGTTACTATAGATGGCTCACGACATGGCCCTCCCCCTTGAGCTGCATCTGGGCCCCTCCTTTCCTGGCCAAAATAGCGGAACCAGCAGCCTACCAGACATGGTTCGAGGCGGGCCTTAGTAGGACCGGCCAGTTGTGGGTGGGGGGCTCCTTCCTCCCCTTGAAGGACCTTGAGGAAGCCCTGGGAATAGGCACGCTTTCCCCGTTCCGATATCTTCAGCTTAAGGGTGCCCTCACGGAACCATCTTGGGGTGATACCCTCAGGAGGGAACTCACAGACTTTGAAAAACTCCTTCTGACCGCAAGGGGCTCCAAGGGGATAATCTCCCGCCTATACAAGCTCTTTCTGTTCTCCATCCCCCGAGACCCGCCACCAGCACGCATACAATGGGGTAGGGACCTGGGCGAGGAAATTGATGACGAGAGATGGACAGAGATGTGTAGACGGGCCAATCGATCCACATCCTCCCTCCAATATCGCCATCAGGCCCTCAAGATATTACATAGATGGCACTACCCCCCGCAAAGAATAGCCAAAATGCGTCCAGGATATGACCCACACTGTTGGAAATGTAGGACAGAGAGAGGTGACTATATCCACATGTGGTGGGGATGCCCAGTGGTCCAGAAATACTGGGACAAGGTGCGGACCTGGATCAAAGGGGTAGATGGGATAGAACGAGTATCCTGCCCGTGGCTCTTCCTCTTCGGGATTAGTAACGAAGAGGACCGGGGTAACACTCATGATCACATGCTCCAGGTGATGCTGGTAGCAGCTAGATGCTGTCTAGCGCAGAAATGGAAACACCCGAGAATGCCAGGGGAAAAAACCTGGGTGACCAAAGTAAGGGCCATCTACGACATGGAGTTCCTCACACACCTGCTCGATGAGTCTAAGTCCAGTATCGAGGAAATTTGGCTCCCCTTCTTTGATAAGTACGGCCGAGTGGTCTAGGTCCTGAAGACTGAGCTGAGGGATTCCCCTCCTCCCCACGGATGTGGGACCATGGGCCAAGGACCCGGCTGAGAACTGAACTCGTTTGGCCCATATGACTTTGGCGTGCCACACGCATATTGTATTGACGCCTCCATCATTAAGAGAGCCCGTTGTGCAAGTGTTTATCAAGGCTATGTAAGCGCGAACTGAAGGGGGGTGGGGGGAGGGAGAGGGAGGGGGGGGGGCATGGGGTGTGTTTCGTCTGGTTTTCTCTTTATGTTAACTCACATTAATAAATGCAATGCAAGAATGTAACCTCGTTATGCACCAAGGAAACTTAATAAAATTGATTTTCAAAAAAAAAAAATAAAAGATACACAGATTCAGGTCCTAAGTAAAGTTAAAACGTTCTGGTGATTAGCGTCTGGGATATATTTGCTTACAAAGTCCCCCCAAAGTATGTTACATTGAACAGATTTCGCATGCAAGGCTGAAGTTATTTTTTCCATCATGCAAATATTCAATGCAACATTAACCCATTCGCCCTTACTCTGCATGCTTTCAGATTTCTACTTAATTACAAGGGCAGTACAGGCTGCTAGCAAGATGTGAGCTGCCAGACCCTTCATTCTAATTCGCTCATCATTGCACTGCTCGAATCCAAAGAGGGTGAGAAAAGGGTCTGCTGTCCTTTAAATTCCTTCTAGATCCTGTATCCACCCCAAGAATTCATCCCAGTATACCTTGATCCGGGGGCAGCTCCAACACATGTGCCAGTAGTCAGCGAGACCACCACAATTGCGCCACCACAGTGGGTTTAGCGACTGAAACATTCTGGAGAGCCTGAGGGGGTCATATTGCCATCTATGTAACAGATTTTTTGCATGTAGTTTGTATTGGCTGGCTATAGAAACCTGGGGGGGGGGGTGAGAGGGGCTGTCCTACACATCCTCCCCCACATGGCTGGATCAATAACTTCACCCAGGTCTTTCTCCCATCTACACCCCGAGTCAAGGTTAATACCACAAGCTTGGCTTTGCCTCCCCAACTCTGTTGTTGACCTGGGAGGGTCGCGGGAGCCTTTGAAATACAATGCAGTCTTCTTGTCAGGGATTTGGCCTTCTCCATGTATTTCTTACAGTTCTTTCGAGGCAATGAACCCCTGCAGGGAACTCCTGGGTTCCTTTACCATTGGTTCTCGTCCCTCGATCCATCGCTCTGCTCCAGTAGGTTCACCTTCGCCCCGAAGGTCTGCTGCTTCTCGTGTTCCACCTTGCTCAGAGTGTGTCTCTATGTTCCACCTTTTATCTGTGTGAGGAGAGCTAATGGGTATCAGATGTATGTGATTAAAGTAAAGAGCCTGACTTTGCCTGACCAGATTAACGGGACATGTCCAATGAGATATGTAAGGGTTAGTCTTGTAACTCTCAGTCACCCTCTTCCTCTGCCCAGTGTTTGTGTAGAAAGGGGGAGTTGGGACATCAAAGACTCCTATGCAATAGGAGGGGTCATAAGTATGGGAAAGGGGGGAACCACATCTCACCATTGGCTGTCTCACCCCCACCCCCAAACACCCCTCACCCAGGTGATCCTCACGCACGGGTCCACCCCCAGGGTCTGCATCCAAAGGCGATGGATGTGCCCTGGCCACCTGAGAGAGAGAGAACTAGTAAGTAAGACACTGTTTGGTTTCTCACAGGTGGTATTTTGGTATTACATCTGATTACAAGTGGTGGTATGGTGCTATTAGTCCCCATTTATGGAGTCCATATATCCATGGGGATTTCAGCGGAATATCTGCCTGCAGTAATTCTGCTACAGTAATTCAGCTGAAATGGCAATTTTTTGGCAGTAAGGTGTTAGAATTACATCCAGCATTTTGCATTTTGCTTCGCTTTTCCCTTTACTCCACTGCCAAAGCCATAGTTGGGCGCATTACTTCCAATTTCAGCTGCACAGCCCAACTTGTAATGAGGTCCAGATTTGTGCTGTATCTTCAGAACCTTTAGATTTATTAACCTGACATTTCGGATTATTGTCACAGACATTCAAGGGTACATTAGAACCCAATTCCAGCACAATTCCATGCATTGTGTAGGCACGGTAGTGAAAAGCTCACAGAGACATAAAAAATGCAATCACTCAAAATACCTATCTAGTGCCCACATTTTGTGCTGCAACTCCAGAACATTAGGTTTTAATAATATCACTGATACCCAAGGGTATCCTCCTAATGCCAGATTTTTGTTTATGTTTATGTTTTATGTTATAAGGCATTTATAGTCTGCAAATTCCTAGGTATTGGGTGCAGGTGTAAACCGGTGGAGAAAGGGAGCATAACAATTAAACAAGATCAACTAAAAAGGGTAGTTCATTTTTTTTTAGAAAGTTCCTTAAGGTGTCCACCATGCTTACCACAGTAGGGAGATGTTCCACAATCTGGGTCCAAGTACGGAGAACCATCTGAATCCTCTCGAGCAACCACATCAGCGAGGAAAACCAGCAATTTGACATATTCCAAACTGAGACATCTGGCTGATATCATTTCAGAAGGAGGGCTAAATATGCAGCAGCAAGATCATGCTTAAATTTGAAGACCCAACAAAGGACCTTACATGTTATTCTTTGATAGAATGGGAGCCAATGAAGTTCCTGCCAGTAGGATGAGATGGAACAGGAGTTGGAGAGTCGAAAGATGAGGAGTACTCTGACATTTTTAATCTTTTGGAGACTTTGTAATTCATAGATAGGAAATCCTGAATACAAGGCATTAATATAGCCAATATAGAAGTTAATGAGGGTGCCAGCAACATGAGGCAAATCCTGATTGGGAATGAAGGAAAACGCTTGTTTCAATAGCGCAAGGCAAAGCAAGCCTTACCTGGGATGTAAATAACAAGTCATGACCATGCATGATACCCAGGATTATTATCCTTGAGGCATAGGAAGTGGGAATATTGAAATGTTTGTGTGAGTGGGAGTACTCTGAAGGCCATTGAGAATCTATCTCAGCATAGTAGGAGGACCTGAGTCTTGGGGGGATTGAGTTGTATGTCATTCCAGGCTGGCTATTCATGGGCATTGCAAGACATTCCACTAAGGAGAGAACGTTTCTGAGGGGCCTGAGACTTTGACTAAAAGGTGTGTTTCATCTGCATACAAGTGACATTCTAGCTGGAACTTTGAACGATGTTCATCAAGGGCTGCATATGCAGATTAAATAGGAGAGGGTATAATGAGAATCCTGAGGGACACCACAAAATAAATTGATGGGTTCTGATGTGTAATGACCTATGATACCATTTCCAATTTGTCAGAGAGGAAGATTTTGAACCAACTAAGAGTCTGATCAGTCATCCATTTTAGGATTAATAGTTGTGACAGTAAAACGGTGTTGAAGGCTGCGTATTGGTCAAACATAATTGACAGGGAAAGATGGCCATTGCCTGTGTTAGCAAGGATGTTGTCCCAGATGGCAAGTAAGGAGGACTCTGTGCCATGCTTGAGGGTGTGATGGCCTGATCAAATCAGATCTAAACATTTTTTAAAATTCTAGAGTGAACATTTTCTCCAGGACCTCCAGGACCTTTGCTATCCAAGATACATTGTCAATGGCACATAAAAACTGGGTCCAGTGAAGGTTTTTATAGAAGTGAGGAAATTAAGACCTTGCTGAAATTGGTAGAAGATAGATTAAATACTTGAGTAACCCTCATGGCTATGTATGTTGCCAGATTACCAGCTGCAATAGTTGGGATGACATTTTAGCCAAGTTGTGTAGGTTTGCGTTTTTGAAGTAGGGGCAAAATGACTTATTATGATATCATTTGCAAAACAAAAGGTGGAAAATAGCGGAAGTTGTTGAGACTTCAACAGGGACTAGGTTGAGGCTGTTGTGAAGGGAGTTAGGCAGACTAGGGCCCTCATTACAAGTTTGCCGGTCCGGAAACAACAGTGCCGGACCGGAAAACTATGACTTCTGCGGGATGGGAGCCGTTCCACCCGCCAGGTTAGACCTGGCGGGCAGGACGGCACCCGCCTGCAGAGTTTCACAGAAGCACCGGCACTGGTGCACACAGTGCTGGTGCTTCCATCCTCCCCATTCCCGTAGAGTCCTACAGGACTCCAAGGGAATGGGGATTAACAGAATTGCCTGCGCCAGATATACCGGAACACCGGGGCTGTAATTCCCCGGTTAATCCAGCAAGTTCAGCACTGGTAAGTCACTACGGGTCCGGCAGCACCCTGCCGGGTTTAATGGCACAGCTACCGCCAGACTCGTAATGAGCCCCTAGGTGTTTGAGTTCAACAAAAGCCAATGAATGGTCAAAGCAAGGAGCCAAATTATGCACCTTGGAGAGCTTGGGGCTCATTTTAATTGAGGCATAATGTAAGAACAGTGCATAAAAGGCGTGCGTAAGGCTTTTATGCATTTCTTTTGCATCATTTACAAGTTTTTGCATGGTGGAGAGGAGGGCAGGATCGTCATTTATGATTCGGCTGCCCCCTTTCTCTTCACCATACAAATACTACAGCATTTACCCCGGCATGAATTTTCATGACAGTGAAAATGCTGGGCATTCCTATGGACTCTACTATGCTTTTACACCAGCAAATGTATTCCATAGGAATATATCGTAAACGGTACTTGCCATGCATACGTGGTAGGCAGTGATTACTTCATTTGCACAGCGTAGTGCAAGAAGTCAGCGTACAAGCTTGTACATCACCTTTTCACCCTCCCCATTTACAATCCAGCATGAAAATTATGAAAATAACAGGCAGGGTCATGTGTATGCAAAAACGTAAATTTAGCAGGCCCCCAATATGCTTTTACAGGAGAATCGAACATGAGCTCCATTAACATTTTTGACAGCTACCCTGAGGATTTGAGGGGAAGTTACAAGCTCAGGTTGGGTGAAGAGTCAACATACTTGTCATTATCAGAAGTAGTACATAGGACATTCTGAATTATCTATTATATGGTCATATATAATTCCTAGGCATTCATGACTGCAAAACAAACAAAACAGCATTGATTATCAAAAGTGACTGGTCATTTTAGGTGTGGTGGTAAAGCAACCTACCACTCAAGCACCCAAAAGTCCCAGCCAAGATTCAAGCAACGGCAGTGCCTTCAAACACTTGAATACTGGTAGCACACTTTAGAAGAGCCCCTTTCCCAATCCTCAACTTCCAAACACACATAGGGATAAGCAACCAGTAACCTCAATCTCTCTCTCTCTCTCTCTCTCTCTCTCTCTCTCCCTCTCTTTCTCTGGAAACTGGCACAACTCACTCATTTGTTTGGGTGTGTCCCACCAAGCCAAACCAGCGAAGTGGGGAATACAAATGACTTACTGTTGAAGATTAATCCATATTTGTGATGCACCAGAGATCACTCAAGCGCTTGCGAGAACAACAGTGAGCAAAGCTTCTGCAGTAGGCCTTTTTTATTTTCACACTGCACTGCTCAGTCAGGAGCTGCACACAAACCCCCACTTCAATGCCCTCAAGTAAAATGTTGTTCAGCATTTAACCATGTATGTGTTGAACTGACTTCATTTACCTGGCTATACCTCCCTTTTCCACGGTTTGAATAATCTTAAACTATGCCCAGTACTGTGGTTGGAAAATCCACTGCATAATGCCAGAAACCTGTTAAGAACTGATTTAATATTTCATCAAAATGTATTTATATAAAAAAAGAACAGTTCATATTGCACAACAAGGGTGATGTCCCCTTGTCAGACATCGTTGATACCTCAGAACACATATTTTTAAAACCTTTATCGCACTGTAAAGTTAGTATACACAAGTAACAGTATTTTGTACCACAACATTACAACCCTAAACTGGTTCTGCTATATGTGCAACCTAGAACACTCAAAACACACAGTCCACCCTTCATGTACTTTAAGGAGTGATTCGGATCGTTATATCTATATGCTAAAACTCACTCTTGATGTAATTTAATGATGTATCTAGTACAGAAGAAGTATCATTATGCGAAAGACCTAATCAAACAAAACAGACGTATGACTTGTATGTCTATTTGGTCAGGCTAAAGGTTGACACATTGTGTTTCGGTCCAAAATGAGAACTATGTCTTTCCTAGAGATTCTCATAAGATCACCAATGGGGCCTTCATCAGGCCAAACATAATCTTGTGGTAAATCTAGTTTGTTGTTGATTTTTACAAACTCATTTGAGGAACTGTGAAAGAGAAGAATTGCCAAGACAACCCATTAAAACTGATTTCTGGAATACTGATCTTAATTCTGAGTGCAAAAAAGCACAGCACAACACTGACCTCTTTATTATTTTTGCATGTTTAGGGCGAGTTTCTTTTATATATTTTCTTTCAATGGATCAAATTTCCTCCAACGTCAATGGCTTGTCCTTGAATAACAAAGATTTACATCACATTTGAATGTATTTAGCAACATGTCCTTTAAATTCTGTGCTTGTCTGTACACACATCTTGGCTTTTCTAGGTGAAAATCTGCTGTTTTTATGGTATTCCAATTATGAAGTATTGTTCTTCTTAGGGTGTGGCTGATAAGACTAAAGGATGTTACAAAAGTCATTTTATCAGCTGTGGCTCTAGTCAGACACCTTTTTCTGTCAGTTCTTTACTATGGATTTCAAAATCTGACATTATAGTGCAATTCCAGCGTATTCTTAGGAACTGACCATAGGGCAGTTTCTCTTTTAGATTTAAAGGGGGAAAGCTCACTTATGATAATAGCGTGCTTTTATCGTAGGTTTTCTGAATAACGTCATCTGCAAGCTACCTTATGTGGAATTTGAAATCTCTAAATCCAGAAATTCCATAGATTTGTTATCATGCGCCATGGTGAATTTGATGAACTGGTCCTGATCATTGAGCCATGTTATACATGATGACAAAGAAGTTACAGATACTCTCCATAACATGAACACATCATCGATATAACAATACCAACACCCAATGTTGTCAATTAATGGATTATGGTTGCCATATATCGATTACTTTTCTACATGGTCCATGTAAAGATTGGCTATATCTGGAGCAAACGTCGTTCCCATGCTAGTCCAATGTCTTTGGTTATAGAATGTGCCTTAAAACAGAAAATAATTTTCTGTGAGTGCAATTCGAATACATTCTAATATAATAATAGATTTATGGCAGTATGCAGTGGATTATTTAACCACAGTACTGGGCATAGTTTAAGATTATTTTAATAAGTGGAAAAGGGAGAGGTAGCCTGTAACCTTTTCTGTTTAATTATATTGGGCCTCATCACAAGTTTGGCGGTAGCCTTGGCGGTAAAACCGGCAGGCTGCCGACAAACTTCCAATTGGTTCCGGCACCCGCAAATGGGTAATTACCGATCATTACGGCCCAGCCGGACCCGGTAATTGCCCATTCCCGGTCGCCGGAAATAAATGCTCCAGATTCTCATTTGAGCCACACAGGGTTCAATGGGTATGGGGAGGTTGGATGCAACGGCACCATTCTGAATGGTGCCGGTGCATCCGACATGCACTGCTCGCGGGTGCCGTTCCACCCGCCTGTTCAGGGAGAAAAGGCACCCGCGAGCAGAACTCCTAGTTTTCCGGTCCGGTAACTATGGTACCGACAAGCTTACCGGTACCGTAGTTACCGGACTGGCAAACTTGTAATGAGGCCCAATGTCTCTTCCCCTCCTGATACAGGTCCCCCAATATCAAAAAGGTGGGAAGTACTCATAGTATATTCTATTTATCTTATTTATTTACCTGGAAGAATGTTTTCAAGATGTATTTTTAGGCAGTTTTTTGTCCTTGCATACACAACAAAAATGACAACTTCCTAAAATGTATTTGCGGTTTATTTATGAACACATTTCGGCAGCCAACAACAAGCCAAAGGAACTATTTATTATTATTAGGAACTATCCACATTGTGGACATTGCCAGCTTCAACACTACAAGTCACATAATAGGGAGCGCTCATGCTAACATTTTGTGAAATATGATTTGAAAATGCATAAGAATGGCATACCAATACACCATAATAGTTCTGGGACATAGAATGTCCCACAACATGGGATTAGTCAGTATGTTTATAACAGAGTATAAGCAACTATGCTTATTCAGCACGTTTGCATGATATAAAATAGTATATGTGTGGCTAGGTGTTATCGTTTTATTCTAAAAATACTTGTAATTACATTAAATCTATTTAGGCTGTCATGGAATTGAGCATACTGCAGGTGGTTTCATTTTATTTGAGTTGATTTTGATTTATTTCTTTGGCTTTAAGGTGTACAGGTACACATAGCAACTTCATTTGAAATATGTACTTCAAATAAAGTAAATAAATAAATACACCCATACACCATAATAGTCCCTGTAATTAGGTAACCTGAATCTGGTAGGAAGGTTACAGAGGACCACCTCCCCTGGCTCCCGTAAAGCTCTCCTATGCAAAATAACAGCAAATGAGGACTGTCATGGTAATGCAAGTCTACATTATCTTAACATGGTGGATCACAAAGCACCCCAAGCAGAACACAAGAAGACATGCCCATTGAAAGCGTTAATAGTGCTGGATATCTCTACCTGTGTGGATGTCATTTCCAGAACATGTTGTTATGTAAGATCTATTCCTGTAGAACATGGTACAATTTTGCATTGCAATGACCAGACTACAGACTATTGTATTTGCATACAAAGTTATATACAGATTAGCATATGATTTGCATAGTCCAAAATGGCAATCAGGTGCTCTAGGGAATATACAGTTGCATTTTAATATATATGCTTATTGCTTTACCTTTACTCAAATGTGATTCCCATGCCAGTAATCATTTACTCACTGACATAGGAAAACACACTGCACCCTACATCCAATACATACACTTTGTAAGGTATAGCTTACTTTGAAATGTCCTTTTCCTACAATACAATGTACTGTTTTACTAGGCAATGTTCAGATTACGGTCTGCCTAATTCCCTAACAAACCAAAGTGCTTTGAGGCCATGACAATATTACTGGGCCTCATCACGAGTCTGGTGAAATCTCGGGGCAATTTCCACTGAGTGGAATTAACGTTATCGCCGGCTGGTGCAGCGTTATTAGCTCCAAATCACTATGTACTCTGACTTTGGTGCGGGAGGTGGGCAGGTCCGACACATCACACCATGTTTTGTGGTGTTTCTCGCATCCCCCCATTTGATCAAGTGCATTGCAGCACCTGTGGGCTGACAGTTTTGCTCACCCACTAACCACTTCTGTTGTCCTCTGTGCCTCACCATGTATCCAAACAGTGTACTATTCATAGGACCATGGCATTGTGGGTGGAACCAGGGTAGCGGGCACAGCAGTGGGTGATATACAGGTTGGGATCACAGGTCATCTGCATATTTAAGCAGTGGTAGTGGTTATGGTTGTGGTATACTGCTTCATGGGCCTAGGGGGCCACCAACGCCATATGGGTACAGCCCAAAGCTGCGATTACATTTGGCATTTGTGCAATGGCATAGAATTGTGCCTTGAATGCGTGCACCTGTGCTGGGGAGGTGGGCAGTGAGATGTGGCATGACACATGCCGCAGGAAAGCATCGAGCACCTGGGCCAAGACTGCAGAGAATGTTGGCTATTCCATGCTGTGCATCATGGCAATGGAGTGCTGGAAGGTGCCCATTCATAGGAATTGTAGGATGGACACTAGCTTCAGCAGTGGGGACACAGCTGGCTGGATGTTGATTCTGCTCTCTATGTCAGCATGGATTATGTTGAGCAGCTCTGTTATGGTCTCCCTGTTGAGGTGGTACAGGGTGACCAACTGCCCGACAGTGAGAGTCCAAGGTGAGAGCCTGTGGATTGGCACACGCCTTACTTGGCATATCCTCCGCTTCCTCCGCCCGGTACACCCTGTGCCTGTTGTTCTGCCTCTGTAGTTCCAGGCGCAGCATAAGCAGGTTCATGTCACATCTCACAATGGCTAGTGACAGCATTGTGTTTGTGACTGTGTTTGGGGAGGGTGTGTGCCTTATCTAGCCCTCTGGTGTGGATTGGGATCCCCTTAGGCTTCATTTCTGGCACCTGTGTTCATTTACTTTTAGTGCCTTGTTCCTGCGTTAATACCACTGTACAGGGACTTGTGATGTGGCAGTGATTGTGCTCCATGGTTTTGGTGCAGAATCCACTAGCACCGGCAGTAATTGTGCCAGCGGTAATTTTGTCAGGTGTTTTGTAGTTGCCAAAATTTGCAGCAGCTCGTGATCCTGTGGTGCGGCATTTGCAGCACATGTTCTGTTACCCCCGCTTTTAGGGTTTACCACCCAACTTGTGATGCGGCCCTGACAGTTGGTCCTTACATAAATGTGATAGCATAAGAAAACCCAATCTAATACTGCAATGCAAGAAAGAAAAGCTCCCAGCAGAACACAGGCTGTCCTTAACCTTAGAAAGAGTGCAAATGTCTGCAGCAAAACTAATGCTCCAGAAATGCTAATATCCACAGCAAGAGATACACTGGGGCTCATTTTGAGCCATACATACTGCAAATTAAAGATGTAAAAGCCTTGCTTGAGGCTTTAACAACTTTCATTTGTGGTGCGCCCATTTCAATTCATTTGTGTGGCAGAGAGAAGGGTCTGAACGCAACTTGCTTGTCTGCCACTCCCTCCCTCTCCACCATACAAATACTCCAGCATTTGCACCAGCATGCATTTTCATGCCAGTGCAAATATTGGGGATCTGTATGGAGTGAGCAAACTTTTTGCACCGTCAAAAAGTAAGTGGACTTAGGGATCCATTGTAAATGCCACCTGTAGGCCGGCATGGCGGCAGCGTTTACTCTATATGCACGGCAGAGTGCAAAAGGGGAGGGCAGAAGATGGCATGCATGCTAGTATGCTTCAGTTTGCCCGTACCTTTTGTACTCTGCCATGCAGCTGACGAAAATGTGTCTGTAAGGAGACGTTTACATTGCAGTGTTAATGGAACGGCTCCCTGCTGCCATATTACGGACACACAGAGAATGAGCTCCTTTGTGATTAGCTTCATCTTGATTTCTTGTGCTCTGACTATATTGTATTGTATTTATTTTTGTTTATATAGCGCTTTACACCAAAGCGCTGCACACATTAACAACAGGATACATATGACAATAACATTATAACAGTAACAGTAGAAGCAATTTACAACTGAGAATCAGACCAACAAAACAATAAGTAGAGCAATTAACTGGAGGGGAGAAGGAGAGTATTGCAGCAGAACTGAGAGGGAGAGGAAGGGGAGGGGAAGAGGAGGAGGGAAAGGATGGGGTGAAGTGTGAGAATGGGGGGAGGGAGATGATCAAGGAGATAAGGCAAGGTGGGAGGGCAGCAGGAAGGAGGGGTTTCATGGCGGGGAATGGAGAAGGAGAGATTTGAGGGAAGTTTGGAATGAGGAAAAGGTAGAAATAGAGCGGAGTGAGAGAGGTAAGGAGTTCCAGTGTAGGGGGGCTAGGAGATGGAAGGAGCAGAAACGGGATGTGGCACGAGTGGAAGAAGGAACAGTGAGAAGGAAGTGGTCAGCAAAGTGAAGGGAGGAGGAGGGAGTGTAGAACGAGAGGAGGGAGGAGAGATAAGGGGGAGCAAGACCGTGGAGAGATTTAAAGACTAGGCAGATAAATTGAAGTTTAAGTTGGGAGTGAAAGGGAAGCCAGTCAAGGGAGGAAAGGGAAGCAGAGATGGAGTCACAGGGGGGAGAGGAGACAGAGGGTGCGGACGCAGAGTGGTAGATAGATTTAAGGGGGGCGAGATGAGAAGTAGAAAGTCCAAAGAGTAAGGAGGAACCGTAGAAGAGGTGAGAGAAGATAAGGGAGGAGATTAAGAGTTGCATGGAAAGTGAGAGAGTGGCAGACTTTGCGAATATTAAAGAGGTGGAAGTGACAGGCACGAGAAGTGAGAGAGATGAGATGGGAAAATGTGAGAGAGGAGTCAAAGTGAATACCTAGGTTGCGAGTAGGTCAGAGATGGGGAGATTAGAAGGCGGAAAATGAATGAAAGTAGGAGGAGAGGGAGGGGGAAGAGAGTTGGAGGGGAAGAAAACTACTTCAGTTTTATCATTCTTAAGAGAAAGGAAGCGAGAAGACATCCAATTTTTTATTGCAGTGAGGCAGGAGAAGAGTTTAAGGTTGAGGTCAGTAGAAAAGGAAGAGAAGGGGAGGAAGAGTTGAGTATCATCAGCGTAGAAATGGTGAGAAATGCCAAATGAGGAGATAACTGGGGCAAGGTGGGAGGTATAGAGTGAGAAACGGAAAGGGCCAAGTACCGAACCTTGGGTTACTCTGTATTCCAGAGGCTGGGTAGGAGAGGAGCGGCCTCCCCAGGAAACAGTAAAAGAGCGGAAGGAGAGGTAAGAGGAAAGCCATTTAAGAACAGAGCCTTTGAACCCAAAGGAAGAAAGAGTGTTGAGAAGAAGGGGGTGATCAGCAGTGTTGAAGGCAGCAGATAGGTCTAGAAGAAGAAGGACAGAGGATTGCTTAGAGTGTGGAGCTGAGAGGAGGGAGTTAAGGATGTAAGTGAGGGCAGTTTCAGCAGAGTGTTTAGGACGGAAGCCAGATTGAGAGGGGGGAAGGAGAGAGAGTTGCGAGTAGGAAGTTTAGAGAGGAATGGGAGAAGTGAGATAGGACGGAAATTGGAGGTGAGAAGGGGGTCAGCAGAAGGTCTCTTCAGAATAGGAATGATAGTGGCATATTTGAAAGCAGAGGGGAAGATAGCAGAGGAAAGGCAGTTGTTGAAGAATGAAGTTAAGTATGGAATAAGAAGAGGGTAGATCTTAGGTATAAGGAGGGAAGGGAAAGTGTCAGGAGCAGACGAGAGGTGGGCTTTGGAGAGGAGGATGGAAACGTCAGAAGGGGAGACAGGGGAGAAGTCAGTCATGCAGGTAGAGGGGGAAAAGGGAGAAGGGGGAGAGGGGGAACAACAGGAGCAGTTGATTTTCTGCCGAAGGGCAAGGATCTTGGAAGAGAAGAAGTTTGCAAAGTCAGAGGGAGAAAGGGTGGAAGAGGTTGAGGGATCGGGGTGGGAGGAGAGAGAAGACGAGAGAGAGTTTGAAAGATGCGGCAAGGGTGGGAGGCTTGGGACTGGATAAGGTTGGAGTATTAGGAGCATTTTGCTGAGGAGAGGCAAAAGTTATAAAGAAAGTGGTAAGAGAAATATGAGGTTTGGTTGGAAAGTGAAGGAGATTTGAGCCAGAGCCTCTCAAGACGTTGGAGGAGATGCCGCATGGAGAGAAGTTGAAGAGAGAGCCAAGGTTGAGAGGTTTTCCGGGTTGGATGGAAGAAGGAAAGGGGGTGAAGTAGATCAAGAGAGGAGGAGATAGAAGAGGAGAGAGTAGAACGTGCTTCATTGGCCGATAGTGAAGAGAAATCTTGGAGAGAGGGGGGCCAAAATGCCAAGTAACCTAATCATAAGTGGATGGCATTTCAGCAAGGAGGTTAAAATAGTATGATTTTTATTAATTTAGATATGCATATCTCACATAAACACAATAAGCACAGACAATATGCACAATAGATTCATATGCACCAGAGACAATTACACAATTGGTCGGATTCATGAAATTTTTGCACGGTTCAAAGTGACTTTGCACTGCTGAAAAGTGACTTTGCACTGCCGACACAAACCTTGATTCATCGAACTGTGCAAAGTGTATTTGTGCCATGTAAAGTTTGTTTGTAAGCATGGATATCGGAATTTGCACTTGTAAATACCTGATTTGAACACACACATATAATATATAAAACACAATGAAAAGACACAAACTCACATGCAATGCGCACATAATTTAAGAAACCGCAATAGGCACATACAATATGCAAATAATGCAATTCCGCACAGACAATGTGCTCTGAATGTGCAAACACACTAACAATCCACAATATGTTGTGCGGTGCATTCATAGGCCCAAAACAGAAGTCCCATTTACATGAACAGCAGGATTTTAAACACTGAAACAAAAAACGGCTTGGTTTTTAGTAAAATCAAAGAACAATGTGGAAAAGAGGCCTACCTTTCATTACCAAAGGAAAATAAGCATTTTAATTCACAAAAGAAGGAGAAAAACAGGATTTTGAACAGTGACACAAAAATGGTTTCCACAGGTGTGTACAGATAAAATCAGTTTAAATGTGAAAATGTATCAATGTTATTGCTAACAGAAAAATGAAAGGGAAAAGACATGATGTGCGGGTTCACAAAAAGCAATGTATATCATGTTTCATATACCAAATGCCAGTGACATTTGAAAAGCCACTTTGTTTTCATGGAGAAATTTCCGTCCAAGGCAAACGCTTTTGCTGGCTGTGGGCAAATTTCACAAGGAAATCTCCCACTGCCAGTCTGGAGGTCACAGCTCCCATCTAATTACCAACTGCAACAAAGTGTCCTGCTAATGGGGTCACAAAGCAATGTTCTCCAGACCTGCTGGCTCTAAAGGCATTGACAGCAGGAGAAGTTCCCCTTGGTTGGAGCATGACCAATATGTGTGGAAATGGGGGCAACAACTTCAAAGAGCAAGCTTCCAACACAACGAGACTGATAAAAAAAACTCTGGTTACACGCTGACCCAGTGAAAACAAACGGCTGTAAGGCAGGAGAATGGCCATTTTTCCCACATGAAGATTCACAATGAAAGTAAAAAGACTATTTTCATTTAGGCCTTTTTCTCAGCAACCATAGGGTGTATTTTCTTCATCTATGTACCATTGTGTATGTAATTTCAAGGTGATTTTGGAGATATAAAATTCATCCACCTGTGACTCAGGGAACTGTAATGGCCAGTTAAACTAGGTTTCCAGCCAATCCGAACATGTTCCAAATGTGCGAGTTGGTGGGCGGGTAGAGATTAGAATTAGGGATATGGGTAATAATTTACATATTCATAACTATTATGATTTTTATGGAAATGGCAGAAAGGTGCCACATGGCCGTCCTACATGGTACGGACCTGGTGGTTGGCTTATCTAATCCCCCATGCTTAGCTGAACCAGAAAATATGTATAAATGGCAGTTGCTAGTAAAAATATGAAGTTGCAATACATAACTAGTTTTTAACAAAAATTCAAAAGGAGTGCTCATGGTGAATACAGAGGGGAGTTGCCATTTGTTGCTCCTGCCCCCTAAACAAATCCGGACTTGGGGGCTGGGTTTAGGAGGAGAGAGAAGGGTAACTGTCCAATCCTAGTTGTGGGAATTATTGCAGGGTACTTCTCCAAGAATGTAACATTTGTGGTGTCATCGCTGCTATATATTAGGGGACTGTACTAGGAGGAGGGGACAATCCCTTTTTTGTCAGTTGGGGGCAAAACTGTGTAGATCCTTAGCCCATTTAACAAAAAATATTAATTTAATTAATTCCCCATTTGGCAGAACACTATGGGGTGAATTTTGTTAAAATTAAAAATTAAAAAAGCTCACTTACAAGTGTGCACTGAAAACTATGGCCTATAATTTAATTGGGTAATCCTTTTTGTTCTGCTGACCCTGACTTCTTTACGGAAGAGGGATGTCTTTGTTCTTAAATCATTCCAACCTTTTTATCCAGCTTCCCCAGTGTAAGGGGGTCTGAAATACAAAATTCCCCAAATCATTCAATTGTTTTTTTCCAACTTTCCCAACACAGAACAAAGTAGGGAGGGGGCCTGAAAAACCAACCGCTAAAACACCCTGTGTTTATTTTAAACCTAAAATGGGGTGAAATCATAATTTACATATGCATTTGTACCAATCTTGAAAGCCTACTGCTAGCCTTTTAAGCCTGCAGGAAAATAAAAATTGCACAACACTACATGATAATTGCTTTCGTTATTGATCAGTGTAATTATTTCTTGAAGTGAAATTTTCAGAAAGTGCTGAATTGTGGTTGTGTTCTTTTCAACTTACTTTTGTGATTTATTTATGCTGAGAGAAGTTGATTGTGTTGTGCCATGGATAAAGGGGTGTTTGACATTTTCTTGCTAATTTCCATTACTTTTATTTAAATAAATACCAATATATGTCCCATACACCAGCCTGGTTTTTGACTCATTGATAGCTCAGGGGAGAGGGACCCAAGGGGCATGATATTCGTCTGAAGTAGAGCTGAATAAAAGAATCTGTTAAACAGTTTGTTGCATCACAGCTTAAGTGGGGAAGGAAGGAAATCTGAGTGTTGAGGGTGGCTTCTCAATAAACTGTCACAAATTGGGGGCTCATGGCTGGGATTTAGCTGCCTATTTCTGACCCATGGAAAGTGCACTGTGACAGACTATTCATTTTGATGCAATTGCATTAAGGTGGAGGGAAAGTCATCTTTGTTTTGTTAAAGTGCCACAAGGACTTGATCCCTGAAATCCAGGGAGGTTTCTAGTTGAAAAATTAAGAGTTTGTAAGAAGTTATTTGTGTGAGGAAATCAAACAAGAACAGGGTGGGTTCTGCCCCTCTATAAAGAAAGTGTTACTAAGGTGCAAAAAGCCATTGTGAAAATGTCTACTGTACAAATTTGTGAAGCCAGGGAGCATCTCCTAGCTAAATTATTTTATAAAGGAGAATGCGTTGAGGACGATGCAGGAAACTGGCAAATGAGAATTGTGTGGGATATTTGTCTTGAAGGCGGAATATTGCACAAAGCACTTGAGGCATTTTATATGACCACAACTGCTTGTGATAAACAGATGGCTCAGCTAACTGCTCAGTTATATTTGCATTATATTTTAGTGGAAGAGCATTGGCAAACTAGTGAGGCGAGTAGGATTGATCTGTCTGGATACCTATCACAGACCCAGGATTTTGTTCAACAACTCAAAGATGAGCTGAGAACACGGCAGCAAGAGAGTGCAGAAAATCTGAGAACGCTGCAACACAAGCTAAATGACTAGGGTGCTCATAATGAAATCATTTGGAATAGCATTATGGCCTTTCAATGGCAAATAAAGCAATTGAAAAATGAAAACAGTCAGTTAATTATCAAATGGGTTGATTCCCAAAATGACTTTGATCAGATACATCAGCAGGTAAGTACTCTTGAATCAGAATACCAGCGCACCATTACAGAGGATAAATCAGTTGGAAATGGAGGTGGAAAAGGGACAGTCAGGTTCTCAGGAACTGACCAGAATTAGAGAAGAAAGGAATGAGCTAGAAGAGTGAGTGAGGCAAGTAGAAGCTGAACTATTAGAGGAAGTGAAATGTAGGAATGAGCAAGAGAAAGAGATAAGTCTCCTGAATGAAAAGCACCTTGAATATGCATGCAGCATACAAAGCTCACAGAGGGAGAATTAATGACTTCAACATGAGGTGCAGCAAACAAATTATCGGTTGGTAGCTCAGAGCGGGGTGTATGAGATTGATCAGGTCTTAGTGTCAGAATTAAAAAGCCAACTCTCTGATTACAAACAGCAAATAAATAAAGAGAGACACAGGTGTGACAGTCTCACCAAGGAAATCAAAAAATTATAAACAGGCCATGACGCACCCTGACCAATCAGGATATGGAAATCAACAAGGGGTCCTGGGAGTCCCTCTACCAGACATTAGCCCTGGTTATGAGATCCTTACCCAGATTCCTTAGCTCACTATCTTTCACAGAGGAAAGGGTGGAATTGTGCCTCTCTAAGCATAGTAAGCAAGGGGTCCATGACTGGATTCCCCTAGTAACTTAGGGTGAGACACAAAGTTACCTTAATTATGCAACAAAAAAGGGGGCTCCTAGAAGTCCCTCTGCCGGACATTAGTCCTGATTACGAGAGCCTTACACAGAGTCTTTAGCTCACTATCTTTTACAGAGGAGAAATATCCAAAACAAATCAGTCTTTGTCCTGCCCTGGGGCAGTCAAGCACCAAAATGCCAGGCAATTCTCCTCTGAACAAGAGTATCAACAGCAACCCCAGATACTTGTTTCAGTCTGGTTGGACCTCATCAGTAGGGTGGAGCTGTGCCTCTCTAAGAATAGTGAGCAAGGGGTCCACGTCTGGATTCCCCTAGTAACTTAGGGTCAGACCCAATGTTACTTAAATTATGCAAAAAAACAAGGGGGATCCTGGGAGTGCCTCTGCCGGACATTAGTTCCGGTTACGGGAGGTTTACACAGAGTCTTTAGCTCACTATCTTTCACCGAGGAGAAATATCCTAAACATATAAGTCTTTGTCCTGCCCTGGGGCAGTCTAGCACCGACATTTTAGGCAATTCTACACCTCAAAGAGATAGGTAGCGCCTAGAAGACAGGGAAGGGAGTACCAGTAGCAGCACTGAGTCGGAAGGTGAATGGACTCAGGTGCAGAGGAAGAAAAAGATAGTGAAGCAGAGCAAGGGTTTTGTGAAAGACCCACTAAGACACATGAAGGCCATAAAGAGCTTCCTGACCCCATAACACAAGAATGCCAAGTCTTCGGTATGGGAATACCTAGAACTTAATGAGCATATGATGACATCATTCCAGATCAGGAATGGTGTGAATTGTATAGTATTTGCTAAATGGACTTTGTCACCTGAGTACTCCAGTTTCTTTGCAGGTGTGGAGGACCAGGATCATCATTAATGGTCCACTTATAAGGCGGCCATATTGAAACAAAATTCCACCCATAGGATCCCACAAGAGGCCGGCAAGGCTGCATATAACTTGCAGTGTGGGGAAAATCAGGCGCCTAGGGAGTTTGTGCAGGACTTAATGTGGGCCTTTCCTCAGACTTCCCAGCGGGTGAACACCAATAGTAGGGAGTTCATAACTACATATTTCCATGCACTCCCCAAATACATACTGACTCATTTGGTGCGTGACTTTCACAAGCATAGGACCCTGGATTGGGTGATTGAACAGGCCATCAGGATTTATGAGGTCCAAAAGCCTCCTAAGAGTAAAAATACTGCCAAAAGCATCTAACACCCTTGCTGCTGCAAGGGTGGTGGAGTTAAAAACGACCCCTCGATTGGAACTGGAGATGGGGGGCCTAAAAGTGACCCTCCTGCCAAAAAGAAATTTGGAAAACAGAAAGGACCCCTGATCTGGCCCAATCGAATGGTAATCAGGAGGGGGCCCAGAAAAAGGATTGTTCTGACCCTGCCACCTATATAAGTCCTAGGTACAAGAGTACTAAACCAATCCTGGAGTATGCATACACTCCCCGGCACAAGGGGGGAACTAATCAGGTAAGTACTGCCCTGGGAAACTTCCCCCCAAACTTTCCTCAGGAGAGAAGTATCACTTCACCTTCCAATCTGAACTTTTTCCCCAGATATCCCCCGAATCTGAACTTTCAAAATAATCCTCCTCTCTCTCCCCGGGTTGCAGGACAATAGATCCCTGAACCCTGGAGAAGAAAGATTCAGGATGGAAAATTATGGGGGGAATTTCCAGTACCCGAGCTTCTCCGGGAGAAGGGACAGTCACCCTTTTCAGGAGCAGCAGGGGTATGACTTGAGACCTCCCTACGACTGAGACAAGGTCTCGCAAATGGAGTGACAGGTCCAGCAACTGACCAATAATATGGGGTGCATGCTGAGGGCTCGGTCCAACTCTCAACCTAACCCTGCTTCTCAGAATTTCCCAACACCCAGGTCTGATGCCCCAGGGGGGCAAATGACAGGAGGAAACCTCCAACAAACAACAGGTTCCTGAGGAGGGGGGTCCGGGTGGAGGGGAGATGCCAAGCACTAGCGGAAGCTTCCTTTATCACTCAAACAGAACACCTAAAAAATCTCAGCCTGAAAGAGTCTCTTCTACCCACAAAATGTTACAACCCAAAGAGCAAAGAGCAAGTAGGAGAGGACAAAGAAGAACCCACTTTGTGGAGGAACTCCAAATTATCCCCTTTGAAAGAGAAGAAGCCCTGGAGCATTCAGGTAAGCAGACCTTCTCTTTCAAAAATGTGGGGATCCCTCCCAAAGACAAATGGGTACCAAGAGACCCTGAGTGGGACAAGGTAATTATAGAGACTGACTCAGGACCAGAAACTATTCAACCCCAAACATAAGAGTCAGACAGAAGTGAAACGGAGGGTGTTTCCGTTCTCCAAACAGGTTCCGTGAACAAATCCTGTCGCAAGTTGCACCTTTTTTTTTACAGAAAATTGCCCAAGATCACAAATTATCAGAGTTCAATGTTAAGAAAATGACCCAAGGGCTGTGAAATATCTTACACTTTATTTGCACATTGAAGGAGGATGAAGGCCGATTGTATGCACCGGTCAAGGTGCACGGTCAGTGAGAATTATCAGCCCTGGTGGATACTGGATCCCAAGGACCTTTGACCTACAAAATTGAGGACAGGGGTGGGCTACCGAATTCCCCTCACAAAACTTCCCAAACAACTCCAAAATCTCGACAGGAATGATATTTCCATCAAGGGGACTGTGGATCTGAACATAAAAATTGGTCAGCAACGGCTGAAACATCCGGTGATAGTGGTGACTCCTGAGGGCACACCTTGTTTACTGGGGAACGATCACTTGAGGAGGTTATCACCTCTGATCAACTGTGTAAACAAGGTCCTCAGACTAACCACCCCATAAAATTAAAAATGAGTACCGATTATGTAAGCCTAAATGGAACCTGTCACGTAATTGATCAACGCTATGAGAATATAGAGTTCCATTTCAAGAATAACATCACTGACATCTCTGTAGGAGAACAAACTGGTGATGGGAACCGTTATTCATTCTTGAAAATCCACCTTCCTCCCAGTTTTAAGTGGCAATCAACACTGGAAGGGCACACCCTAAAATTGAACACCAGTCCAAAATCAGAAGAAAGTTTGAGTCCTGTGAAACCAGAAAAGGAAGAACCCGCTCAAAGTCTGACAGACATTCAGAAAAAGGGAAAGCAGTTGTTTTTCCCCATTCAGTTAAATGAGGGGTAGGAACCAGTGCTCATCAGAGTATGCCTGAATAATGGAAGGAGCTTCCTCAACAAAAAATTATTCAGGAAACTCCCAAAAGATCAGACCATTCCCATATTTAAATTGTTTGACAAATGGGAAGTAGTTCTGGAAACGCCAAATTCCGAACATCTTCCGGCTAGAAGGTGTATGCTAAAAAAGTCCATTGGCAACAAAAGCATAGACCATAATTTTTGGGTCGTGAGAGCTGTCCCTTCCGCCTTTTATCTGGGGAGGGACATTCTCAACCAATTTGCAATTAATTTGGATCTAATTAATCGTAAAGCCTGGTCCCGACTGGGCAGTAACCCAATGTTCTTGGACAACACTGAAAAAGCATTGCAGTCGTCTGAATTGCTGCATTATGCCATTGAAGTTCAAGTGCGAGAAGAGGTTACCATCTGAGGACAGCTGCAACAATTTACTCTACCCCTCAAAATTAAGCGAGGACAGAACCTCAAACATCAGGACGCCTATATAAATCTAATCCCATCTTAAACGACACGGTTTGTATTTAAATCTGACGCCTCTAGTAGACCTAGAACATGAAACCATTCGAATATTGGTGGATAACAGTGACCCTCGAAGTATCACTTTGGGCAAACACCTTTATTGGAATGGCGGTTGATGCACAACATTATTCTATTGATTTAGGTAATGAAATCATGGGACTAATCCCAAATGACTGTTTAAACATCAGCAACAGTATTCCTCCAGAAAAGATTTTTACTAGGCATGGGGGGAATTTCTTGGCATACTCTTCCTGCCCCTAAGTTGTGGAAGAGATAACCTGTGACATTAGGAGGGAGGAGGTAGTGTTCACAGTCAAGGACCTTAAATCCCCTGTCCGGGCCAACACCATCAAAAGAGATCTCTCCACCCAACTGGAGGATACCACTGAAATTGCAAAGCCTGCAGTCTTCCCCAGTTTCAAGCAGATGGTCGAGGAAAGGATCAATCTTGCTGATGCATGTGAGACTGAGGAGCGAAGACAAAAGCTAAAACAGGTCTTCCTGGAATTCCAAGATATTTTTTCAGTGGATTCATTTGACTGTGGAAGCACATCCATTCATTTAACCACCATTCCCACGGACCCTGAGATGGCTCCAGTATTTGTGAAACAATACGGCTACCTCTCATGTCCATCAAGTCACTCACAGAGATTATTAAGAATGTTAAATCCTGCAGGATAATTTGCCCAGTCCACAGTACCTTCAACAACCCGGTACTGGAGATACTCACACCAAACAGCCAAAGGAGACTATGTGTAGACCTGAGGGAGTTGAATAAATGGGTGCCAATGTCAAGATGGCCCCTTCCCTACATAGATCATGGAGTGGCCCAGATCCAAGGGTCAAAGGTGTACACCTCCATTGACCCTTGGATCTGGGCCACTCCATGACAGTACCCCTGAGTAGGGAAGACCAACACAGGCTTGCCTTTACCTTCGTGGGGCTACAGTACACGTGGATCTGAACCCCCATGTGGATACATAAACTCTGGCAATGAGATCAACATCTTCCTTCATAAGGCCATGACTAATTTGGGTAAAAGTGGAAACCTGGCCTATGTGGATGATGTTTTGATCAAGAGCTCAACTGTGGAGGAACATATAGCAGAAATCTGCTGTGTTCTAACCCAGTTGCAGAAAGCTGGAGCAAAACTGTCCTTTCACAAGGCACAGTGGTGTAAGTCTCGAGTGAATTTCTTCTGAAAAGATGGTGGAAGCCTTATTGAAATTAAAGACCCTACCTCTCTGCGAGAATTAAGAAGCCTTCTTGGACTTAATAATTATAGTCGAAATTTCACTGAGGACTACGCAGGGGTCACTCGACCCTTGGTCCATTTATTAAAGGCCAGAGTCAAGTGGGAGTACGGTCCAGAACAATTTGAGGCAGTTAAACAACTGAAAAGAAGCCTTTCCCAGGCTCCTTGTTTCGCTTACCCCATAAAGAACAATGTGTTCTTCTTGGAGATGCGGTTCTCAGATACTTGCCTAACAGCGGTATAGTACTAAAAGCATGTGACAAGGTCAACAAAGCCATCCCATATGTGAGCAAGACTTTGTCCTCTGTGGGGGAAAAATTCAATGGCTCAGAGAAGGCACTCCTGGCAACGGTATGGGTGCTGAGAAATTACTGCCCGTTCATAGAGTGGAGTACATCTTTGTCGAGACTCCTCACCAATCCTTGCAATTTCTACAAAGTGACAGAATCCGGGTGGGGAATGTTAGTAATTCCAGAATTACTTCCTGGATTCTTTCCATGCAAGGCTTTCCTGTGGTGGTCAGATATGGCCAAAACAAGAAGAGTCCCCTAGCACAGGGTTGGGGACTTACATGATTGTGCTCAAGAAAACTGTCTCGAGGACGAACGTCTAATGACCAACAACAACATGGAGGCCTGCTTAACTTCCCCACACAAGGTCTATGAAGATGATACGTGTTAGGAGATGCCCACAGTTTATGTGAATGGGTACTCCTACCATGTAGATAGCAACGGGGAAGAAGAACTGGGTCTTGCATTGGAAATGCCTGGGTGAATGATACCCCAGAACCCTCTGCAGGTTATAAAATAGGACGTCGAAGTAGTCAGGTTGCTGAGCTGATGGCTGTTTATCAAGCCATCCTCACTGCAGTGCACCACCAACTCAATGAACTGGTCATAATCACTGACTCTGATTAAGTCAGGAATGGGTTTGTCGAACACCTTATTAACAAACCCCTAAAGCATGCCAAACTGATCCAGTCAATTGACGATCAGTTGGCCTCCAATGAGATGAGATGACCGTCTAATGGACGAAGATAAATGGTAATTCCAAGATAGAGGGTACAAATAAGACTGGGAATGACCTGGCTGACCAGCTGGCTAAAACCAGGGCTCTGCAGGGGGATTTCATAGAGACATAATCCAAATTGCTGCTGTCACCAGGTCACATCCTTGCGCTAACATTGAACTCTCGACAGCCCAGTAGAGTAAAGATACCCCAGATGCAGATTTGATCACTGCACAACACGAGGACCCGATCATTGGGAAATGTTATTGACACATTGAAGACCCCGTTAGTCGGATTATGCTAGTAAAGAGGGTCTCAGAGTGGTGATGAAATGTTCCAAGATGTTGCAGATTAAAGACAGTTTGTTGGTAAAGAGAACCCTATCTGGCTGTGACCAGTGGGTGGTACCTACCTCATTATGAAGCCTGATGTTGAACCACGCCAATGACACAGCCACTGCCAGTCATAGGGGGTTTGATAGGACATTGGAAATCTTGCATGAGGTTGCCTACTGGCCACATATGGGCCTTCACCTCGACATTTATCTGAAGGGGTGTCTTGTGTGTGCTCAATTACAAGCCAGTTCACTCACACTCAGAGCACCCTTTGCAAAAAAGGGGAATGACACTGCCCTGGTCAGATTTGCAAGTCAATTTCATCGGGCCAGCAATTCGCTCCTCTAGAGGAAACAAGTACATGTTGCCGGTGACATGCTTGTTTACAAAGTGGGTAGAATGTCTTCCAGTCCTGAATTGTAAGGCAGAGCCAGCTGCTGCACTAATGATCAACCACATTTTTTCTCATTTCGGCCTTGCGCAAAGGATTGAGTCAGACCGAGGAAGCCATTTTACCAGTGAGGTGATGGCAAAGGTGTGGGAGATTCTAGGGGTAAAAAGAAAACTCCACATTGCCAAACGCCTGGCCTCAAGCGGGGGAAAAAGAGACACAGCAAAACAATTGTGAGTATCTTAAAAAAGTTTCTGGCAGATTCTGGACCCAGTTGGGACATCCAACTACCAATTGTCCGGATAGCTATTAGGTCTACATCATCTTCTGCAAAAAAGATATCTCCATTTGAGCTCATGACTGGATGAAAAACGGTATTACCATAGCGTCTGCTCTATAGGACTCAGGAGCAGACACTGATAAATGCGCCCACTACTCATGAGCACATTGAACATTTAAGGAAGCACCTCCAGCATGGTTTTGCTTATGTTCCATGCAATTTAGAAAAGTCGGTTGAAGGAATGAAGACATACTATGATCTAAAGACCACCAAGAAAGAATATGAAGTAGGTGACAAGGTTTACCTGTATAATTTTCTAAGTAATCAGGCCAAGGAGTTGATATTCTTCCCATCTTGGCGTGACACCTTTGAAATTCTAGATTACATATCACCTGTTGCTTACAAGATCCACATCCCAAAAGGAGAACAGACAGAAGAAAAAAAGGGTTTACAATCAGTTGAAAAGCTGTAACCCCAGAAATGCTTAACGACTGATTGAAGAGCCAAATGAAAGCCGAGCAGAGGAACCATCTGCTGAAGAATGAAAAGAAAGGATGAAAAATGGATGGCAGTTAAGACGAATATATATGGCCATGTAGTTACGGTTAAGTTGCTAAACCCATAGGAAGAACACATTTTGGGCGGCTTATAACTTTGCTCCCCCTGGACGAAACCTCATCAAACTTTGCAAAAAAAAGTGTATGGCCCACTCTGAATCTGGTTTGTTGAGGTTTGTTCATGGGGGTGCAAAGTTATGGGGGGGTCCCAAAATGTCTTTTTTTCCCATAGACTGAATGTAGAAAATCTTTGCTCACGCCTACAGCACAAACCGTTGGACAGATTTTCACCAAATTTGTGGCAGGAGTGTCGACTTGGTCCCGAAAGCGTGCTTTTGTAAATTTGGTAGAAATCCGTCCAGTAGTTCTTTAAAAATGACCAAAAAGTAGGTCTAATAAAATTAGTGATATCTATGTCCACTCCGCGGGCACACTTTCCTGTTCGCTCCGCGGGCAGGACACCGATTGGCCAATTGACCTACGTCGTGTCCGCGGACAGACAACATGTTCGCTGATTGGTTGGAGTGAAGCGTGTGATGCGTCACATTCTGTCGATGCGCCCGCCATGTTGGATCCACGGATATCTGCGGACAGTGGGCATGGAACTGAGCATAAATCCAAATTTGGGGAGTGTGTTGGTGTGTAGTAGTGGCTGAAGAGGGTGGGCGTGTGAGGGATGGATCAAATGCTGTTTAGGTGGGATAAGGCAATGATGTGATTGCAGTGTCCATGGTCACCAGGTTGTCCGCGGACATACTAAACACTGGGCGCACTACTGGCTATTTTACTATAGTATGATATTGGTTTTGGGTAGTTAGTAGAGCATTGGGTGAAGAGGGTATTTATTTAAGAGTTTGTGCATTGGTTGTAATTGTTGTTTTAGAATGTTAATTGAAGTGGATAGGTTTTGAGGTGGTTGTGTTATGTTTTTGGGTTGTGGTCATTTAGCAGGTGTTTGGTTTCATGTGTGGGTGTGTTATGCTGCAGTGGTTGTGGCCAGAGCCTAGAGTCTTGGGCGCATGGACGAAGGCCGTAGATCTTCAGCCATGCACCCAAGACTCTAGGCCCTGGCCACAACCACCGCAGGATAACACACCCATGCTAGCAAACATTTTGACTGTGGTATGTTCGCTGCTTAGGGGATATGTTTTCAAAAGCTTGTGTACTGATTGGTAATAGTGTTAATAGGATAGTGAGATGATGTGTGTTAGTTTGTTTGTTGGATTGTGTTTAGAATGTTGGTATTGAAGAGTCTAGGCATGTTGGGTTGTATTTATTGGTCAGGTGTTCGTTTGCATTGGTGTGTTATGTTGCAGTGTTTGTCAGTCTAATCATTATATACTTACTGTTTCCTTTGTTGAGGTGTAGGTAGAGTTTTGGACAGGCCATGCAGTCAAGATTGTAGGGTTTGGCAACAAGCACTGCAGCATAAGATACCCATGGAAGGAAACATTTTGGATTGTGGTCTATGGTCAGGTGTTTGCTTGAATGGGTTATGCTGTGGTGTTTGTGATTTCAATCATTATATACTTACAGTTTGAATGTTTTTGGTTCTATGCCATTTTTTCATGGTGTGGGTAATTGGAACAGACATTCTTTTTCATTATCGATGATAAAAGAAAAGATCACATGTTAGTGTAAGTAGTTTATAATGAGTTATTGCATTGCCTAGTAGATATTTATGTATTTTGTCGACCCTCATAGTTAGTCTTTTAGAGGTACTATAGTTCAAACCAGTGTACTGTGCAATTTGCTCAGTTCCTGTGTTTGTTCATTAAATCATTGGGTCTGTGGGAAAAAATCCATGCTGGATTTAAAAAAAAAACTTTCTACGTTAAAGTACAATATATTTATTTGGTTTATTTCAATACGATTAATTGAATAGGTGTATAGTTTATGGTTTGGAAGTAGTGGTGGTATTGTTGCAATTAGATACCAGTTGGTCTACGCTAATTGTTTATTTCTTGTTCCATTTTGGTGGTATGTATTTATCTGTTTGCTTGTTGCAGAATTTTGGGGCAGTTAGACACCTGTTGGTGTACTATAACTGTTTCCTTTTTGTTGCTTTTTAGAAGTATTCTTTTATGTGTTTGCTTGTTGCACAATGTTGGGGCAGTTAGAAACCTGTTGGCGTATTCTAACTGTTTATTTCTTGTTTTATTTTAGTGGTACTCATTTATCTGTTTGCTTGTTGCAGAATCTTGGGGCAGTTAGATACCTGTTGGCGTATTCTAACTGTTGATAGTTTTGAAGTTGTAGTTTTGTTGATGTTCATACTCAGATTAGTTATTAAATTGTGGTTTTAAGAATATTAAGTAAGTGTTTACAAGATTTGCTGGTAATCTCTGTTTTAGAGTAATGGTAGTATCATTACATTCAAACCATCCACAATTCTTTTTTATATATGCAGTGTAGTGACCTGCATTGGCTGTGGCTCCTGCGTGGTAGATTATACCTATTGTTATGAAGGTTTTCTTACCAAGTAATACTTGTCCATGTGTGAATCCAGTCAGCTTGTACTTGTTTTTGGTACCATCTGCATAGTAACATAAAAGCATTACTATTACGTATTTACTATGTGTCTGTCTTAGTAAGGTGGAGCGATTATCTGAATTGCAGGTAGTACATAATCTGCCATGGTTTGCATTTTGTACAAGTTGCTGAAATGGAATGGATTCACAGTTAAGTATGGATACATACACAAAGCGTTCATTACGGACTTGTTCTTGTGCCACATGGCTGCAAAGGGTGTATGTATGTTTCCATGTGTATGAAATCTGGAAGATTTCATTAATAGGTATGTTTTTGTTTTCCAGTACTTGTAGTAATTACATTAGAAATTCTTGTGGATCTTCTTGTGTGTTTATAGTTAATTTGACCATTCCAGCACAGTAATCCAATTCCTGCCTTATTCTAGCAACACAGTAGGTGTTTTCAGGATTGTTGGTTGCATTTCTGTGAAGGACTAACATTTACAAAAACAATTGGTCTGTGCCGTTTAAGTAAATGTTTTCAATGTTTTCAATAGTTGGTGGCAATTGAAATAGAATATTGATTGCTACATTTGCATAGCAATTTACACCAGTTGTATTTGAAAATTTGAATGGACCTGACAGTTCTGTGTCCAAGTCATTTGTTCAGAGTGTGTGTTGTTTCTTTGAAGATGTAGTTGACTTTGTTTGTGCACTAGACCCTTCGTTGGTTGTGGTCCTTGATGAAGTATTAGCTTCTTTTAATTTCTTTGCCGTAACTGCTGTGAGATCCTGCATAATTTAAGTCTGAAGTAGTTTTCGTTTAAAACATTTGCTTTTTGAGAAACAGGATAGGTTTTCAGATGGGGGCCTAGAGTGAACACAGTCTATTGTATTCTAGAATGCAAGGACTATCAGTGTTTACTTTACTTGCATCAAAGTTGATTAGAAATAGTCCATCAAGTGTACGTAAGCATGATAGTGCTACATAGCGCATGCCTTCTTTAAACACTGTGCTACCAATATCTATCCATGCTTTATCTAGGATAAGACCTTGTGATTTTTGAATGGTGACTGTGTATGCTAGAGTTAGAGAACATTGTTCTCTGCATACATACATGTCTTTGAAAAGAAGGAAGTGGACTGTTGAGTGTCCTATCCTTGTAACTTCTGATAGTTTGTCAAAGAGAATATTGACAAACTGAATGTTGTTGTCATGTGGGTATGTTTGAAAACCAACAACTCTACCAAGTGCTCCATTAAATAATCCTTGGTCCACGTCAAGGTTATGTTTTAGCATTACTCTACAGTTTAAAGATAATTTCAATATTTTCTGCAAGCCAACTGTGTGCTAATTTTTCCATGTAATCAGTAGCACATAACTTATGGCCATAGAGTGCATGGATGTGCCTGGTTTTTAATGTAGATTGTGCTTCTTGAGATAGTACACCAACTCTCATACTTTTTAAAATATTGGCGTATGTGAGGTCTGCATACAGACACATGTTTTCTTTTAATTCTTTGTATTGGATATGTTTCCAAAGGTTGACATTTCCTATGCTGCCAAGAGTTTTATGGCATAGTTTGTGCCCTAAGGTTTTAAAAATAGGTTCACCTTTAACTGGTGTTAATTGAAGAAGATCTCTGAAAACTATAATGTGTTTTCATCCAAACAGTTATTCATAGTCTGTTTTCAGGACCTCTTGTAATCTGAGGTGAATGAAGGCTAACATTAGATTGGAAACCATGCGTACCTCATCTATTATCAGCATTTTAATTTGTTTGAAAACTCTGCGTAGTTCCATTGCAGCTTCTGGAGAAAGTTTGTAAAAGTCTAATTTGTTTTGGTGTTCTACTGGAAGGAGTAGTAATCGGCGTAAAGTGACACCACCTATGTTGTAGGCAGCTAAACCTGTGGGGACAGTTACAACAGCTAACAGTTTGTTGTTTGTCAATTGTTGGAGGAATTTGCTGATGATTTTGATTAAGAATGTTTTGCCTGAACCAGCTTGACCACTCAAGTATAACAGTATAGGTTTGTAGTCTTGACAGGTACAATTTTTAGTGTCATGCTGCACACCATGTTCAATTTGTTTTGTTATTTCTAGGAAAATGCTACGCTGCTCATTGTTTAGTTGTGATTTTAGTAGAGCAAAATCTTCCGTAGATTGCTCATACTGACACATGGAGTTTTCTACTTCAGTCATGTCTAATTCTGCCTAATTTGCTATTAGTGGCTGTCCAAGTGGTTCTTGGCTTCCTGTTACAGAAGGTTGACTACTGTCAGGAGTGTCCACATCTAGTTGTGCCTGGAGTTCTTCTTCTTGTTGCTGTTCATTGTGCAACATTGTTTTATGCTGTTTAAAGTTTACGTCTGTTATAGTGCTTTCATTTGCTTTGAAAGCGTCTTCATAAGAATCATAGGTATCTACTAAATATTATTCTTTTCTCCATGGTTTAACAAGTTGTAGCAGGGACATGTAATACAGTTCTTTATGTTGAGGAGTTTTTAATGACAATTTCATATGATTAATTAAGCTTCGTTTGGTAAATTTCACTAAGCTGCCTTTCACTCTGTATCTATCTTTCTTCTCATCTGGTTCAATATTATTTCTGTATGTGAAGTTTTGGGCTATGTGGTATAGACACATGGTTTCCAAAGTAGTACTCCTGTTTGGGTAGTATGTGTCCAGTAAGTTGTTTTTCAAAATGTCTTGGCTGTAGGGATCATTTTTGGCTATTGTTTCTATGTCTTCATATGATTTGAGGACTCTTTTTCTAGATTTAGCAGGACCAATGCTTAGCCATACTATATTTTCATATTTTCCATACAAAGCAGTACCAGTTAAACGGTTTGCGGCTTCATAGCAGCCACATTCTCTATGGGAGAGCATTTTTATGATCAAGCTTTACAATTTCTGTGATAGTGTTTTGTCAGATGATATGTCATCCCAGAGGTCGTTGAGCTCTGTTTTTTCTGGTTTGGCTAAGTAGGCTGTGACATATCGTGCAACTGCAGTGGAATTGTCTGAAATGTACTGCACATCTATATTTGCATTCCATGGGAGGGCAGTGATTGCATTGTAATCATTGATGTAATTTGATCCTTCTGTTCTTTTCATGTAATATATGTTATTAGGTGATTTACCTTTGACACTATGCCTGACTGAAGACATGAAGTTGTTTACTTGACCTGTTGTTGAAACTGTTCTAGGGAAACCAAAGCAGCATTTGGTGTAGTATTTCCCTTTTTTAAAAATATTTGCGTTGACAATATTTCCCACAATTGTGTCTTTGAAATTGTAAAATGTGTGCATGAAGGCCACTATGTCGTTTGTGAAGAGATTTCACAAATGACATATTTTTGGATGAACTGCAAAACAGTGGCATCACTTTCCTGACCAAATTTAGGAGCATCTTTAATCAACAAAAGCATGTGGATGTGCGGTGCTCCTCTGGCTTGGTATTCTTTGCAATGAAGCGATAATGGAAATATCTTGATACATTTACAGGATCTAGAGAGCAGAGTTCTCCTGGTGTTTTTATATCTATGTTTGTTTTGTTTTTGTTTGGTATGCGTAGGAAATCATGTAAATCTTCCCATGCATATTCTGCATAACATAATGTCACAAACCAAGTGGGTGGGCCAAGGTTTCTTATCATACAGCTTACACCTGCATGATGTCAGAATTAGTATTCTTTTGTATCACGCATGTTTTCTAAAAGATTTGTAATGCTTGACTGTAAAACTTCACAATTTTATTGCACTTTTTGTAGTAATTGCGTAGCTGACATATTTGGAAAATTGGTACCTGATTTTAATGTGTGTGAAACTCCGTAGCATAGAGTTGCTAGTTCACTTTCAAAGAGAAGGTGCAATATGTATTCCACGATTTGTCTGAATCTGGGGTCTTCAGAATACATTCGTAAAGAGCGGTATTCTGATGCTGTTATTTGTGTGGGTCTTTCATCATACCTTCCTCAATTTCCAGTTGGAAGGAGTAGAGGAAAGGCTTGTACTTCTATACTTTTTTCTCATATTCTGATTGGAGATCCTTTGGCTTGTCGCATTTGGTAAGTTTCCAGTGCATCATCTATCGTGTCTTTGGAGTGTAATGGGTGAATTGTATAATGGTCTAAAATATTCGATTCTGTAGTAGGATCTAGAAGTTGAAATTGACCAGTTCCTGAAGAGCCTTGAATTATTTCAGTGGTTCACCTCAGGTTTTCTTCAATATTAATTTCTTTGTAGTATTCATTGTTTTCTTGTAGATATTGCAGGGCTTCTCTAACTTTATGTAAGTCCACAAGTTGTTGCCAAATGTTTTGTCTTTTGTAGGTATGCCATTTACTAAGATAATCAAAGATTGATCTATTGGACGTTGCACTCCCAGAGTGTGTACATTTTCTTTGAGATCTAATGGCAAATAAGCTACTTTGCCACAAATGAATTTCAGTAATTCAGAGGGAGGTAGTTTTGCTGTTTTTGGTTGAAGGCATATTACTGCTTGAAATGGGTGCACGGTTTGAATTATGATGCTTTCATTCAAGTTAAGAGATTGCAGTGGTTTTGGTAGTGGGAATAATTCCAAGTTATTTGTGATAGCACGTGAAGGTATTTGGTTGTTGTCAAGTTTTGCAGTGCAGTAACTGCAAAGTATTAAGGGGTTAGTAATTTCGTATTTGCTTTCTGCTATAAGATAGAGAGGTAATTGGAACCACTTGGAATCTTCATTGTCTTCTATTTTGTACATTATGTCTACAGTTTTTGTGCTATTCTTATAAAAAGTCCTGCTGCAACACACACACACATGGTTTGGTACTTCAGCAGATGTGCTTTTAAACATTAGTATTTCTTTTTTGTATATGTGTAGTTGAAGGTTGCCATCTGTAAAGTTGCTGCTTGTCTGTTGTAAAACTATTGGATTTTGTAAGTGGCTTTCACTTCCAAAATATTTTCTCTGGATATGCTCCATTTCTTCCAGTAGTTATTTGGGTGTAGCAGGTAGAAGACTGTTATTTAAATTGCCTAGTGCTAGAACAGGACTTTTGGCATAGTACAGTGTATGAACCAGATTTCTTACAGTTGAATGGTGCGTTGCTATAATTTTGATATGGTGGAAGGTGCTTTTGAAAATAGGTTCAGAAATGCAGACTAATGAATGTCCTTTTAGTCCTGTGTAATTTCGCAGTGGAAAGGAGTCCATAGCTTGTAATGGCTTATGTTACACATTGATGTGCACGGCCATTTGTAAACTGGACGGATTCTTTCAGTGAAATGGAAAGTTGATACTAAGTTTTCTGGGGATATTTCTGTGAGCAGCGTTTCTTGTTCCATAATAGTATTATTAAGTTTTTCATACCCTCATCGTCCACTGCTGTGTATGGCAATTGGGTTTCTTTAGTTTTCTTTGTATGCTTCTTCATTGAAATATGGTTCTGTGCTGGTGGTGTGATTCCACTCACCTCCACAGATGTTTGCAAAGCTATCTTTGTTGATATTAATTTCTTGGGAAGTCTTTTTTGAAGTTTCGTAGTAAGTTTTGTTAGTGGTTTCATTCTGTTTAAAACTAAAATAAATAATTTCCTTTTGAGAAGGATTGCACTGTCTATGAGAGCTTTCAGGATAAATTTTCTACGGTAGGTTTGAAGGGTTGTGCATGATTTCTCTCTTGTTTTGATAAGGTTCTGAAGGACTCTGTGGCAGAATTTTTTTTGTAAAATATTTGTTTTGGTATGCTTACTTGTGGCTACATCGAGATTTATAGGTGCAGTGTTAGCACTAGTGGTAGCTGCAGTCTCTTTAATAACTTTCTGTTTAGTTTTACATTTTGAAAGAGGAGGCAAAGTTTCTTTACTGGAAGCTGCTTTTGTTATGCTTAGTGACTGTATTAGCTGTTTTGTTTGAACTTTTAGTAGAAATTCTGCTAGAGGTGGATGCTTATTTTGTACACTTTTATTTTGATTTGCTCTACTTGAGTGTCTGAGTATGATAGTAGTCATGTTTTTAGGGGGGGGGTGATTGTGGAATGGGCCGTTACTTCAGGTTGGTAAGGCTATTCTCGTTTTTGTGTGTTACTATGCTGGTGCTCAGATGACAATACAAAGTGTGCACCTACTGAGGTGCAATCAGTTATACTGACTCTAATGCTGCAGGGTTAATACAATTGTTTGTTTTACAACACTAGAATTCTACAGTGTTGGAATAACAGTTACAACATTATGGCAGTATTGCACTTACATTTTTGGATGCTAAGAGTAGGTTTCTTCTGAGTTTGGTTTCGTACTTCGGACGCTGCTGGTTTTCAGGAGAGTGGTCTTCACTGCAATTGTGAAAGAAAGAAGTTAGTACATATGTGTGTTAATAGCACTCTTGTTAATGTAGACATGAATTTCTTTGTTTTTGCAGTAATATTGCTTTCTGTTAATTGTGCATAGCATGTACATGCAGTTCCTTTTGTCTATGTGTATTCTGGATATTTTATTTAGAATCTGTCAGTTGAACTTGCCTTAGAAATGATTACAATAGTAAGCACACAGAGCACACTTGGCTTTTTAAGGATGTGTTATTTGATGTTAGGAGATAGGAGAAATAACAGTATGTTTTTCTTGCTACTTATACGGGGTAAATGGCAGGAACTCTGTTGAAAAGCATGCAATGTATGTATTTACAATGCAGGGTACCTGCTACTTATCCTGGATAAGCAGTAAAAATGTTATGATGTCATTTCTTTTATCTGCTAAGATCAAGTGTCACTTTCAATGGTGTGTGTTTTCCAAGTTTCCATTCACCCATATCACAACAAAGAACAGGAAAACATATATTGCTTGCGTTTGAATATGGTTCTTGCCATTTATAATCATACTGTTATTTCTCCCATCTTTTAACATGAAATGACACTTTGTTAGACATCTGTGTGTGTTGTGTCTGATTATTATTGTCATAATTTCTAAAGGAAGTTCAAATGATAGATTGTATGTGAAATGGCCAGAATGTATAGAAAGGAAATTGTATGTACATCCTATGCACTGTAATGCATGAAATGCTATTATGCTTGAAATGTGGATAAATAGGTGGCAGTGGTTACACAAATGCCAGAATGAATGAAGAGAATAACAGTTTGCACATTACAATTAGTAATATGGGTAAATACAAATTTGGAGAGCAGACAGCTTTGCAAGTGACACTTGATCATAACAGATGGGAGAAATTACATTAAGCTTTTTTTTACAGGTTATACAGGGTTAGTGGCAGTTACCCTGTTTATATGCATTTATACAAGAGCTGTACATGTACTGTGCAGAAAATATTCCTAACTGTAGTTTGTGTTCATGCATGTGGATGTGCATGAATCTGCAAGCAGAAATCTTGGAGAGTTTTTTAGTAGTTGTTGCTGTAGGTGCTTTGCTATCACAGCAAAATTGTACTCAGAGTGATGAACAGTACATCTAAAGTGCTGAACTGTGATGATAGAGTTAGATATAGAGTTCTTGGATGTGATTGGTGGATGGTTGTGTGACTGCTTAACAGTAGCCAATGAGGGAATGGTGCAGTGGAAAGGGAAGAAGTGCTGTCCCAGTGTTAAGCACTCCGTGGACACTGTGGTTCTTCGCGGACAGGGCATGCTACATCCGGTGCTTCTGAGCATGAAATGGGAGTGTATTTTGGGGATTAGCCAATCAGGTGTTGAGGTTCTGCTTTGTATTGAGAGGGGCTGTGTGTAGTGAAGATGGCAGTGGTGGAGAAAGTCAGGGTGTTGGAGGTTGGAGCTATATTTGTGAATGGTTTGGAGGCGTATGCTAAATCTGGGAATATGGCTACCAATGTTGATATAAAAGGAGTGGAGGTGGTGTGGTGTACTGTGCCTGGTTTTAATTTGCAGGGAGTGCTGGTAGTTTGTGAGGATATGGCTAGGTTCAATAGTCCAGATGTAGTTGTCCTGCACTGTGGTGCTGTGCATTTGGGCTATGTCAGGGCCCCTACATTGTTGAAAAATCTGCAAAATCTGGTTCAGGCAGTCATGAAAGTCCTTCCAAATACCAAGGTTATTTTTTCTACTTAGCTACCTACGGCAGTAGGGGACAGTAGTTATGTTTTTTGTCCTCAGCAAAATGTTGCTAGGTGTTTAGTTAACCAAGGCACAAGGAAAGGGAAGGGAGGGTAAGGAAGGGGCACCAACCACAGGGATAAGAAAGGGCAGATGGAGAGAGGAAGATGTAGGGTGGGCTTTAATCAGGTAGGTGGCAGTCCTTCACATGCTCCCAGATTGCAGCCTCAAAAGCAGTTTGAAGGGTCTCCCCCTGCAGAGTACTGCGTCGCAGTACATACACAATACTGTGACCCTCGAAAGGTAAGGGTCTACTGTGTCATGTATGGCCTGCGAGGCAGCTGAAGGGATGCGCTGCCCCATAGGAGTGCCTCTTGTGGTGGCAGGAGCAGAAATGGAGGATGCTGCAGAGGAACTCAACCTACTACGTTTATCACAGGGGACAACCCTACGAATAGCGCCACCGTGGAACAACCTTAGGTGTCGCTTCATTGAGGTAGTACCATACTTGTAAAAACCTGGTTTGCCTCGACTGAGCACCAACTGGCACTCAGTGCAGCACACCTTGTTTGCATGAACTTTCGGTACTCCATCAAGAGTGGTAAACAACCTCCACACCCAAGATTCACGGTGGCTGCTAGTAGTAGGGGATTCCACTACCTCATCCTCATCATCCACTTCATACTCATCTAAATCCTCATGCCTGTTCCCCTCTCCAGGCACTTGGGAAGGTGTTGGTGGTGAGGGGGTTGGGGGTGTTGCTGAAGCTGAGGCAGTAATAGCAGGAGAAGCTTGGGATGCCATCAGGAAGGTTATGGAAGTCAGCAACCACAAATCAGGAACAGCAGGAACCTGCACCAATAGACAACAATGACAGTGAATGTCAATATAAGCCAAAGAGGCAGTGCTCTGTCTTGGAAATCCAAAAGCAGAATAAGGAGGACCTCTGGGGTGTGGCCTTTTATAGGGGTGCTGGTGCACGCTTCGCAAACAGCCGCGCTATCCGCGAACACTTTGAACACCAAAAAGGGTTCAAAAAGTTCCAAAAAGTATCCAGATCGCTAGGGACATGGTCTGGGACATGTGCCAGGGTGAAATTTCACAGGAAAATACCTTGGATTGCTCAAAAAAGCACTTTTTCGGTGTCCGTGGGGGCCCGGTTTTTGTTCGCAAACAAGGCCTCACGCTTAGCGCGGGTATGGTCACATGATGATGTCGCGGACACGTTCACGAATGGGACGGGTGTCCATAGGACACCAAATGCACAGGGTCAGTTGTATGCATGCGTGCGGGTGTTCTACGGACAGTGTTCATGTCTCCGAATTAATTAAAAGTGCGACACACGTGCGGCAGACAGTTACAGACAAGCGCAATGTTCGTAGGACCCAAGCGTGTGATACGCATGCGTGCGGGTGTTCTACGGACAGTGTTCAGGTCCCCAAATTAATTAAATGTGCGTCACAACATTGCAGACATGCGAACAGGGGGGACTACGGACATATTCACTCTGATTGCAGACAATGTGTTCTACGGACATATTCACTCTGATTGCAGACAATGCGAACAGGGGGGATGTTCTTAGGACACCCTATTTTGACTAATACCTGACATGCGGACAGATTATGGGCCTCATTACACGGATGACGGTGAACCATGGTGCTATTAGCGCCATGGTTCATGCCGGTAAAATACCGGCACCGCCTTGGTAGAAAGGGGAATTACCGCCCTATTCCAAGGTTGGCGGGGCGGTAATTCCCCCTTCCACCATTGCCCTTCCCCATTCCCATTTTTGCCCCATAGGGCTCTATGGGAATGGGGAAGGCGCTAATTACAGTACCGCAAATTGCGGTACCGTAATTAGCTCCCTGGTCCCTTTGCGGGTTGATTTTTAATGCCTGCAAAAAGCAGGCGTTAAATTCCCCAACCCGCAAAGGGACCTCATAGTAAGGCGGTAAGGATTTAAGGGTACCGGTAAAATACCGGTACCGGTAAACCCTTACCGCCATCCGTGTAATGAGGCCCTATGTGTCCTATAGACACCTCCATTTTGATTGCGAACAGTGCAGACAGGTATAGTGGCCTTAGGACACCCCCATTTGGTTAATTGCAGACATCCCAGACAGCCATGCAGTCCGTGGACACCCTAACAGCCTTTTTTTTAAAAAAAACACAGAGGCATATAGTAACAGCATACATAATATTTTATTATTGTAAAAAAATATAGAAATTATGAAAGAGAGGGGGAAGCAGAAATTGCGACCAATACAGGGTAATTAGTGGTTTTTACATGTTGGATGGTAGGGGAGGGTGGAATTGAGGTCTCATCATAACGTTTTTGGGTATGGGTTTTTTTTGGGGATGGTTGGCTGGGACATGGAGAAGGGGTACATGTACATGTGGGACAGTGATATTTAATTGTTTTCCATGATATGGTTTTCTACAAAGTTTTTAAAAATAATGAAATTGTTTATTAATTGATCAATTTTTTGCTCTAAATGCTGCAGATGATTTTCTGTCTGTTTCAGTACTATTCTTATTTTCTGTATTTTCTGTAAAAATTAAAAATGTGTAAAGTACACATAAAATAATGTTTATTAATTGGCTTATTTCGAAAAGTGCAGTGTCTACCATTGTATCACTGTTTTCACTCATTTTGTCCTGAGGGAATTGTTCTTCTAGCCATTCCAAAGTACTAGACATTTCTGTGTAAAAAAAAAGAAAATAATTTTTTAATGTATCCTACTACAGAAAGTTTAGAAATATAGGCATTAATGTAGTGTACTTACCAGTTTGTTTTTTAGTTTTCCTGTTACTGCTATGTAGGTGTGTTGTTGATATGTGTTGTGCAGTTTCTGTATAAAGCATCAGTGAGGTAATTCTGTTGGAGGCATATGTTATTTTATTTTGGTATGTTCCATTATGTTTAATATGGTATGTAATTGGACTGTTGGTGTCTTACATATACAGTTTGCACTTCTTATTTATTTTTTGATGTCATTTATTTATATGCTGCTCTTTGAACAAGTTCATTGTGTTTATTGCATGATACAAAAATGTAAGATACTCCCTGAGTTTTTGGATAGTGTTGATGTAGCGTGGGACACGGGGTTCAATATGTTGAATCCTACTAAAATCCTATAGAATTCATGATATCGATATCTATATTCAGTGAAAAAATCGTTGTTAACAGGATCTTATGGTTAAGTTGCACTACTAAAAACCTATGAAATTCAGTTAAAAAACATTGTTAAAGGGACGTTATGGTTAAGTTGCGCTATTAAAAACCTAAGAAATTCAGCGAAAAAAAGTTGTTAAAGGGACGTTATGGTTTTAAGCAAAACCAAAAAACCCTAGAAATTCGCCAGTTATGGTAAGCTAAGCAACCATAACTCGCGCCACCATCATGCACTGCTAAGACTTATACCCATGACATCTTCATGAGATGCAGCTTTTATTCCTGAATTTTAAACAGAGGCATTCTATGTAAGTTGAACTGAGCCCAGAGAAACCAAAAGGTCGGGGAGTCTGCTTTCCTTGAATCCTTTTCATTTATAGTGGGCGGGATGGGCAAAACTATGTAGATCCTTAGCCTATTTAACTAAAAATATGAATTTCATTAATTCACCATTTGGCAGAACACTACGCAGTGAATTTGATTAAAATTCGAAATTAACAAAGCTCCCTTCCCAGTGTGCGCTGAAAACTATAGCCTATAATTTAATTAGGTGATCATTTCTGTCCTGCAGACCCCAACTTCTTTAGTGAAGAGGCGTTTCTTTGTTCTTGAATCAGTACAACCTTCTTATCCAGCTTCCCCAACACAGGCCTTTCGGTGGAGGGGGGGGTCTAAAATCCCAAATTCCCCAAATCATTCCAATTTTTCTGTCCGTCTTCCCCTACTCACAACAAAGTGGGGGGTGGGGTCTGAAAACCCAACTGGTAAATCTCCCTATGTTTATTTTAAACCAAAAGTGTGGGCGAAATCATAATTGCCATATGTATTTGTACCAATCTTGAAATCCCACTGCTAGCCTTTTAATCCCGCAGGAAACTCAAAATTGCACAACACTACATGATAATTGCTTTCGTTATTGAACAGTGTAATTATGTCTTGAAGTGAAATTTGCAGAAAGTGCAGAATTGTGGTTGTGCTCTTTTCAACTTACTTTTGTGTTTATTTATTCTGAGAGAAGTTGATTGTGTTGTGCCACAGATAGAGTGGTGTTTGACTTTTTTTTCAATCTATCACTATTATTTAAATAAATACCAATATATTTCCCGTACACCAGCCTGGTTCTTGGCTCATTGGTAGCTCAGGGGAGAGTGATCCAAGGGGTATGATATGTGTCTGAAGTAGGGCTGATTAAAAGATTAAAAGACTCAGTTATACAGTTTTTGCATCACACCTTAGGAAATCCACATGTTGAGTGTGGCTTCTCAATAAACCGTTACAATGTGCATGCAACACTCATGGCGTGTATTGAAGCATGGGGAACACGCTCAAAATGAGCAAAGAGGCGCGCACACACACACACACACACACACACACACTGCTTTGCAATGCTCACTTTGAATATCAGATAGCTCTAATCACTGCTATGAGTTTTGTGAAGTATTGGTGAAGTGTGGGTTAAGGTTATATTTGAAGTGTGATGTACTTTGTATTAGGAACATAATTAAGGTGGACTGTTCTGTTTTACATTATGTTACCTTTGGCCTGGGTGTTTGTAATTTAATGTGGCCATTCCCTTTGTTTGCAGACGTTTCATAGGTCGTAAAGATCGCTCTTTTTGGAGAACCCCTTACCTCAATTCCTCTGGTTTTGATACATAAATAAACAAATATAGAGATGCACAGATATAAAGAGGGAAAGAGAACGATGTGCAAGGGGAGCGGCCTTAATTTGTAACCGTTATTCTTCTGATTGGCTAGCATCTCCGTAACACTTAAAAAGGAAAAGTCTTCTTAAACATGAATGTATGGTCCATCTAACACTATTGATGAGTACAGCTGAATCAAAAACATCTAGACACAGTCAAATTGAAAAGTGCCCAAAATGGGAATTCACGAAAAAAAAGACGGAAGGCAAGCTTTCGTTGCCTCGGAATTGCACTTTTGTCGCAGAGCAATCTGCTGTCATACAAGGTCAGCGCAGCCTGCAGAAACATTCATATTTTATACAGCAGTGTGCAATCGCAGCTCCAGGGATTTCCAATGTCACCAGACTTGCAGCCAGAAACACCGCCCGATCAGCAAAACAATATTCACCGACTCCCTAAGGTGCGGCAATACACAGACGCTGCTGTTATCAATCTGAGCATCCAATAATGTGGCTATTCCGAAATTGTCTAACAGACTGAAAATGTCAAAATAACCACAGTGTCGGATACACTAATGGAGGGTTACAAACACGAAAAGGCTAACGCAGAAGAGGTTTGTTCTCCTATTTTCAGGCACGCTGGTCTACTCGGAAATTTGGCGCATACACATCTATTATGCTGCTTTGTGTCAGGTGACTTTTTGCAACGATCGCTAAACGTTTGTCATCCATTTCGTTTATTATTACAATATGCACATTTCCAACCCTGAAAACGTGATGTCCCAAAAGCCCTCGTTTGTGTCTACGTCTACATGCTGAATTGGTTCGAAATGCCATTCGTGTGTACAGTAACTGCTTTCCTCTTCCATTGGTACTTCGAAATAGACTCCTTTTATGAGCTTGTTTTGAGGCAGAATGACTGACTTGGTGTACTCAATAAACAATAGGACGGATGGGAGCCAGGGACAATGTGAAAGAACGAGGAGTGGATCTATTTGGTGAAACTGAATTAAAAACGTGTGTGCCTGATTCATGGGATTTTTAGAGCGGTGCAAAGAGACTTTGCACTGATTGACAGAGCAGTGCGCACTGTATTCATACAGTGCAAAGTGACTTTGCATTGAATTTGCACTGGTGCAAAGTGACTTTGCACTACAAAAATACACTTTGCACTGCTCTGTGAATCAGGGCGTTTGGTGGCAGTACAAAGTCACTTTGCACCGTGCACAAAATTCCATGAATCAGGCCTCTCTTCAGGCAGTTTCTAACTAGACCAGACTAAGAACTAATTGTGTCAGTGTCAATAGAATATAATTCATACATTACATATATTCAGGCCGATTCATGGAAATAATGTGCGCTGAAAAACCCCGCGCAAGCGTGCGATATCGTGCAATTCGCTGTGAAATAGCGATAATCGCAGTGCATGTGCGAATATCGCAGGGAAAGCAGCGCACAACTATTCATGGAAGTCCGTGCGCGAGAAAAATGTGGGATGTGCGATGAAAAAGTGCTCGGCGCGCGCCGGCGCACAGGCCATCTAACGGCGTGCGCTAAGGCCACAGCGATAGCGCACATAGCGCGGCGCACACAACAAAAGTAGGGGGAACATGGGGCGTGACAAGCGGAATGGGGAACAACTCGAGTAAATGTGGGCGTCACGGGGGAAGTACAGGAGGCAAGTGCGCGGAACGCCCACACGGTCGACCACAACACGTATTCATGGAATCGAATAGGGCAAACCAGCGCAGGGGCAAAGACGCGCACAGGCCCATACACGTTCGCCACACGAAAGCAGGAGGTAGCGTCCTTGCGCATGAAAAAAATGTGCGCCAAAATGTGCGCTTACAAAAAGCACGTATACACAGCTCTGATGAAAGTCCCATACTGTGGCCCTCTAGGACAAATGACGTGCAAAGGGGTACGCGACAAACACAGACAACCGCTGTGTGAATAATAGCGTGTGCGTGTATTTCGTGGGTGCGCGGGAAGTTTTACACGCAATCGGGCTTCGGGGAGCGGGGTACGTGTATTTCAGGGGCTCGCGGGAAGTTTAACACGCGATCGGGCCTGGGGGAGCGGGGTACGTGTATTTCAGGGGCTAGCGGGAAGTTAAACATGCGATCGGGCCTGGGGGAGCGGGGTACGTGTATTTCAGGGGCTCGCGGGAAGTTTAACACGCGATTGACCTGGGTACGTGCATTTCAGGGGTGCGCGCGAAGTTTTACACGCGTTTGGCCTGGGTACGTGTATTTCAGGGGTGCGCGTGAAGTTTTACACGCGATTGGCCTGGGTAAGTGTATTTCGGGGGTGCGCGTGAAGTTTTACACGCGATTGGCCTGGGTGCGTGTATTTCAGGGGTGCGTGCGAAGTTATACACGTGATTGGCCTGGGGGAGCGGGTACGTGTATTTCAGGGGCTCACGGGTGGTTTTACACGCGATCGGGCCTGGGTGAGCGGGGTACGTGTATTTCAGGGGCTCGCGGGTGGTTTTACACACGATCGGGCCTGGGGGAGCGGGGTACGTGTATTTCAGGGGTGCGCAGGCATTTTCACACGCGATCGGGCCTGGGTGAGCGGGGTATGTGTATTTCAGGGGCTCGCGGGTGGTTTTACACGCGATCGGGCCTGGGGGAGCAGGGTACGTGTATTTCAGGGGTGCGCAGGCGTTTTCACACGCGATCGGGCCTGGTGGAGCGGGGTACGTGTATTTCAGGGGCTCGTGGGTGGTTTTACACGTGATCGGGCCTGGGGGAGCAGGGTACCACTCACTGTCTGCCTTGCGTGTAGAAGAAGGCGTAGCCAACACCCACACGCTGTGAAGTAATAGCGTGTGAACCCCACGCCTGCAAAACACACGCACCGCACCCCACGAAAAGCACCTACAGAGCAATGGAAATCCACGTGGGATCTTCAAGCCCTGCCAGGGCAACGCCCGTGCGCGATACGTCACAGACGCGCTTACGCGCTAAGGGCCTTTGGTCCAATGGAATCATGTATGCGTGCTGACGCACTTACGCGCTAAGGGCCTTTCCTCGAATTACATGCTGACGTGCAGAATTTTCACATGCCAAATCACTCCGTATCAAGATGGCCACGCGTAAGCACACGGAAGACCACGCTCCTGCCCAAAAGGCCGAACTACTGCCCCCCAGAGCCCCGAGCAGCCTCCCACGAGCCATCTGCTGCTGCCTGCCTGCCTGCCTGCCTGCTGCCACCGTGCCCTGCCATTTGGTGCCTGCACATCAGCCATCTGCAGGGGTCCAGTTGCTGTGTCCACCCCTGCTGGAACAGAAGACTCCCGACTGGGATACCATCGCTCCACAGCCCAGCCCCAGGACCCAGTTGCCCACCCACGCCTGCCTCGGGGGTCGCCATGTCGGGGCAAACACAATCCGAGACCACTGGCGACCCTCAGCCAGAGGGGCAGAGGGCCACCAGCTTCAGTCAGAAGGAAGTTGGTGTCCTGGTGGAGCATGTCCTGGGGCATTATGATGCCCTCTTCGGATCATCACGCGCCGACAAGGAAGGACGGGACAGGATCTGGACAGACATCGTGACTGCCATCAACGCGGAGGGGGTGGCAGTCCGACTATTCCATCATGTCAAGAAGCGCTGGGAGGACTTCAGGTCTAGGACCCTCAACAAGGCCCGGCGCCTCTTGAAGGCAGCGGATGCTAATGGGCGCCGGGGCCACTTGTAGGAAGATCAGATGAGGGTCCTTGAATGCATATCCCCAGCGCTCCACGTCCAGGTCCTTGAGAGGCAGACCCGTCTGGAGTCGAGAGGTAAGTGGCTAAGCATTGCTGTGTGAGACAGGGCATGTTGCAGTGTGCTGGTTGTCTGATACTTGCCTTTATGTGTGACATAGGCCATGTACGCGTGTGTGTGTGCAGGGACATCATGGTCATGCATGTGAGACCAGTAATGTGTGAAGCACACGGTTGGTGTACGTGTTTAAATGCTACATGGGGAGCCCTATGCGGAATGGACACATGAGAGCATGCCAGTATCTGTTCCTGGACATTGGTGGGGGTGAGTGATGGGTGATGATGCCATGTACATGTATGGTGTCCATGTATGTGTGTCTGACCTGCATGTCTGTGACTTGTCAATGCCATGGATGCATGACACATGTCTGTGTCAATGTTCTGATTCACTGATGCAGCCTAGCTATCCTTGCATCCACTGTGTCTGGGGTGTACGAGTCCAGATGGATGAAAGTACGGTGAAGCGTGTGAATGTGATAGGCATGACCCATGATGCATGTGAGTTCAAAAACAACATTGTATGTTTCAAGAGTCCCTTGGACATGTTTGCTTATGTCCATACCATGCGCCATGCCTGTTACTGCATGTGTTTTGCCTGCACTGAACCATGTGTTGTGGAGGGACATGATGGAAGTGATCTTTGACAGTGCCACTCATCTGCTATTGCTTCCTGTCTAGGGGACCATTGTACAGTACCCTGATGCTTGTGTTCTATGTCTCCCTCTACACAGCGCAAAGTGAAGAAGAGGGCGGAGACGGCGCTGTGGAGCAAAGCGGCGGGGATGCCCCCACGGCTGCAGCGGAAGGGGTGGGTGAGCCCCCACAGGGGCTTGCAACGGCGGAAGACGGTGTGGAGCCATCCAGGTTGGTGGTTTCCACAGAGGAGGAGGAGGCCGCTACTGAGCCACACATGGGGCCTGGTGGGGGCATCCCTGCTGGTGCAAGTGGTGCAGTCCAGGGGTAGGGGCAGGAGGCAGCACAGGTCACTGTGGAGGTGCCTGTGCATGTCACTGTCCATGACACTGTGACTGCACCACCATGCACCAGCAGGGATGCCCCATCCCAGGCCCGTCCGCAGGTAGGGGGGATTTCCATGTCATCTGACTCCCCTCCACCTGCGGATGAGGGGACCCCTGGCCGTATGGAGAAGGTCCTGATTGGTGTCGCGTTGTGCACAGGTGTCATTTGTGATGAGGTGCGTGCTTCCCAGGGGGAGCACGCTCGTCATCACGAAGAGCAGTGTGCCAACGTGGCCCAGTTGGGAGCGGTCGTGGCCGGGGGTCTCGTACATGTGTCGGGCACTCTGGCGACCCTCTCCTCCTCTGTGGAGGCTATGCGCCAGTCGTTCTCCATGCCGTCTTCCAGCCCAGATGCCACCAGGGCCCCCTGTGGACCTGCCCCGACCAATGCAGCCACCTCGGTGGGGATCCCATCCCTGCCACAGTCGGGAGTCGGAGGTCCCACAGGGGTGGACACACCAGCAACTGGATCCCAGCAGATGGAGGATGTGACGGCATCATCGGGCAGGGCACGTGCACGACGGCGTCGGTGGATTCCATCAGCCTGGATGCCGTCGTGCTGGCACAGGCAGTTGCGTCGGAGGCAGCGGCAGGCTCGGCGTGGGAGGCATCATGGCTCGGGCCATCAACATCAGGGGTGCAGGCATCGGCCGGAGGGCAGGAAAATCCTGGAATGGGAGTGGCTTCCGTGTGGGAGCGGTTGTGCCAGCAGATAGGTGCGGAGCGGCAGCGGGCAGAAGCGGAACGGCTCACAATGGTCAGGGCGGAGAACTCCATGCGGAGGGCGCTGAGGCGAGCTGAGTGCCTTGAGGGTCTTCGCAGGGAGTTGGAGCTGGACACTGCATTATCCTGCGAGACCTCGGGGCCAGGGAACATGCCCGCCTCCAAGCCATTGAACAGGAGTTCGATGATGCCCTGGCCCATGACAACAACCAGTGAGCCGTCGGACTAGCCCGCTGCCCTTGTAAATAGTTATGTAGTTGGTGTTAGGTTTCCTTTGCTTTTTTATTTATTTTGGACCTTTTGGACAATGGACCACATTTTTGCATATAGTGTTTTTATTAGGTAGTATTTTTAGATAGGTTTCATTTCTTCAGTTGGGATCATGGACCCTGGATTGTTTATCTGTATATAGTTGACTGTTGGATTTTAGTTTTTTTTTTTTATTTACCCATGTTGCAATGGTTTTCGGTTTTGTTTTTCCCTTGGATTTACTTTTTTGAACTATGATTTTGGACACCTTTCCTTTGGATTATGATTTGTGGTTTTTCATTATTTTACGGACATGCTGCTTTTGGTTTTTGATTCCCATTGTCGTTTGTTTATTTTTAATTCCATTTATGTTGCTTTTAATACATTGTTTTCATCAAACTTCAATGTGTAGTATCATCTCATTGGTTTCATGCATATCATGATATGGGTTTTGACATTCACTTACACCCATTGTGTGTATGTGAGGGACATGTGTTCATTTACATACTTGCCATTGGGGTTGTATCATGTAATTTGCATTTCAAGTGGGTGGATGCAATACTTGGGTGGGTGTTTGGCATGTGGAGGCTGCCAAGAAGGGCCAGGGATCTAGATTGTGATGACGTGTTGGCTGGGGGACATGTGTCAGGGCCTGCTGGCAGGTGCCCCGCAATGCTGGGGGGTGGGGGTGCAGTGGGACACGAGTGGGGGCCTGCTGGCAGGTGCCCCGCAATGCTGGGGGGTAGGGGTGCAGGGGGACACGAGTGGGACATGAGTGGGGGCCTGCTGGCAGGTGCCCCGCAATGCTGGGGGGTGGGGGTGCAGGGGGACATGAGTGGGACATGAGTGGGGGCCTGCTGGCAGGTGCCCCGCAATGCTGGGGGGTGGGGGTGCAAGGGGACATGAGTTGGTGATCAGTAGTGCAAGGAGACATGTGCCTTTGCTGGGGGGCATGCCCATGTTGGGTGGGCTGCCTGCGGGACATGACCAGGGATGCAGGGTAGTCCCCTGTGGTGTGGGCTGCCTGCAGGGGCCGTGGAGGGTGTACAGGGAACACCTGGGAGGACCCACACTGCCAAATCACATGTAGGACTCCCCGGCACCCCCGAAATACACGTACCCTGCTGAAATCGCGTGTGAAACTTCCCACGCACCCCAGTAATACACGTACCCTGCTGAAATCGCGTGTGAAACTTCCCGCGCACCCCAGTAATACACGTACCCTGCTGAAATCACGTGTGAAACTTCCCGCGCACCCCTGAAATACACATACCCAGGCCAATCGCGTGTGAAAACACCCGCACACCCCTGAAATACACATACCCAGGCAAATCGTGTGTGAAAACACCCACGCACCACTGAAATACACGTACCCAGGCCAGTCGCGTGTGAAAACACACGCGCACCCCTGAAATACACGTACCCAGCCCAGTTGCGTGTGAAAACACACGCGCACCCCTGAAATACACGTACACAGGCCAGTCGCGTGTGAAAACACACGCGCACCCCTGAAATACATGTACCCAGGCCAATCGCGTGTAGAACTTCCTGTGCACCCCTGGAATACACGTACACTGCTCCCCCAGGCCCGATCGCGTGTGAAGATTCCCGCGCACCCCTAAAATACACATACCCAGCCCAATCGCGTGTGAAACTTCCCGCGCACCCCTGGAATACACGTACACCGCTCTCCCAGGCCGATCGCATGTAAAACTTCCCTCGCACCCCTGAAATACACGTACCCAGCCCAATCACGTGTAACACTTCCCGCGCACCCCTGATATACACGTACCCAGGCCAATCGCGTGTGTAACTTCACGCGAACCCCAGTTATACACGTACCCGCTCGCACAGGCCCTTTCGCGTGTGGAAGTTACTGCGGAACCCGTAATACACGTTCCCCGCTTGGCGTTTGCTGTTTGGCAGTCCGGTAAACTGGTTTTGGGTTGTCGCAGACCTTTGCGCTGGATTGGGGATTTTGATGCCTTTTCCTTGCGCAAGGGCGTTCTTGGGGGCGTAACTGGCGCTGCTGCAGGGTCGCTGCGCCACTCTGCACCACGGCTGGTTTTGGAGGCTAAAATCCATGAATACGCTGTGCGCTGAAATGGATTTTATCGCACGCGGCTGGCGCAGTCTATCGCACGGGAACACTGTGCGCCAGCCGACTGCGCCACTTTTGTGCGAATTTCCATGAATTACCCTGATTATGTTTTGGCTGATGATTGCCACCTTAGTAACACCTGGTATAAACTAATGGAAAGAATGAGGATAGAGGAAGATTAGATTAATGGATGGATAAGGTCACAATGCAGAAAATAATAACTCAGTGCTTGAGAAATATGGTTCAACCATGTCTTTTCATAACATAAGTCCCAGGGTTTCGGTGCACTGTGTAAAATGCCAGTGTATCTTCGAAAATAACTTAAAACGGAACAATTCCGACTTGTTTGAGAACCACAGTCTTTCATGTGGTCCTTTGCTTCCCTGATGTTCTGCATTGTGGTGATCAAAGAAAAGTCACTCACAGTCACTGGGGTAGCCACCGCCCCTTGCGCTTTTTTCATGGTTGGTCTTTCTTTGTCTACATTGTGCAGTAGTCAGGATGCTGACCTTTCTTTCAGTGATCCTCTGCACCTGCTGGACTCGTGTACTCCAGACTTATTTCTGGACTTCCTGCACGTAGGAAAAGTTTCTCCAGATTGAACAGGGCCCATGGAACTTTAGGGTTGTGATTTAGATTTCTGAAATGCATCTCTACCTCAGCCATTGCCATAACAAGTTGAGAAGAAGCTTCTTTCTCAGGATTCCTCTTCTATCCTTTGTAGCTTCCACCACTCCTCTAAACCTGCTATCTCAGGTTTCCTCTTCCTCCTCGAAACATCACAATGACCGGGACTCCTCCCTTTCTAACTACTCTTCTTTTGTGGGTGATTCTGTCTTTTTAGTCCTGTGGGATCTCCTCTTCAATATTCTGAGGTTTTCCTCATATTCTTTCTTTCTCTGGTTGTCCTTACCTTTTCTTGTACCCCTCGCAGGGTAGCGCCTCTTTACATTCACTTTCTCCCAACTTTCGTGTGATGCCTTTGTGGCCTTCCTTCCCTCACGTTCTGCCTCCTCTCTGCTCCAAAACGTCTTTACCCCCTTCTTTCCCTTAGCCTTTCTAAGGGTTGTCTGCATCTTTCCTGCTCATGTACACTCTAGTGTTTTCACTCTTCTCTCCTTCACTGTTTCGTTCTGCTGCATATGCTTTCATACTCTCCCCACCTTTGCTGTTCTCTCTGGCCTGCTCCATTGCCTAGTTCTCCTTTACCAAGCTGCTCTTTTTTCTCGCTTCACTCTCACTCTCCTTTCTGCCTCTTTTCTTTCCAGTCAGTTCTACTTCATTGCTCTCCCTTGCCTCCACTGCCCAGTCCTGCAAGCCCTACTCTCTAGCACTTGTCAAACGCCTGCCGTCCTCCACGGCTCAATCCACCCACCTCTGCCAGCCACTGCTGATTGCCTTGCAACCCCTTTCATGACCAACAGCCTGCACAGGTTTCCTTAGACCCCTCTCTTGGCAGGCAATTTCAGTCAGCTGCAGCATAGTAAATTATCTGCTCACCACCACCCACTCAGCTCTGCAGACAATCCTTCAGAATTCTGGCCGCCATTACAGGTAATCGCTAGGTTTTACCTTGCCTCCATAAATAATTATGAAAATTATGAAAAGGAAGGTGATCACACAAGCCTTCCCAGAAAAGGTCCCAAAGAAATCACCATGTTTGATGGCTCCTATCAATGATGCTAATATAACGATCACTTACGTGGACACACTTTATATTTTGTATATATGGAATCCTCCCATGGGATAGGTAAATGAAATGGAACTATTATGAAAACCGCTTCAGCCTAATTTAAAAAATAAAACGCAAAATCCATGGTAAGTAGGATGAAATCAACAGCGCTGGGACTCCATTCATGGAATGAAATGCACACAGAAACCTGCAAAGTAAAACGAGTAGCACTGGGAACGCCCAAACACACATCCATGGGAAACTGAACAGAGTGCTGTCTAACAACTTTTGCAACCGACCCATGCAATAAAGTAATCAATGATTACTTACCAACAATCGCCATTTCCTCCACTCCTCTGCTGCGACCTGTGTACCCCCACCTACCCCATGCCCCCGTGAGTATTGCTGTGTCCCCCACTGACCCCCAATCCCTTGTGAGTGTCACTGTGTCCCGTCACCCACCCCCATGCCCCTGTGACTGTCGCTGCGTCACCCCACCCACCCCATGCCCCTGTGAGTGTTGCTGTGTCCCCCCACCATCCCCCATGCCTCCTTGTGGGTCACTGTGTCCCCCTGCTCACCCTCTCACCTCTTTCCCCCCTCTTCCTTTCTCTACTCCCTCCTCCCCTCCTCCTCACCCTATCCCTCCTCCTGCTAATCTCCTGTACTACCCCAATGGCCGTCAGGCATAGAAATTGTAGCCGCCTGTCTTTTGCAGCCACCTGTCCTCTTCCCCCTGCACCCCTCCCCCTTCCTGTTAAGACTGGCACTTCCCAAATTGCCATCAGGCATAGTAATCACAGTTGCCTGTCTTTCCTATCCACCCCCTCTCTCCCCCCTACACCCTTCCTGTTAAGACTGGCACTTCCCCAATTGCCATCAGGCATAGTAATCGCAGTTGCCTGTCTTTCCTATCCACCTGCCCTCTTCTCCTCATTTTCCCTCCCCTTGTCTTGTTACAGTCTGGCACTACCCCAATTGCCGTCAGGCATAGTAATCGTTGCCCCCGACCTATCACAGCCACCCACCCTCCTCCACCCCCCTTATCATGTTCCTTAGCACTTACTCTTATCATTTGTCCCTTGACCTTGATAACAGCTTGTTTGTCTCCCCCCTTTCGCACCTTTGTTTTTCTCCCACTCCACCCTCAGCACTATTCTGAACTGTCGTCTGACCTATTATTATAGTTGCTTGTTTTGTTCCTCTCCTTCTCCCTCACTTCACACCCCTCTCCTCTCCTCCCCCTCCCCCTTCTCTTGTCACTCATGCACTGCATCAATTGTCAGGCATAGTAATGTCACTGCTGGTTTGTCTCATTTTTTCCCTTTCTCCTCTTCTCCTTAACTGTTCCTTGCACTTGCACTATCAAAAATTGTCATGATCCCAGTTACTGAGCATGGTCATCATTCAGGCGTCCAGGCCAGACAGGGAAACTTATATCAGTCAGCAGGTCAAAGGTGTGTGTTAGCCTGGCACATATGGCATTTACACCATTCACAGCAAATGCATGCTTATACTCTAGATATGTTAACAGTAACTTTTATACACCAAACATGGCCGTCGCAAGATCCATTCACAAATTGCAGCACATTCTATTCCTATTGCAGAGAGAGCTATTTAAGCCCCGCCTCCACTGGAACACGCGCTTTGTGTCTTCTCCGCTGACAGCAGGTAACGCTACCAGCATTTCTCCTCACAGAACCTGTAAAAGGAGAAAATAGTGACATTAGCTTTCCAGAAAACCACAGAATACAATAGTTATAGAAAAGACTTACCTGACCGAAGTAATTCTCCAAAGCATTTATCTTCAGTCAGAAATTTCACTCACAGCCGCAGCATCTTCCATCAGCAGTTGTCGCTCGTAGCCGCAGCATCTTCAGCAGAAGTTTCACTGACAGCCTCAACATCTTTCGTCAGAAAGTTCATTCACAGCCGCAGCCTCTTCAGTCAGCAGTTTTTGTTCGAAGTTGCAACATCTTCAGTCAGAAGTTTCTTCCGCAGCCACTGCATCTCCGGAAGGTATTTTCCTCAGCTTTCCGAAAACCTGCAAACAACACAAAAGGTATTTAATTAACAAACAGACTTAACGGTTGATAAAAGAAGACGTTTTAATAAGCTTTTACGTACCTGAATGTTCTTCAAGTTTTCTCCTCACAGTTATTGTCACGCTCTTCCCAAATTCCATACATGCAAAAAGATAAAGAAATAGCAAATTATTAGAAAGAGAGATCTCTCCAACATAGGAAATTATTCAAGCCCTTAAGGATTACAATATTTTCACCAGCTTACTTACCAAAAGACTCATTCTTCAAAAATATAGACATTTCAAGGCAAAAAGCTTGTAATAGTTGTTGTAGCCGAATGAGCGTTTCTTTTTCGTTTTTAAGAACATTTTAACCTGTTTAATAATTTGTAATTATATCTATAAACTTACTGTGTTTTTAAAACTAAGATTAGTTTGGTGTGCCCCTGTCACGCTGCTTTCTGTTCTTTGTGAAGTTCCTGGGTTTGAAATCGCAATCTCTTGGGTAATTTGCTGCACCAGAAACAGTACGAGCTAAGAGGCACGCCCACAGCTGTATCGAGCTACAATCCCCAACAGGATTGTAGTTCCGGAAGGGAATTTCAGTAGAAACCCGGCGCGAACACGCGAGCGTGAGCGTGTAGAAGCCAGTCTGTGCCAGTCCGGGCTTAGTACGCGTCAGGAACCGGAGAAGTCAATGGGTATTGAGGAAGTGCTTCGCGTTATCATGGCAGAAAAAGAAAAATCACTAGCTAGGTCGAGGGAGTTGATGATCTTGTCTGAGGTAAGGTCTTCAAAAAAACTCGACTCTAACTCACAGATTGTACATAGTCTGGAAACATGTACACTGCCCTCCACACATCCAATAGTCATTGATGAGGCAGAACAATATGCCACCAATAATATGAGGCAAATAGTGAATCCGATATGTCCTATGGACAATTCGAACATTAATTCCCCTCCTACCAGCACTGCAGGATTAGACAGCGGTACACCCAAATCGACTCCTACCACAATGTCATCTCTGGGAACGGGACAATTAATAGACCAAGGGAACCCGCAGCAGGTACAACCTGCACAAGTTACTAATCCAGTAACTAAATTAAACTGTATTCTTTTAAACACCAGATCATTAGTTAAACATTCCCTAGAAGTCTCTAACTATATTGAAGCAAATAACCTTGACCTCTGTGCTCTGACAGAGACTTGGAGCTCTTGTGCCTCCTCACCATCACTTAACCTAGCTATACCGCCTGGCTATGTAATGTTGAGTAAAGATAGACCAGATGGTAGAGGGGGGGAGTCACAATCATTCTCAAGGACTCTCTCACTGTCTGGGAAACACCGGGTCTTTCACCTGAAGGTATTCAACTGATACACATGAAAATTAGAATGAATTCCGAATCTACGATAAACATTTTGCTCTTATATCGTCCACCATCCTCAAAGCTACACTTGGCCGAGGCTCTGTTCTCCTACATCATACCTCTTGAAGCCAGCTACTAGATTCTTAATTTTGGGTGACTTCAACTATTGGTTGGGAGTAGATACGGACCGTCATGCCTTAGAAATGAAACTTACTCTAGATGACTTGGAGTTTTCCCAACTTATGACAATGCCAACCCATATATCTGGCCATACACTTGACTGGCTTGGAAGCCTAAATATAGATTGCAGCAATGTTGCTGCCAGCCTTTGTCTATGGTCTGATCATTCATTTGTGCATTTCACCTTGCACGTGCCCTTTCCAGTAAAATATCTGATTAAGCCACCCAAAGTTTGGCTAAGGAACCTGAAACGTATTACGATAGATAATATTGACCCATTGCTTAATAACAATCTTCTCAATATTCACACAGAACGTTCCCCTCAGGTCATGGCGACAATTCTGTTAGATAATCTATCTCACATATCAGAGAAGCTATCGCCGCTTAACTTAAAAAAGTCTCCAGAAGATAAAAGTAAGGCCTGGTTCTCAAAGGAGCTACGGATCAAAAAAAATGAAGTTAGTAAAGCATTCTTTGCTTGGAAAAAGGAATGCACCTCCGTAAGTCTAGTAAGGTATAAGAACCTAGTACATGATTATAAAAAATCGATCCTTGAAGCAAAAAGAGAATTCCACAACAACAGGATTAATACAGCTAAATCTAACACAAGGGACATTTTTAGGATACTCAAAGAACAAGAAAATTCCCCAGCTCCCCTAGACATCTTAGCGAAAGATGACACCACTTTGTGCCAATTAATACAAGATGGCCTATTTAATAAGCTACACAATATTCGTATGACAATGTTAGAGAAAGAAAATCCTCTACTCCCGTATGTAAGGCTTCCAACAGGAGTTTCAGTCACGATCATTCGATACCTCAATTTGATTTTCATCCCATTACGATGAGCGAGCTTAAAAAAATCATCGAACACATGAAACCCTCTCAATGCAGAGGAGATGCTTGCTCCTCGATGATCATAAAGAAATGTCCCCCACGGCTCCTAGAAGCATTATGTATATTCGTAAACACTTCCTTTAAGGAAAATAGCGTCCCAGACGAGATTTAAATCTACTATGGTCATTCCCATTCTCAAAAAACCGGGCCTGCCAATTGACAACCCGCTTAACTTTCAACCAATATCTAATACTCCGTTTTTATTGAAAATCTTAAATAGGGTGGCATATGGCCAATTGGCAGCACACCTGGAGAAATACCCCATTCCCCACCCTAAGCAGTGAGGCTTTCGGAAAAAATCTGGGACTGGAACAGCTCTTTTGGAGACCAAAACTAAACTCTTGGGAGATATGGATAGAAGGGGTTTGTCATTAATAATCTCCTTAGATCAATCAGCAGCTTTTGATTTGATTGAACATTCTATTCTTATTCCCAGATTACAAGATGTGGCCAATTTCTTGGTCTCAGCAGCTCAGTGGGTTCAGTCCTTCCTGGAGCATAGAAGCAGTAGAGTCTGCTCGGCTTCAGCAGAAGCCACTCCCACATCGGTGCTATATGGAGTTCCCCAAGGGGCGAGCATGTCACCTTGTCTATACAACCTATTTATGGCACCTTTTTTCTTCATGCTTGAGGAGGAGGGGGTCATATTTTCAAATTATGCAGATGACACTCAATGTGTCATCTCATTAACAGCACATCACGAGAGGGACGAGTTTGAGGTAAATAGAATGTTCACCTTAATTGAAAGGTGGATGCTGGAAAACTTCCTTGCCCTGAACCGTAGCAAGACAGAGCCTCTGATCGTCGGTAGTCCAAGGGCTCTAAAAAATCTTGACATAGCTTATAGCTCCTTCAAATTAAGAGATGACATCATCTCTCCTTTACCGAAAACGAAAACCTTAGGGGTTACCTTGGATTCTACTTAGTATGAAGGCTCATGTTTCCACGGTAGTGGCGGGAGTAGCTTATTATGTTAAGCTTCTCTCCCATCTAAGGCCTATGATATCTCAAGAATGCGCCGAGACTATTGCCAGGGCAATAATCGGGGCAAAGTTGGATTACTGCTGCAGTCTTCTTCTAGGCATTAGTCAACTTGAATTACGTAGATTGGAGGTTCCTCAGAACTGGGTGGTCAGAGCAGTCCTCAGACTCCCTACGTATAGTTATATAACAGAGGCTAGAAGATCTCTTCACTGGCTTCCGATAGAAGCCCGGATAGTCTTCAGAGTGCTGGTAATCACCTTTAAGTGTAGGCAACAAGTTGTGCCCATTTACCTACACAATCACATAAAAGAGAAATCTAACCAGCGATCCCTCAGATCCGGAACACATAACTTGAGTGTGCAGCCCAGAAGCAGGACTGCTAAGGCAGAAAATGGGGCTCCTTCCCTGTGGAATAAACTTCCTGCCTGATTAAGGCATCAGAATTCCTTGCAGGTTTTTAAGAAAGAACTTAAAAGACATCTGTTTGCTTAATCTAAATTAAGAGAATTCCTCGTTATGACATCTCTGTCTGCCATTACCTAGTACCTGCGATTTGATCGGTAGGGTTGACCTAGCTGTGCACACTTCAGCTGTCCCCTTTTACCTCTTCCCTTCCGTCTCTATGAGGAAGATGTGTCTTGTGTCCTACTGTTGCATATTACTTGTCTGTTTGATCTGCGCCTTTATACCTGAGGGTCAATAGTGCGCACTACAAATGTAATGTAATGTAATAATGTAATAATGTAATCGAAAAAATCAGCTACCCACGTTACCATTGTTTCTTCATCCCAACGCGTCCCTGTAGAGAAGCTGGATGGAGAGCTCCACAATAAATAAACACAGGTGAAAAGGGAGTGATTTTAAGAATATACATCTCATGCAGTACAATCACTGTTAGTAGATGTTATAGCATTTCAATTGTTGTCATTGTTGTTTAACAGAAAGAGAATTCTAGTGTGCAAGTACCAGGTCCACAGGCTGAGAAGGCATTACGCTCCCGAGGAGTTCAGGTAAGCATTATAGAATGCGAAGCCATATTTAAAATACTACACCTGAGCGTAATGGAAAGCACAGAAGTAGACAATTTATCCCAGATTTTGGGAGAGGTAAGGGCAGAAGTCCATGCAGCTAGGTCAGAAACCAATTTTCTCAGGAGATAATTGCTGGTTAACAGAGAATGCACCAATTAATTGGTTCACCAATTACTACAGTCCCAAGCAGGACAAGCACCACTTGCAAGTGGTGTTCCACAGGGCCCATTTCCACTCCAAGTCCTCCTCTTTACAGTTGGTTTTAACAGGAAGAATTCCATTAGCAGCCCCAGAACGGTTTACTGTGGATCCAAGGCGCTTTGCAGTTTTTTCTGTGTAGACCCGGGGTCTTTCCTTCAGATCAAGCTAAGGTGGCATTTATGTTATCGTATCTGGGTGGACATGCTGCCGACTGGTCCATACCTTTAGTCAATCAAGATGACCCACTATTAAGAAACTTCCCTAGTTTTCGGCATGAGTTAGAGAAACTCTTTGCCCATCATGCCCAGGGACAGGCCTTAGATAATGAGCTGCTCTTTTTACACCAAGGTAACCAAGAATTGTTAGTTTACATAGCTTCCTTTAATCGACTAGTAGCAGAGACTAATTGGCCTGAGGAGAAGAGAACAACACTCTTCTATCGAGGATTACGAGGGGAACTCAAAGACATATTGGCGCAAGTAGTGAACCCTCCTACAGGTTGTGCTGAATTCATTGACCTAACTATACAACTGGATCACCAACTGCAGGACAGGCTCTCTGATCAGGTCAGATCAGAGACTAGATCACTCTAGGGTCATTCAAGAGATAGTGGAACTCATCAAGTGCCTGAAAGTCACTCTGAGCCAATGCAGTTAGGAGGTGTTCAGGGTCCCATTTCTAAAGAAGAAGGAGACAAAAGAAGACAACAGAATGTATGCCTCTATTGTGTTTCAGCCGGTCATCATTTGCGTAACTGTCCAGTGAAACCACTGTGGAAACCAGTGGGAGTCGTAGATAAGGCAGACAGAAATATAATCAACAATGAACTGACGGCAAACTCCAATGCCCGACGAGTGTAGAGGTCCACTTGTCGAGCCAGAAGAAGGAAATTTAGATTTCTCATTTCATTGTTCCAGCTATCTTAAGTAGTGACCTTCAACCTTCCAAGATATATGCTCTGGAAGCATATGTGGACAGTGCTGTGATTGGGAACTACATGGATTATGAACTAGCAGGCAAGATGGGTATTGGTATACACCCAAAGGCTGTGGTAGAAAATGTCACCGCTGTGGATGGTACTCAACTTATATACGGACCAGTGATGAAGTGTACTGAAGTTTGCACCTTGCTTTGCCAGGAGGGACATCGAGAAAAGATCTTGTTTGACCTGATTAGTGCTCCACAGTCAGGGGTGGATTGGCCCCTCGGCCAATCGGCCCGTGGCCGATACGATATGGGTCAGTCCCTGCCTGGGGGCCGGTTTCTGCCCATGCTGGGCCAGTGTGAGGAAGAAAAAAAAAGAAGCCAAAAAGCACCCGCAGCAGAGTAACGACAGCAGCAGGAGCCAGGAGGCTGCATGCAGGGCTGGGCTGGGCCTGGCTGTGACCACAGCACAGTGGCGGTGCCAGCGCACACATTATGTTGCTTTCAACTTTGCAGGAAGCAGCAAATTTGTTGCACTTCTTTGCAAAGTTCAAAGCAACTTGTTGTGCCTGGGGACCGCCAGCGCTGGCCCAATAAAAATGGGGCTGCAGAGGTTGAAAGAGCAATGAAGACATGGAGAGAGAGTGACAGCAATGGGGGAGGCGGCAGGAGAGGCAGTGATTTATGTTACTAGAAAAGTGGTATTGCTGGAAATAATCGGAAACATCCAGGGCTGTTCCCGCTCGCAGGAAGCAGGATAGCAAACCGATGCTGTGCAGCAGAGGAGTGACTCTGTCCAACCCCTCCGACACCTCAGCAGAATGCAAAAAGCAGGACGACATGGACCAACAACGAGAGGGAGCAAACAATGGCTGCAGGCGGCAGCAGTAATGAAACATTTAACCCCCGGCACACGAGGGTGTCAACGAAGCCCCAGAGGGGCAGCAGGCGTGATACCTCCATACTTACCTGACTCAGACTCAGCACGGCATCCTCCGATACGGAAACTAAAAGCGGCCCTGCAGGAAGGAAATGGAGAGCCAGGCGCGTTCCTTGGCCCACTGGAAGCTAAACATTGGATGCCGCGCTGGGAAGGCAGTGACTTTGTCCCAACCCGCATGACATCAGCACAGCAGGCAAAAGACAAAGACGGCGGCAGCACAATGCGCTAAGGAAAGGAAGAGCCGGTGCTGCCTATAAGCAGAACTGAAGGTGCACGGAAGTGGACCAGTCCAAGCCTCGGATGCCAAAAACCGGAGAGCCAGCACCAGGAGGAGCAGGCAGAGGCAGCCCCGGGCCTGCCGTGGCCCTGGGACCTCTTCATTTGCCCCTGCGGAAAAACCAGGCCTGCCTCGGGTCCCCCAACCCCTCACCCCAATGGCGGGCTGGAATGACTGCTCAGTGTAGGCAATGTACCGGCTAGTGATTGTAGGAGGCAGCAGCGTGGGCAAGCCTGCGCTCACCTTCCAGCTCATTCAGGTACAGGCGGCCCATGGGAAGAAAAAGAAAGAACTAAGAACATACTGCTCTCGTGAGGAACCGAGCTTCAGGAGCGGCATTGGCAGACTGACACTGCCCCAGCCCATCCAATACAGCAGAAATGATGCAGTGTCAGCAGTGGCCAGGGCCTCACACAAGGCGGCCCTGGGGGAATCGGAAGAATGGTCCGTGCCCGTGTGTAACAAAACACAGCGAGTGCCACTGGGTGGGCGACCGTCAGTGCCCCAGCCCTTCCAGCACATCCGCAGCTTCCCAGAACAAATTAAGCTGGGTCAGCGTGACAAGGGATCAACTGTGTGCTTGGGAAGGCAAAGGCAGGCGGCTACAAGAAATGAAATTAGCTGACTGACAAGCGGCTTTTGAAATAGCACTTGTCAAAATGTATGTAAGCAGACTCCCGCTGCCCCCTGCGACGAACACTCCAATACATGGAAAAAGTAATTGTTTAAATTGCTGGCCTGCAACACCTGAAAGCCGCATTTTGCAGGCACCACAGGACTGCTTTCACACACGGAGAGAGGTGAGGCCACAGTTTTTCTGTTAAGCATCCACGAGGATCAAGACAGCCGGAGCACCGACACTTCCCCAGCCCTTCCGACAGCGGGGTGTTCTGCTCACCAGCCTATAGCATGACGGAACATAGCAAGGATCAGCGAATGAACACCAATTTAAACAATGGTGCTACAGAAGGGCAAGCAGGCGGAATTCTTCCCCTGCTGCAGGACCAGGCACGGCATAAATTTTGTGGCAGAAATCTGGAGGCCCCCCTTATTTGCCCCAACCCTTACAAAAGGGAGAAAGGAGAATACCGCAGCTATCTTCAAAGCGACTAAGAGCAGACAGCATCTTTCAAAGATCAGCACTCCGGCCATGGACGTTTTCTGACCTGGCCACAGCCCATGAGGGAACCGTGAGTAAGACTAAAATAACAATATGAATAGAGATTTTAATGATACATATGGTGGTTCATTTTTGTATGAAATGTATATCACATTAGTGAAATCATAACCATATTTTTCGTAGTGTACTTAGGAACAATGCTATACAACATCTCTCTAAACCTCATTCTGGTTTTCCTACTTCCCCCACTTCCTATCCAACCATCATCACCCTAACCCTCCTTTCATGCTGGGGTTCGGAACCCTATATAAGCATCGACTTGCAGCAGGTCTCAAAACCGCAGTGGGGGTGGTAGGTTCATGTCACTCCTGCGCCTTGTAGCTGTGGACCCCGTCACAGAACTATGCAAAGTTATGTTATTTTATGAGTTGTGTTGTAATGTAACAGACACATGAACCCTCCATAAGTAGCATTTTCTGTAAAGTTGTGAATTGACACAATTCATGGATGATGGTTTGAGGGCCACTTTTATGAGGTGCGAGGTGGGCCACTTTTCTGAGGCGAGGGGTGGGCCACTTTCTTGAGACGAGGGGTGGGCCACTTTTTTTTTGGTGTCCGGGCCTATTTCTTGTCCCAGTCCGACCCTGTCCACAGTTTAAAGTAATGTTAGGAATTCCATGGCTAGAGAAACATAATCCACAGATTGATTGCCATGCCAGAACCATAGGATTTACTGAAGAATGCAAACACTCCTGCTACGTTCCAGGCAGAACTTTTGGAAAAGAAGTCCAAGCGATTTCAAGAGACGAACCCACTTTAGGATTGATTAGAACCCTTTCATCAGAGTAACAAGATTTTCAAGAAGTTTTTGAAGAAGAACAGGCCAAAGTGTTGCCTCCACATTGCCAGATGATTGTCAAATTGTTTTGATCCCTGGTTCAAAAACACCATGCAGTAGAATATATGCCTTAACCGAACAAGAGAATATTCATTTGAAAACATATTTGGATAACTAGCTAGGCAATGGTTTTTCCGACCCTCTATGTCCCCCATGGCATCTCCTCTGTTCTTCGTGCCCAAGAAGGAAGGAGACCTTCATATTTGCATAGATTATCGTGTCCTGAACCAGATCACATTTAAGAACCGGTACCCCCTTCCGCTCATTCCAGTGTTAATGGACCAAGTTAAGGTTGCCAAAGTTTTTACCAAACTGCACCTTCGAGGAGCTTACCACTTAGTGAGAATCAAAGAAGGGGATGAATGGAAAACGGCCTTCCACACAAAATCCAGTTTATACGAGTACCAAGTTATGCCCTTTGGCTTATGCAATTCTCCAGCAGCTTTTCAAAACTTAATGAACTATGTTTTACGTGAATTGCTAGATGTCGGTGCCAAATTGTACTTCAATGGCGTTCTAATTTAATCAAGCTCGGTCCAAGAGCACATAACTCATGTAAGAGCAGTACTTATGAAACTACAGCAACACAAGTTATTTGTCAAGTTGGAGATATGCTCCATTCATGCAACCAAAGCGGAATTTCTAGGATTCATACAATGGGAATTCAAATGGGTAATCGAAAAGTTGAAGCAGTTCTGAATTGGCCTTCCCCTACATCAGTGAAAGGAGTCCAAAGTTTTTTAGGATTATAGACGCTTTGTTGCAGGATTTTCCCAACTAGTCCATCCAGTAACTTTGTTATTGCGAAAGCACAAGACATTCTCCTGGACCAAGGAAGCGGAAGAGGCTTTCCAGACCTTAAAAATACATTTTACCACTGCTCCCATTTTGAGACATCCACAACCCGAACTACCATTTGTAGTAGAAACAGACGCATCCAGTGCTGCAATGGGAGCTGTATTATCCCAGAAAGATAGCGAAACTGGGCAACTGCATCCAGTGGCCTTCTGCTCAAAGAAGTTTTCAACAGCAGAATTAAATTACAGTATCACAGATAAGGAATTACTAGCAGTAAAACACGCTTTCAAAGAATGGAGACACCATTTATTAGGGGCCTGGCATACAGTCACACTTTTCACAGACCACCGAAACTTGCAATATTTATGCAATGCAAAAGCTCAATCATCCCGACAACTCCGCTGGGCATTGTTTTTTGTGTAATATGATTGTGTTATAACTTACCGCCCAGGAGTACGTAATGTTAAGGCGGATGCCTTGTCATGGATTGGTGAGAAAGATGAGGGCCAAAGTACTTCAGACCCAGTAAACATAATTCCAGAAGAGAAGGTACTGGGAGTCACTGGATCTACAAAAGAAGACCTAAAAACACAGTTCTCCTCAGCATGACCACTTCAGAGATAGAGGCCTGGAAGTCAAAAGAACCAAAGTTTGTATTCAAGAAGGGTTACCGTATTTCCAGAATCATCTTTACCTACCAAATCAGGAGCTACAAAAGAAGGTCATGGCAGATTACATGGAACCATACTAGAAAGCCACCCTGGAATTGCTAAAACCACTGCCAAGATCAAAAGACATTTCTGGTGGCCAACATGGCGTAAGGATATTATAGATTTCATTCAAACTTGTGGTATTCGTGCTCAAAACAAAAGCTCAAAGCAGAGACCCGCAGGACTACTTAAGCCATTACCTGTCCCACCAGCGCCATGGCATAGCATTTCTATGCACTTTATTACTGAGTTACTCCCTGGCTCGGGGTATAATACAATCCTTGTAGTGGTGGCCTTGTTTTAAAAAATGGCTCATTTCATTGCCCTCAAGGGACTTCCCATGTCATCAGTCTTAGCAAAGGTGTTCCAAGAACAAATTATGCGTCTTCATGGATTTCCATCTGCAGTGATCTCCCATAGACAGAGTCAATTTGGCTCTCAATTCTGGAGGAAATGTTGTGAGTTGGCTAAAGTTGAAATGCGTTTATCTACAAGCCACCACCCACAAACTGACAGTCAGGCTGAGAGAACTAATCAGACTCTAGAACAATACCTTCAATGACTTCTCCACCAGATAGATTGTTCTCGGGGGGATGTCCTTTGGGTAGCAGAGTATGCTTATAATAACTCTGAACACACTTCCACAGGCTATACCCCTTTCTTCATTCTTAACGGTTTACATCCTCGAACCTCTACCATCCATCCAACAGAATCCTTGGAGATGCCAGCAGTACAGAATCTTCACAAGAACATTGCACAGGTACAGAGAGAGGTACTGAGATATTTAACTATAGCAAAGGAAAGCCTAAAGAAATTTGCAGATAAACTTTGAAGAGAATCTCCAGTGTATAAAGTGAGAGACAAGGTATGGTTGTCCTCTAAACACATCGCCCTTAAGGGCCCACATAAATTCCAGCCAAGGTTTCTGGGCCCATTCTCTGTGGAAACCATTGTGAACCCTGTATAAGTAAGAATGAACCTACCATCTAACATGCAAATTCACCCTGTATTCCATGTTTTCTTGTTAAAACCAATGAATGCGGGGACCAGAATACAACCATCACCAAAACCCCTAATCATAGAAGGTGAACCAGAATTCTTAGTGAAAGAAATCTTAGATTCCAAGATAGCAAAAAGAAAAATATTCTACCTAGTGGATTGAAAAGGGTTTGGTCCCCAGGACAGGACTTGGGAGCCTAGTTCAAATATTCATGACCCCAAATTGCTTCAGAAGTTTCATCAAAACCACCCCACTAAGCCAGGGCCTGAGGGTCCATCCTTGGGAGCGGTGCTGGGAGGAAAACGGTCATGATCCCAGTCAGTGAGCATGGTCATCATGCAGGCGTCCAGGCCAGACAGGGAACCTTATATCAGTCAGCAGGTCAAAGGTGGGTGTCACCCTGGCACATATGGCATTTACACCATTCACAGCAAATGCTTCCTTAGACTCTAGTAATGTTAACAGTAACTTTTATACACCAAACATGGCCGCTGCACAATCCATTCACAAATTGCAGCACGTTCTATTCCTATTGCAGAGGGAGCTATTTAAGCCCTGTCTCAGCTGGAATGCACGCCTCGCGTCTTCTCCACTGACAGCGGGTAACGCTACCAGCATTTCTCCTCACAGAACCTGTAAAAGGAGAAAATAGCGACATTAGATGTACAGAACCCACAGAATACAATAGTTATAGAAAAGACTTACCTAACCGAAGTAATTCTCCGAAGCAGTTATCTTCAGTCAGAAGTTTCACTCACAGCCGCAGCATCTTCAATCAGCAGTTGTCGCTCGTAGCCGCAGCATCTTCAGCAGAAGTTTCACTCACAACCACAGCAGCTTCCATCAGAAAGTTCATTCACAGCTGCAGCAAATTCAGTCAGCAGTTTTCGTACGAAGTCACAACATCTTCAATCAGAAGTTTCTTCTGCAGCCACTGCATCTTCAGAAGGTATTTTCCTCAGCTTTCCGAAAACCTGCAAACAACACAAAAGGTATTCAATTAACAAACAAAATTGATGGTTGATAAAAGAAGACCTTTTAATAAGCTTTTACAAACCTGAAGGTTCTTCAAGTAGTCACCTCACAGTTATTTCCCCGCTCTTCCTTAAAGCCTGCAGTTAATCCGTATGGGTGAATTTATGTTTTAAAAAGTTTTCTCTTCCTGAGTAACTCCGCAGCCATACGCAGTCATAATTCTTATCCCAAATACTGAGAAACCTGCAAAAAGATAAAGAGCAAATTATTAGAAAGAGAGATCTCTCCGACATAGGAAATTATTCAAGCCCTTAAGGATTACAATATTTTCACCAGCTTACTTACCCAAAGACTAATTCTTGAAAAAAATAAGCATTTCAAGGCAGGAAGCAATAGAATACATCAGCTACCCACGTTGCCATTGTTTCTTCATCCCAACGCGCCCCTGAAGAGAAGCAGGGTGGAGAGCTCCACAATAAATAAACACAGGTGAGAAGGGAGGGATTTTAGGAATATACATCTCATGCAGTTCAATCTCTGTTAGTAGATGTTATAGCATTTCTATTGTTTTCATTGTTGTTTAACAGAAAGAGAATCCTAGTGCGCATGTACCAGGTTGTTAGGCAGAATCATATGCAGTACCCTTTGGGAACACCACACACAATTAAGACTACAAGTGTAAGTACAATTTCACCTTTGGTACAAGCTAGTACTACACAGTAAAGTGGTAGCGATGGCTGAGCAGCCAGACTTATCTCCAGAGTAAAGTGAACAGTACAAGAGTTTGCACAAAGGACAACACTTACAATGATTCAAGCAAACACTGATTCAAGGTTTCTGAGTAAAAGAATATAAATTCATTTGCACCATCAGTTATAAAACTGTTCACTATCACAAAGCAGCAGAAAATCATAGTCTTAATACACTTCAACAACCCCCAATCACTTCTGGACAGGTTAAGCTCACAATGAAGTGTGAGCAAAATGGCACTCCAGCAATTTAAGGGAGAAAAGACAAGGTTATGCAAAATCAACAGCACCAACACGTTATAGGCAGGGCAATCTAGAAAAGGCTACTACAACTAGGATTCAAGTCAATAGGTCTGGGCAGATGTTAATGGTTCAGAGTCTCTGCAGAGGATTACATAGTTCAAAGTAGTTTGCGGTTAAGTCTTTGCCAAGAGTTCAAAATGAAGTTGGTCGGAGGAAAAGTTATTCAAAGGAGAGGAGAAGGACGAGCCTTTGGAATGGTGAAAGATTTCAAGCACTTTCACCACGGTCGGACGGAACGAACAACCGAATTTGCACAGTAACTTAAAAGAAGAAGAATGCTGTAGCTGAGGCAGTTTTCCTGGCAGTTCCTGCAGGCTCACGGTTCCTGAAGCTTTAGTCGTGGTGACAAGAAGGAGGACGGCTGGAGGGTCCTGCACTGCCCAGGGATGAAGCCAGCAGTGGAGCAAAACGATGAATAAAAGGTGCGCTCCTTAAAACCCAAACTGGTTCTCTTCCCACTGGCTATCCGATCTACTGCAGCAATGCACAGCAAATTTGACCAGGAGAGGGAGGCTGGCATTTGGTGTTTGGCGAGCTGGTTGGTCCCAACAAGCTCAAGGGAAGAAGATTTCTTGCAGATCTTCTCTATTGTCGAAGTTTTGGGCGATTCGGACCTACAGCAGGGCTTCACCGGGATGACCAGTAGTTGCAGCAGTCGTTTTCCTTCAGCTCCTCTTTGATTCTCTCGATCCAGTGGCGACTCTGCCTTCCAGTCCCAGAGACTGGCTTTTTATGCACCAAATCCCCCCTTCATACACAGCCTGGTTGTTAATCACACAGCAGGGTGGTTGTCTTGGCTGGACAGCCAGCTAGCCAATCCAACGGACGGCGAACAAAGGAACCAAACCTGATTGAGTAAAACACTAGAAAGACCTTTACAAAAAGATATGGTGAAATAACTCGACCGGAGCCAAGTTAAAATAAACGTGGATTACCGCCATAGCCTCTAACGGTACCGAGGCTATTTTCATTGGCCGCGGTAGAATAAAAATGGTAGATACAACTGCCACTAGCCCAATCTTAGAGAAAGGAGAATATAATAATGTCCCATGAGAATCAGACACAAGGGGATAACTATTAACCCCTCCAGTACTCTATTGCAAGATAGGGTGTACTGGGTCTGTAAATTTAAAAAGACTAATAAAGTGACTTTACATGTTCTGGGAGATAGCAGTCAGTCCCAGAAAATGGAATTTAAAGTGGGAAGTCTTAAAAGACAACCCTGTGTCACTGCACTGAAGGTGCTGTGTGACGCATAGTAAAAAGATTATGCCTATGGGGTGGGTGAGACTCCATAGCCCATGAGCAGAGAAATGTCCAACGCACAGCAAAACACATGTAAGAGTGGGAAAAAAGGCTCACACTCTTACCAGGTACAAAGATTAAACCCTAGAAATCCAGCAAAGCTGCTGAGGGACTCAACAGGTATGGGAAATTAGACATTCTGGGCAATTCTCCCTAACACAGGTCCACAGGCTGATAAGGCATTAGACTCCCGAGGAGTCCAGGTAAGCGTTACAGAAATGTTGTCTGGCTGATTATGATAGTTATTTTCACACATTCTGAATTGTTTCAAGGAACTGTCAGAATGTATTCTCCCATGTTCCTTACCACCTTGAAGCGCTTTGAAACACATTGGCCCTCATTACAACCCTGGCGGAAATCGAAAAACGATGGCGGAAATGCAATACCGCCATCGAATAGCGCTCGGTGTGACTATGACCCGTCACCGTAAAGTACGATGCCATTAGCGACACCGTAGTGAACGCCAACGCTAACTGCACTAAGTACGCGCGCGCGCGCCATGCCAAACCGTAATTAGCACCATGGCGCAAGGGTACGCGAATTCCGACCCTAGCGGACATGTACTTAACGCCATCAAGCACGGCGGAAAGTACCATTCCGCCATGGTGAGAAGTACGGCATCGCGAATCAACCGTAAACGGCCCCACTGAGTGCCTGTACACCGCTCCCTGGCCACATAGTACAACTCCCCGTAGGTGCAACGAAGCCACAATGCAACCAGTGAAATGTACAAGTCACCCATGCATGCCAACGAACAAAAGAATCACAAGAGGGGCCAATGGGAGCTGCAGGGCACAGATGGCACGAATACAGAAGCTATACCAATGGACATGACCCCAGTCTCCCACCAAGAAACGCACGCAAACACAGGCACCTGTGACCAGCAATATTCCGATAATCACATCATTCCACCAATCCACCTGGCTGACCGGCATCTGTTACACAAAACCTAATCCCCCGCCCCTGAGCATGACATCATCCAAACAGTCATATTGGCAGCCCTCACCCCTGACCTCACTGGGCTTCGTAGGCAAACGCGCCCAGCACAGTACCACGCAACTATACTCCGAAGCTGGAACCCAATGCAGATCTCCTCACAATACATCGCTCACCAAATAGGAATATGCCACATCACTTGCAAAGAAGAACGCTACTCGGCCCATATCAGAATAGAAATTTAATGCACAACAAATTCACCAAGCCCATACAGCCATTAGGCCACGAACTCCAAAACACATATCACCATTGTGGGCTGTATCCGCAATAAATGACCAGCTACTTCTTGTGTGACGCCCTGTTCCTTCATGGTACACAGGGGCTACATTCTCGTACGAAAAGGCAACATGGAAGCGCCTAGAACCGCAGGGCCGTCCCAATAGGGAGGCACTAGTCCAGCTGAAAGGCCGAAATGTTGCTCCGAGCCACTAGTACTGCGTAAGGGCATGTGGCCCATTGGCGATCGTCCCATAAGATCGTAATGCTGCTCCACTGATTAACACAAAGCAGCAGGTGTCGGGAGTAAAACCCATCTGCAGGAGTGGCATACAGATGGCAGTGGCAAAAGGGGAGGAGATACCTGTCAACCAAAAGAAAAGAAAAAGAAAAGAATGGCCATCAGAACTACATTCGAACAACTCACTTCAATGATCACACTAGATCCACAGCCATATGCATGCTAGCCCACTCCAAAGGATCATCACCACCCCAAAACCACTTGCGACTCATAACTATCCATATCGAGGTGAAAACACCATCACAAACGAGTGTACCTGTGCATGCGTCTGTGAAAACAGAATCCATCAGATGGGATTGGTAACGTGCATGGACACAAGTGTCTGAAGGCGCGTCGAGACAGGGAGGGCTCAACAAGGCCAGATAGACGATGGTCCCACTATGGCAGCCCTGCATCACATAGCGCAGGGGAGGCGGACAGATTCCAAGAAGCCCTGTACATGGCAAACACCGTATCAAATCATCTGCCCATGCATCCATTCATCATTCCCTCATCCCGTAATGATAACGCCTGTTTCCATACTCACATAACATGTGAGAATTCCATTGAGTCTGTGCGTTATGCAGCCTGCAAAATCCACTGTGCCCCAGCCCGTAATTCCAGTGTTGTGAAGTAACATGTATTTGGGAACGTCCAGCCTCATCATCCACTTCGCTATTGCGCATCCCAAACTATTCATATCAATCATTGCATCCTCGCCATGGCCCCTGTCCCAAGGACACTGAACAATAGAACGTTATATTTGCAGTCAGACCTGTGGGCATCTCCTCGCCGCTAGCTGAAGACCGAAAGCGCCGCCCTTCGAATTCCTCATTTGCAACATCAAGTCGAAAAGGCATCTGTGGCCGCTTGAAATCACAAATTAATCCATCTAGTGCGGCTGTGTGTGAAAATGGCAACTGCCTTCACTCACAAATGGGACGCCCCGCCCGTCGGTGTACCTCGGTACAGTGATGCATGAGGGTCCACCGTTACTCGAGTACTACGTTCCACTGACCCTTCACAAGTCTGTTCGCGACTGCAAAGAATGCATGTGAAACAATGGGACCATAGCCGAATGAACATATCAACCAATGTTACACGGCCATCGGGTACTAATACATGATTGTAATAGCAAGATGCCATTCCTCGAATTGCAGCGTTGTGTGCGGGACGTGCTCGCCCAAAGGGGAGAGCAGCTTGCACAGGTGGAATGAATCACCACAGGTGGAGGCCATACAGCCTGAAAACACATAAATTGCACGCCCAGTCTCCTCCCACAACCACTCCGAAATGCTACCGGCAGGACTCGCGATGTTGGCCCTGGGGGACCTGATAGCACTGCAAGTACTCCAACTCCAAGAAGAAGACGAACACCAACTACAACCGGCCGCACGGAGGAGACGCAGGAGGAGGAGGGCAAGGCAGGGCCAGCAAGGGCTGCCAGCACAGCCACTACCACCACGCAGGCAGCCCGCAATCCCACGCCTCCGAGCACATCCGTTCAACCTCACTGATGAGCAGATCCACACCCTCTACCGTTTGGACCGGGACACCATAGCCGCCATTGTGGACATGACACAGGCTGACCTTGTCAGCATGATAGATAGCCCAACCGCCATCCCACCCCTACTGAAGGTGGTGTCTGTACTCCACTTCCTGGCCACAGGCACCTACCAGCACACAGTCGGACAGTTGCATGGCATTTCTCAGCCACTGTTCTCACGGACACTATTGCAAGTGCTCGATGCCCTCCTGCAGCACGCAGACGACTACATCTCTCTACCACGCTCGGAGCAGGAAATTACCAACACAAAAGTGGGATTCCATGCACTTGGCGGCATACCGGGTTGCATTGGTGCCATCGACTGCACCCATGTGGAATTGGTCGTCCCACATGCCATGGAGGCCCAGTACCGCAACCGAAAACAATTTCATTCACTGAATGTACAAATGGTGTGTGACTCCAACAGGATCATTACACATTGTTGTGCCCGATTCCCTGGATCAACCCATGATTCTATGGTCTTGAGGAACTCTACAATACCACGCTACATGGAGCGACACGCAGGGAACAGATCCTGGCTACTCGGTGAGTCTCATTTCATGCATGATGATGTGGGGTATGTGATGCGGCAATGACCTGGCAGGAAGGGGGGGGGTGCGTACGTAGCAATGGCATTCCACATATTTCGTTTATCGTCCACATACAGGTGATGCCGGATATCCACTGAAGAGATGGCTCCTCACACCAGTCCGGAACCCACGGGACCAGCATGAGGAGGACTACAACCATGCCCACTCACGTACCCGTGTAGTCATTGAACAGGCATTCGGCCTACTGAAGACTCGTTTCCGGTGCCTCAGCAGGTCTGGCGGGACACTCCTGTACCGCCATGAGAAGGTTGCAAAGATGGTGATGGCATGTGTCATGCTCCACAACATGTGCGTACGTAGAAATGTGCCCATGCCCCCTGACGCAGAACTGAAAGCACCTGAAGATGGTCATGATGAGGGTGGGGATGTGGCAGCACCTCAAGGAGTCTGCGAGGCGCAGGAGGGCCGTGAAATTCGTCAGCATCTCATAGATGCATGCTTCTAGCACTCACGCCTGGTGGCTGATACATGGACACGGGACTCGTGGCACTGTGTGTGTCTGGTACATGCACAATATGGACTGTACGCCTATGATGGCCTAGTACACAAAGATCATTGTCCACACATCTCATTGTTTGATCGTGCATTGTTTATGGCATATGTGATATCATGTGGAACACCCTATCGACCCGCCACCCAAGTGAGCCCAACACACCCCCTCCACCCTCCCACCTCCCCCGCTCATTGTCAGTGGGCAGTCGCTATTGCAAGCCCCCTCTGCGGGTATCAGGGGCACCCCTGCCTGTGGAGCGCAGGTTCCTCCCAGATCTACGTTGGGGGCTGCCCTGGACGGAACTTGCAACGGATGATGTCTCTGCCTGCTCACGTCCATGCATGTCCCTAAGGGTTTGTGAGAGCTCAGTGAGCACACGGTGCACTGCGGCAAGTTCGGCACATACGTCTTTGGACGTCGCATGCAGTTCCCCCCTCAGGCTCTCGGTGCTTCTCTCCATTTGGACTCTCAGGCTCTCGGTGCTACTCTCCATTTGGACTCTCAGGCTCTCGGTGCTACTCTCCATTTGGACTCTCAGGCTCTCGGTGCTACTCTCCATTTGGACTCTCAGGCTCTCGGTGCTACTCTCCATTTGTGCCCTAAGTGTCTCAGTTGATGTTTCTATGTCTGCCTTGGTGCCCCCACATCCATCGGCATGGTCCTTGAGGAGCGTGGCCAGTTGCTGCTGTTGCACGATTAACTGGTCGAGGGACTGTTGCCTCTGCTGGGCCATGGCCATTTGCGGTGGTGTCACAGAGGGGCTGTTCGCCTCATGTTGCCCTGCCACAGGGCTTGTGGGGGATGGCCAGTCGTCGTCTTGTGGGTGCCCCTGCGTGGTATCCTCATGGTGTACGGGATGGAACAGACAGGGGGATTGGGACAGGTCATGGATGGATCTGACTTCGACATCCCCGTCTTCTGTGTCGGAGCATGCTGCCATTAATGGGGTGTCACCTATGGTGCTGCTGCCACCAGAGGCAGTACCTTCTGTGGCATCCATTGGGGGGACCTGTGGTGGTGCTGTTGTGGGCATGCTGGCTGCTGGGGTGCCTGTTGATGTTCCCTCCTGTGTGCTGCCACTTGATATGTGCTGCTGCCGTGTCTTGATGCGTGCAGCTGAGGTGGAGGGTCTTTGGCCGTCGGTCTTGGCCCTCTTTGCAGGTGTGCTGGTAGGGGTGTCCTGGAGCTCGTCGTTTGGATCGGACCCTGTGGTGGAGTAAAGGAGGGCGAGCGTTATTAATGGGTCTGTGGGAATTGGAATGGCAATGTATCACATGCATTGGGGTGGTACCTGAGGGTGATTTGGGTCGGGGCCTTGGAGGTGCTTTCATTTGTGTGTGGAGTGAGGGTGCAGTTGTTTGGCAGCCTGCAGTTAGGGTGTGCCTGCTGCACGTGTAGGGGGTGTTTTTGGGGTTTTTACTTATTTATGTATTTATTGTGTGTTTTAAAGTGCGCTATCAGGCCAATGTGTGTGGACGTTCTCCTGGCCATGTGTTGCTGTTGCGCTATGTGGACACATGTGAGTCACATGATCGGACATTGTGGATTTGGCATGTTTTTATTTGGGCCACCTACCTGATTCTCCGGATGTCTGCACTCCTTTCTCCATCCCTCCGACTCCCTCTATGCTCTCCATTCCAATGGTGGAGGCACAGATTTCTTCCCAGGGGGTCAACTTGATGGGTGATTCCGACCCTCCCCCGGTGGCTGTGGCAATGTTGCGGTTGGCAGAAAGTATGCTACGGACGCGTATCCGCAGGTCGTCCCACCGCTTCCTGCATTGCTGTGGGTTGCGGGGTGCGGTCCCCACCGCACTTACCCGCTGTGCCACCAGGGCCCATATGGCCTTCTTGTTCGCAAGTGCCGTCCTGGTCATTTGCGTGGAGAAGACGGCGGCGGCATTCTCCTGGAGGGTCTCTGTGAGTACGGTGAGTTCCTCACGGGAGAAGTGGACCTGCCGCTTGCGGTCGCACGCTTTCTTCGCTACTTTTCCCATTTTTCTTGGTTTCACTAGGGTGGATGACGGGTTGGGATGTGTCTCAGGGTGGTGTTTTTAGTGGTTGTGTGTATTTTGTGGTTTTATAGGTGTACGGGGTGTTGTTTCCCGTTCCGGGCCCATGTTTTTACTTCCAATTCCGTATATTTACGGTCGCCGTACTTTCCGGTTGGCGCTCACTGCGGTGTCCGCTAAGATGGGTGGCGGTATTGCACCTAGGGCGCCGTACGGCGGCGGTGTGGGCCGTTTTGGGGTCATTTCCGCCATCGCGGACTTTGCACTTCCGCCATGGCGTGGTGCTCGTGCCCGATGGGTCGGAATGGGCCGCACTTTGCTCCATCGTGCAATGGCGGAAACGCTATTTACGCTGTGGCGGTCCGGTCAGTCACTTTCCGCCAGGGTCGTAATGAGGGCCATTGTATATAGGCGCTATACAAACAAACAATCAATTCAATTAAATTCTTTCAGGAGTTCTTTGGCTGTTCCATGTAGAAGAATGGTATTTCAATTTTGCAGTTCTAGAGCACGACTTTCTGCATAGTATACTCAAAGCACAAGATTCCATATAGCAGAATGGTGTTTCCCTAACATTTTGATGTGGTGGAAAGTGCATTTGCAAGCAATTTCCTAACATGTAGGCTAATGCATATCCTCGCAAACCAGTGTGGCTTTTAGTTTCACATAGTGATTCAGGAATTGTCATAAAGATTTAAAGGACTGTTGGCGTACATTACACATTGAGCTCTATGTCCATTTGTACACTGGACCGTTTGCTTGGGTGAAAGCAGCATTTGGTTCAAAGTTTGTTGGGGACTTTTTTCTATAAGGATTTCTTTTGCCATAATGGTTTGTTCCACCTTTTCATACCCTCAATCATTATTGTCTATGGCAATCTTTTGTTGTTGTCCTTGTTTATAAGTTTCTTCATTGAAGTATGGTTCTGGGCTGCTTGTGCGAATCAATTTACCATCGCAGAAGTTTGAAAAGATCTCTATATTGACACTGCACATGTTTAGAAGTACTGGTATTCATTTAGTTAGTGGTTCCATTCTGTTTAAAATCAATATAAACCATTTTCTCTTCAGTACAAAAGCCCTGTCAATTAGAGCTTGCAGGATTACTCTCCTGCGGTAGTTTTTAAGGGAAGATTGTGACTTTTCAGATGTTTTTATAAGATTGTAAAGAACTCTATGATGGAAAAATGTTTGTAACCAGATTTTTTGGATTGCTTTAACGTGACTATGTTAACACTGGCAGATAGAGGACTGGGTTTGTTAGTAGGTCTTCTTTTCTTTGTACATCATTTTTTACTTTTTGTTTTTCAAAAGGGGCATTACTTTCTTTAGGCGTGGCTAGTTTAGTTTTGTTAAGTGATGTCACTAGCTCTTTGGTTTTAATGTTTTCTATATATTGTTTTAGAGGTGGAAGACTATATGGTGTAGTTTTAGTCTTATCTGCTCTACTTTTTCTTTCTTTTCTATGGAGTTGCTGTTTAGTAGGCATTTTGGTGTGTCTGTTGGGAAAAAGGAAAGGTTGCATTGGAAAGTTGTGCAATGTACATGCACGTATGGTTCAAGGGTGTGGGTGTGATTGTAGAGATGAAAAGAGTGCTGTTTTATTATGAGGTGGTACATTAGTTGTGGTTGGGAAGATTGTAATAATACGAGTGTACAGACGTGTGATGGTGTTGGGTCAGTGAGTAAGGCAGTGGTGTTGTGATGCAATCTGTACAGTCATTGTGCTATTTTGAGGAACAGAGTGTGTGTTGCAATGTGCTGTGTAGATGGGAATGGTGCAATATAATGGGCAAGAGTGAAAGAAATGTTGGATTGAAAAGAGTAGTCTGGGGTAATACATATAGTGGAACTGTGCTGCTATAATTTTATACATATACCTGGTACATAATGTCTTTACGTTGTCAGAGGCAAAGGGTATTCAATTTTTGGTTGTTGATTTCAGTGATGTGCTTCTTTCCTGTAATTGTAAAAGAATGTTATTGGGGATATGTAGTAATGGCGAAGTACTTTTAGGAAGCAAGGATCCTATTTAGAATGGAATGAGTAGTGGTTGGGCAAAAGTTAATAAAATTGTAGACGATTAAAAATGGTTGCTTTTAGGAGCATTTTCTTTAATGTTAAGAAATGCGTATGTGCATTAGTAGAAGCTGTGTAACATTTTGTAAGAGAAGAAAAGTTGATGTAGAACACTTTTAAATGGCAGTTGGTGTGTGGAAGTTTAATATGTTAGGAGTATATCCACACTTGCCAACATGATGCATTCTAATCTGTATGTGTTTATGTAGTCCTAGATATTTTGTTTGCATATGGGACTTACAGTTCTACTTTTACCATTGTGAAAGTTGGAGTACAAGTCACAGAATATAGAGAAAAAAGTAGGACTGCATAAGCAGCTGAAGATTGGAATGTTTTATGTTAGGAAGTTTACATGTACTGAACATATTAACCTGGCACACACTAAGTCCCAATTACAAATAATGTACAAATCTATTTTATCTACTTTTACTTTCTTTTATGAAAAAGTGACACAGTGCTGCTGTAAATGCACATACAAATGCTTCCAAAAATATTTTGAATAGCACAGCATTTTATATGTTAATTTGATGCACATGTCACAGTTTGGAATCTTGAAGTTAGTTTGGTTTTTTTCTTTGCTTTCTGGGACTTGTAGTGTGCCCTTTATTATGGGAGAAGTGGAATTGGAAGTGACAGAATGCAAAGGAAAAATGTAAGACTTAAGAAGCAACAATACATTGGAATGGGTGATGTTGGGATGTATGCATGTGCTTTCAACACATTAAACTGGCATACACTATGTGCCATTCAAAATGGATTACAGATGCATTTCATGTGCTTTTCCCTTATTTTATCAAACAGTAACACAGTGCTGCTATACATGCACATATGCATTCTTTAACTTTCATCACAAGGATTGTAAAAAGAAAACAGATTGAAGCGCAGCGGATTGCAATTGTTTGCTGCCTCATGTGAGCACGTGATGAATGCTGGAAAGCATGGCATTTGCTTGAGTGGTTTTATAAGATAATACGCTTATTGAGAAGCTTATTGCAAGGTAAATAGCAGGAACACTTTATATATATACATTTGTGAAAGAGTTGAAGACATTTAAAAAAAAATATAAGCACAGCTGTACTATGTTCTGTTAGATGCAGATCTTGATGCATCTGGAAATAGACATCTTGGACAGCAGTAGAGTATTAAATTGATATTTTATTTCTAGCGCGCTCATGCACAAGTGTTTGAGAGTGCGACAAGCCAAAGCAAGGGGATCAGGGGAGAACAAAACATCGATCTTACTAGGCCCAGTGACATTGAGAACGCGCAAGTGCACGGGAGAGGGAGAGGGGGAAAAGTGCATGGAAGAGGGGAGAAAAGGAGAGTGCGCAGCAAGGAGAAACAGATAAATAATAATAAATTAATAAAATAATAAAGGCAACAAACAGTCGTAGTGCAGCCAGCAAGTGGCAAGTGCTGGGTTTAAGGCAGAAGACTGGGTAGGTCTGATAGGTGCAGGAAGAAAAATGGGGGGACTGCATGGGCACAGATACAGACCCCAGTGCAAGGAGTGGCCCCGGGGGCACTGCGGGAGGGTGGCAGGGTGAGCAGGTACCTGGGCCCGGAGGACAGAGGGTGGCCAGGTACACAGTGCCGAGGGAGAACAGAAATCAGCAGGGGAGGGGAGGGGCGAATGCAGAAGCAAAGGGGAAGATCTTGAGGTATGACAGGGTTAGGTGTAGAAGATTTGGATGTAATTGGTGGATGTATGTGTGACTCTTTGAAAGCAGCCAATGAGGGAGTGTTGATAACATGAAAGTGGAAAGAGTAGAAGGTCTGCCCCTGTGCTCCGGGGTCTGTGGACACTGCAGTAGCCCACACACGGCAAGTGCTACATCCAGGTCTTTTGAGGATGCCTGGCATGAAAAGGGGACTGTGGGGATTAGCAAATCAGGTTTGCTTGGTGTGGATTACAAGAAGAGAGGGTAGTAGGAGTTTTGTTTACAGGAGTTCTGAGAGCAGTGACAGTGGCTATGGCTATGTGTTTTAGAAGGCAGACTGTGTGGATTGTGGGGGACTCTTCAATTCAATCATTGAAAGTGTATGCTGATAATCATGGCATCCTTGATTGGCAGAAGTGGATGTTTTCTGGCATGCGGTTTGTGACTTAAACTGGGCAAGCTTGCTTTCATTCTGTCAGAGTATTGTGATTGTGCATTGTGGAGGGGACAGTTTGGGGTTTGTGACTCCAGTGGCTTTGCAAGTTACACTGAAGGATTTCTTGAAAAACCTAATGTAACTGTTTCCTGCTGCTCAGATTATGTTTTCGGAAATAAATCAGAGGTGCACGTGGTGATGTCCAACAAACCTTTTCATTCCTCAAATTGACAAATCAAGGCAGATTGTCAATAAAGGTGTATCTGCTTTTTTATATGCTGCAGGAATGTCATCTTTTGACAATGATAATATAAGTTCTCATGGTGTGAATATTTTTTGTCCAGATGGAGTTCACGTC